>NC_081824.1:354072202-354378702 GCF_030867095.1 Alligator mississippiensis | reverse complement strand
GAGTGTTGTGGTATTTTGCAATACTTTAAAATTCCCTAAATGCTTTCTGGAGCCAGTTATTAAAATCACTGCTCTGTGCAATTCACTGTTCTCTTAAGCTTAGGAGCTATGTATAAAAATGTCAGCTGAGAACCACAGCTGATGTAAATTACACAGCTCCTCTAATGTCAGTGATAATATTTCGACTGATACTAGGTCAAGATCCACATAACTGTAATAATTAAAGTTTTTAGAATTTCTGGAGTGTATATGGATATTATCTCTAAAATGCAGGTGTTATAGAGAATGTTAAAATAAAATAAAATATTGTTTATTCTTCACTCACATCCCAGCATATCAGAAGTAACTTTACTGAAGTCAGTAACATCACCCTGATATACAACCAGTGTGTGTGAGATGAGATTCAGGTTCATTTTTTTTCATGTCTATAGCTTCATAAGCTGAGATGCCCAACAGTGTGCTAGGACATATTGTACCTTACTGACAGCTGCTCTAGATTTCAGCCACTTCATATATATTCTAAGAAGCTAGTATGTGCCGGACCTGGGTGCATCATTGATTAAATTAGATTAAATATATAAAAATAAATGGAAAAATAAATAAGATATATATTTAATAAAAATGTTATATGTTACCGTTATTGTGTCTGTAGTGAAAATTGTATTAATACTTTCTGTGTTGTGTGGGAGCTTTTGAGTATCCAGTCCCACTGTACTTAACATAGTACAGTCATGTAACAGAGACACAGACCCTGTCTGAAGGAGTTAAAAGTAATCCATTTTAGTCTAATCCATCTAAGGTATGCACAGACTAGTCTAATTTAGACATGGCTGGCCACCTCTACATAAGACACTTACTGTGCATTGGACTAATAACACAGTCAAAAACTGTGCTAATAGCCTACTGTGCAGTGTTATTAGACTACTGCGCAGTAAGTGTCACTAAATAACTGTGTGCCAGCACTACTGTGCAGTAACTCTAGGTACTGCGCATTTAGTTAGCACTTAATTAAGGAAGTACTAAACTAAATGCACACTATCTAAGGTGCATTAATGAACATGTAGACGCACCCACTGAAGCCTAAGGAATGCGCTGTGGGTAAAGCATATTGCTATGTTGTTTTGTTCAGCTTCATCTTGTTTCAAAACATTGCATTTTGATGACTGTTATGGTCCCCTGTAAAAGCTATCTTGCATCTTCTCTGCCTTCAGTTACCTCTAGCTAAAATAGCATGAATTTGCTTTTAAAATTGATTTTGCATCCAGTAGAAATTGATTGAACAGCCAAACTTGAGCCTTCTCCTAGCCATGAAAAGGAGGAACTGTTTTTAAAAGAATATCCTTACTACTTTATTCTGACACAGGAATTTAGGACCATTAGAACCTTAATCCCAGATAGTTCTGGCCTTCTATCAGCCCTGCAGGCCCTGAGGGCAGTCACATGGCATGCAAACCTCATGCACCAGGCAGACAAGGTTCTTTGGGTGAATCTACACCCCAGCCTCATGCACCAGCACTTGGGGTCCACAGAGTCATTCTGGAGGGACAGAGAATCATGCAGACAAAGCCAAGAAAGCTGCAGGATCCCTTTTGCATGGGATAAAAGGGACAGGCTTGGAAAAAACTAAGTATCATACTAGTATTTACCTGGGTGGCAATGGGACAGTTCTATGGCTCTTTCCTGGAGTACAGTGCTCCTTGGCCTCCAGAAGGAGTAAATAATGGCAGATTTGGCCCCCGTGCTGAAAGATTCCTTTTGTCAAGTAGGACACATCTGCCTAACTAAAGGAAAAATGTAAGTCTAATAATGCAGACTCAATTCCCAGACCTGTATGGATCTATACATTGCCCCTGGTTAATGACGGGTATCTAAGAGAAACCCCACTATCCTCCGATATCAAAGGGAACAATGCAAAAATTGTGCATTATCTTCATAACAACCAGAGCTAGAGAATATGTGCCCTAGGCAGCCACCTTCATCTCTTGTGTCACTCCTCCTGAAGTTGGGTTTCCATCCCAAGATCTGCACAGAGAGCAACATCTTCATGTCCCACCCATTCTGTATTGCTCTATGTCTTTGTGATACAGTCAGATCAGGGCTAGGATGTGACCCCATGTACAAAACATATACCATAAAAATGAAAGGTAGGACTAAATTACTGTTCCCAGAAGTAAACCTCTCAGCTTTGTTGCATGGTCTTACACATTAACAACATCAGAGCTAGACAATAAATAAATACCCGCTAGGCAGATTAAAATAATGATAACAATCTGGCAACCAAAAAGGTTCTTAAACAGACAAACTAACTTCGCTATCCTTCAGATATAGAAAACATAAAAAAGCAACCATGTTTTTATCTGTTTCAGGGTCCTCCAGGATTTTATGGCTCCCCAGGCTATGATGGTCCTAAAGGAATGAAGGTACTTTACTGCTCATTAAAAGTGAATTTAATTTGTCAGAATTAGTAAAATAGATTCTCTCTCTTCCTGCTCCTATTTATTAGAATAAAATAAATATTTGTTGCCAAATGCCCCAATTGTTTATCTTGCCCTGTATCTATCAGTGACCTCTACCAGATACATCAGAGGAAGGCATAAAATTTCTACAATCTACTTATTTACACAATACTATGGAACTGAGGAAAGAGAGGAAATATTTCCCCTGCCCCCAGTGTCTGAATAGGCAAGATGAGAGACCAGGGGGTGAGGAAACATGAGTAAATGGGAAAAACAGAAAATGGAGGGATGGAGATAGAGGGACTTAGGGCTGTACAAGACCCTAGCTAACTAAGGCCACATTCTCAAAGGACTTAATGATACAGGTAAATAACTAGAAGGATATTCAAAAGGGCCTAAGCAAGTAAATTACCTAACCCCTACTGATATTAAAATCATTGGGACTTTGTAAATTCATGTAGGTAGCTAAATACTTTTAAAAATCTGACTGGTTATGCTTCCAGCCCATACACTGAATTTAAAAATATATTCACCCCTCTTTCTTCTAAATGTGATAGATAATATATCAATTAGTAGCTAATGTCTCAGTATTCTTTTATTCCTATAGGGAGAGCAGGGAGAAAAGGGTATTCCAGGATTGCCTGCTTATGTTCCTTATCCCATTCCAAGAAAAGGTACGTCTTCTTTGCTTGGAATACTTCTGTTGCTGCTAGCGTATCCATTTTACCACTTTCTAAACATAGCAAAAGCAAGACACACTGAGAACTCTGATCCCTTAATAAGTCTGGTCTGTTAATGTGTTACTCAACACAGGCATGAATCCTAAGAGTGTTAAGTCATCTTGTTTTCAGGAACCCAACCCCTCCTTCATCTTAAGCCTTGCTCTCACAAAGGAGAAAATTCTTAACTCAAGTTACCTAACTTGAGTTTACTAACCTGTGGTAAAACAACAATGAAAAGAAGGAAAACTTATTAAAATTCAAGGTCAATCCTATAAATAATTTTTGAATTTAGAAAAACACAATGGCCTTAAAGTTTTTTACACGTGTTCCAGTTTTTCTGAAGACTCATTCCTCAAGTCTGTCTTGTTCACATGCATCACAGAGCCATATTTTTACTATAGTAGAATGAAAATATTTTTGATTTGTTAGATGTCATCTCCACATTTTTTTACAAGGTCTTGCAAATATGGGAAGTTCTGTTTCACTTAATTTAACATTCAGTTAAAAAAGAAAGTTTTGCCTTTCCACTGACAAGTTCATATTGTGAACTTTTCACTGTTTATAATAATGTAGCAGAAAGCCCCTTTTCCTCTTGCCTGCAGTTGCTCTCCCCTACTTGGATATGTTTTTCCTCTTCTACCTTTTCTTCCTTCCTTCCTCTTTCTTTCACTTTAAGATAAGGAATTGTGTTTTGAAATTTGTATGTGTGCATTTTGTATCTCCCCTTGTATTTTGGTATTTTTATCTATTTGTGTGCCATAGCATTTGTAGCTTATATTTTATACTCCTCACTTTTCAACTTTCAACTAAATGTGTTTTAGTAAGTTATACATTGTAACAATGTTAACAAGGGCAGGAATCAAACTGTCCTTCACTGTATCAGGCTGGCCCCTGAAAGAGCGAGTGAATCAGTGATTGAATGTGTAACAAGGTAGCACACAGCAATTAACACCTGGAAGCTGCAGATCAGCCAATGGAAGAACTCAATAGAAGACAATGTAGCAACCAGGAAATCTCTAAACGTCACTGATCAAGGGCTAGAAACCCTGGCCTGAGTTAATCAATGCTGGGGACCAACTTTTGGGCTGAGTAGCTCCAGATCAACCACTCCCAGAGCCCTATTCAAAATTCATCAATGGACTCCCAAACCTGCACGTACATGCGGGCGACCCCTGGGGCTGACAGATACCGTCCAGTAGCCACCGAGGGGGGGGAAGTCCCCCGAGGGTCAATGACCCCTGGATTGGGCAAACCTGAAAACTGGGGAGTCACCAAAGTCTGCCAAGGACAGATAAAAGACAGTGAAAAGTGACCCTCAGTGGCGCCCTCTTGATCTCCAACTCGACCAGACCTGTTCAGCCAGAAGGACCAGCCGGCGACCCCCTTCTGGAAGATAACACCATGCTGAAAGAAGCCTCAACAACAGACTCCAGGGCTTATAGGATAGGTATACCTGACTCTGTAGCCTGCTACTGTGTGTGTGTATATGTGTGCATGTGTGCATGTGGACCAGCCCCAAGGTTTATGATTACAGTGTTTCAATCCGCCTAATAAACTAGAATTTTAAGGATCCCGAGTTGGACATTTGTAGCCAACAGTACATGTTCCTAAAACCATAAGATATTTACAGTGGTCATCCAAGAAATGCATATAGAAAGTCCCCTCTATCTGTACATGGTTCTCTCTCCCCAACAAAAGAAAGCAACTCTGTGGCATAGGCTCCCACCTTCCTTCAAATTCTACATAGTGGACAGTAACAGAGACTATGCAAGGTGGAAAAATAGGCAAACAGACTGGATATGCATTTTGCCCTGTCTAGCCAAATGAAGCTTAGACAAAAAGCAAATATAACAGCTGGACATAAATGAATTCCTTTGCAAGAAGGGAGCACAGTGCCACATGCCTGTTAGAGCCCCAGCAAGTGAAGGCATCTTCCACAGAGAAGGTGGGGTATGAAGTAGGGCTGTGCAAAGCTTCAGACCCTGATTCAATTCAGCAGAGATTCATCCCGGTTTGGTAGCCAAATCTCCAAATCCAGATTGAATCAGGAGACCCTTTAATCTCTCCGAATTGAATCAGAACCCTCCGAATCAATTTGGAGAGATTCGGAACGATTCAGCGATTCAGACACAGGCACAGCTTTAAATGTTTTTTCTACATACCTCAAGGTACCAAGTGGATCATGAATGCTGCAATGCTGGGGTGGATGGAGTGTCCCACAGGAGCAAGGGGAGCTCCCCAGTGCTCTTGGCAGCAAACCCAGAAATGGACCAGAAGCACTTCTGGTCCACTTCCAGGTCCAGCAGGGACTATGCAGTGGGGGCCCCCTGTGTCCCTCCCAGCTCAGTGACTGGGGTCTCCTGGGTCTGGGGGGGCACCTGGGGTTCCCCCATGGCTGATTGCTGAGCCAGGGGGACACAGGGCAAGGCGCTCCCTGCTTGCTTCCCAGCAGACCTGGAAGTAGACCAGAAGTACTTCCAGTCCACTTCAAGATTCGCTGCCAAAAATGCGGGGGGGGCCCTTGCACTCCTGTGGGACACTTCATGCACCCCAGCATCACAGCATTCATGAGCTGTGCCTGGTACCTTGAGGTATGTAGAAAAAACGTTTACAGCTGTGTCTATGGCCGAATCAGCATTGAATCTTCAGATTCAGATTCAGCCAAATCGAATCAGGAACAGTGATCCGAATCAACAAATCAAATCACTGTCCCTGATTCGGGTTGAATCCAAATCAAATAAGGTCCATTTTGCACACCCCTAGCATGAAGCACAGCTCCTATGAGGGGATGCAGTGACATAGGTTTGCTTGGGTTTTTCCAGAACAGTTCTGCTTTCTTTAGCACACAGCAGCAATTTGGCACTTTTTAACAACATGGATTATGGTTGAACCCCAAAACAATGTGCTCATAAAAGTATATTTTGGGGGTTTAGATCCTTCTGTAATTACACTGATGTTTTCTGGGACAGCTGGGAGATGTTTCCAATGCAGAAGCTAATGGCATCCACCAGGCCTAATACTGCATTTGTTTGTTTAAATGTACATTTATTTTCTGAACAATTGTGTTTTTCAATAGATTTACCTGTATTCTTGGGTATGGGGGATGCATTTTACAGGTGTCAGAGGTGACCAAGGAGTAACAGGTTTCCCTGGGCCTAGAGGAGATTTGGGGGAAAAAGGAAATCCTGGAATTCCTGGTCGGCCTGGGACATCGGATGGACTTGGTAATATTTTGCCATTTAATGATCTAAATATGGACTTGTGTAGCAATCCACTGCATTGCAATTTTAATCAGCATTATTGCAGGAAGGGGACAATGTGTGGATAAGATACAGCCATGCAGATGGGGGAATATGGAGTGTGATATGCTGGAAACCAGACTGGGAACTGGAAGATGAAGGTCCATTCCTGTATCTGTCATTGGTTTCTGACATAACTTTTACCAAGTTTTGCAAAAAGGGTAAATTAATAGATTCGTAGATTGTAAGGCCAGAAGAGACCTTGGAATATCATCGGGTCCAGCCCCCTGCACCAAGCAGAAAAGATAACTGGGGGTCGGGTGACCCCAGCAAGGTGACTTTAGTTTCCTCTTGAAGATTTCCAGAGTAGGCGATTGCACCACCAGGGTAACAATATTGTAGAGCAAAATGAAGGACATACAGTATTTCCCATGCTTCTCGTCTTTGCTGGCTGCAACATGGGGCCAGGAAATAATTTTTTTCCCTTCCTATTGCTACAAGCATCGGGGGAGAAGGTTGCCGTCCTCAGAAGCATTGCTTGTTGACTGCAGCCAAGGCTGGAGATTGTGAATGGTGTGTGCCAGTGCACCTGCTGGGACTAAAACCTGGAGGTTCCTGGCTAGAGGGTCTTATCCCTTCCCTCAGTGTCAGACCATTTGCCACATTTGGAGTTAGGAAGCAATTCTGTCCTATGGTCAGACTGGCACGGACTGTGGGGGCAAAGCCCTCTTCCTTGGATCTCTTGAACATGTTAAAAATCCTTGCAGCAGCAGGACACTAACCACTGTTGTCCCTTTGTTTTACCTGTGACAGGTTAGGGTGCTTTGCCTTATAGTTATGTGACAGGGTTTTATTGTGTGGTTTTAGTAATAGATTAGAAAAGGATTGTGTGGCTCCTGTTTGGGACTGTCTGGCAGGATCTTGGACTAGATGACCTCTAGAGGCCCCTTTCAGTCAAACCTTGCTATGATTCTGTAACACCAACACACTATGTTGATCCAATGGCTACACCAGTTCCTCATGGAAAGTACTTACATGCATTTCCCCCTATTATTTATCAGATCTGTCATTTTTATCTGAGCACTGTCATTGAGGAATTATTCTCAGTTTCTTGGGGACTTTCTTCCCTTTTCAGATGGCTTGGACAAAAGAGGTTTACCTGGAGAAATGGGACCCAAAGGTTATAAGGGAGAACCTGGTTTTTCAGCTCTTTATCCAGGGATACCTGGCTTTCCTGGTCAGCCTGGACCAAAAGGATTCCCTGGACCCGCAGGCCCAAAAGGCAGTTTATGTAAGTAGCTGGATATAATGCTAAATATGTCATTATTTTCAGAGAAATCTGTTGAAAGGACACATGAATAAATCACTTTGGGAGAGCAATTGGGCATTTTGAAGAAGTGTGGGGAAGCATAAGCAACTGCATGCACCTGGGGAGATTTGAGACTGTACAAGGCAGGAAGGTTGGTGCCCAAAGGACAAAGATGTACAGGAATAAAAGAAATATTCATCTGCTCTTCAAACATTCATAATGAGTTCCTGAACAGGCAGGTCTGGTTTGATTTGGGGGTTTTGGCATAGCTTATATTTTCAATGCAAAATCTTTACACAGCTCAGGTTTTGAGTAATGGACAAACACTGTTGGCAGGGGGCACCTTTTGTTCCCAATATATTTTAAAGAGATGCTTCTAAAGCTGAGTTTCAGGGTGGCAAATGCATAGGCCTCTGTGCCTAGATCTGCCTTATCCAGAAAGGCTAGGACAAGTGGGGAGTCCAGCAGGATCTTGAGATTTATACAATCAGAAAACATGCCTTTGATGAAAGGTGAGGTCTTAGCTCCAGATATTTATTAGATATCATTTCCACCTTTCTACCAACTTCACTTTTACCTTGCTTGGGTTAAGTTATGGTGAGTGCCTCTTTATCCACATGCTCTTCACTCATTTCTGGCACAAATACATCAGGGTTCTCCCAGTATTTAATGAGAAGGATATACAGATCTGGATATCAAGGGTGTGTTCCTGACCCTGTATTAAGGACCGTATTGCATTGAGATCTCTTGTCTATACATACATCTTGACATGGAAGAACCCAGAATTGAACCTTGTGAAGACTGCCTGGCATGATTCTTTGTGATCTACCAAAAATCATCATCCAAGACAGTTTACTTTGATTTTGTTCATCCCTAGTATGTCTCAATTTAATCAGTAATGATCAGCAGGGATCCTGATTTTCTCTGCTTTAAAAAAATCCTCAATTTTCAATTTAAAAAAAGCGACCCCAAACCACATTTTTCCATGATTTAAATGAAACACAGCTAATATTATAGATATGAAACATGTTTCATTTAAATCATGGAAAAATGTGGATTTAAGGTTACTTTTTTTAACTGAAAATTGAGGATTTTTTTAAATCAGAGAAAACCAGGACCCCTGATGATCAGTAATGTTGAAAGGTGCTTAAACATGTAACAGTATTAGCATGGCTATCTTAGAAGCTAAGAAGAAATTAGTCAGCAGCATAGGATGTGAGTCTAAACAACTGGCTTTAAATATTTTTCCTTGAATCCACTTTCACAGATAAGAAGACTGTGAGTTTGTCATTCCATAGAGCCTTTGTATGGCTTCATTGGTGAAAGAAATTTAAAATCTTCCCTTAATGGACTGCTGAGGAATATTTTCTAGCATAGCATAGATGCCCTCTCTAAATTCCCCCATTCCCAGCAGGGAAGGTATGTTAATGTATGCTGATTCAGCAAGATAGGGCCAGAGTGCCTGTCATCTACCCAGCTCTGAAGCAGGGGATGCGTAGATGCTCATTGTAAACCACAGAAGCTGAGAGAGTAGAAGAACCCTGAAAAAGATCGTTGATAGTAATTTTTCCAGTGCACCAAGTAAAATTCAGATAAAGTGGTATACATTGGTCTATGCATTGGCTTAACTTGTAAGGTTAAATTTTGCAGTATATTCTTATTGACACAGTACTATTCAGTATGATAAGTGAAACCAGTGCATGACTGTTGTAGGAGTTTTGTGGGAATTTTGAAGACATCAAGGAAAAGAATAATTACAGGGAGGTCAATGAAGTAGCTTTATACGTTTACAGGGAGTTCCTGTCTTCCTCTAGTGCTAATCTGAAAGTTTAAACGAGTGGATGAAGAAGGCCAGTCAGTATCTCTGGCAGAGGAAACATGAAGTGTAACACCATGATCATTTACAAGAGATGGTTTTAGAGAGGGAAGAAGCAGTGAAGGGCCTGGAAAATAAAAACAAGTATTTTATATTTGAGGTGCTGCAGAAGAGGGAGCCATAAGAGGTGCAAAGAAAAAAGTGATATAGTCAAGAAAATAAGTTAGAATATATGCTTTATAACAATGTTCTGAAAGAATATAACAGAGCAAGGCTGTGCTTTTCACGGCATCATGATGATGATTCAGTAGAGTGGATGTGAGGATTTCGAGAGTATGACATCCAGGTCTTAGCCTTGAACAACAGGAAAGATGGTGGTGTTATCCTTTGCAACTGAAGGCTATGTGGAGACAAAAGTAATCACTGCTTATGCAATATCTTTTCTAAGCTGGACACTAATGAACAGATGTCTGAAGCCCTAGACATATGTTCATGTTCAACAGTTGTGCCTCAGGCCGTGCCACATGTGCATGGCAGGATGCGATTGATGGGATCAAGGGTCAGATCCCAGTCACATCACTAGTACTTGCCAGTGCAAGGAGAGCCTGATCATTTGATTCTGGGATCCTCCTGCACTGGTAGGTTAAAAGAGGAGCGCCCACAGGTCCTATCAGGGACAACAATCAGCTGATTGTCAGCCCCCAAACCTCACAGGGAATTTGAACTGGCTCAGGTGTGGTCTGGATTGTTGGGGCCAAAGATGATAATCAGCTGATTGCTGCCCACATTCCCAAACTGCACTGAGGCTGGCTCGGGTCCTCAGTGTGGTGGGCTGACAATCAGCTGATTGTCAGGCCCTGATGAGGCAGTCCTGGGTCTGATTTGAGATGGAGCTGGTCAAGCTGGGCAGACAATCAGTTCTGGCCAGACTGCCAGGAGGGAGGACCAGTGTCATCTGGTGGCGGGAGAGTGGGAAGAGGCAAAGGGCTTACCCATCTGGGGACTTTTCACTTTTCTGGAAGCTTCTGTCCCCTGAAGTCTGGCCAGAGATACTGGGCACAGGCTTTAAAGTCCCTGCTAAGGAAACTGCCTCAGTATGCTTTTTAAAGCTCCTTAGATGCCAGGTGTCAGAGACCAGGAAGCCTCTTTCCACTGTCCCCCGAGTGCCCAGGAAGTTTTAAAAAGCACAGCTCCAGCCCAGCTGCAGGAGTTTTTAAAGCTCCCCATATGCTGGGAGGGAACAGTGATTACAGTGCTTGGCACACGTAGCTGGGGAACGTGGAGCTCCTGGCTTCCCAGTTGTCCATAACCTACTTCGTAAAGCAGCTGGGGAGTACTGGGAACTTAAAAAAGCAGATGTGCAGCTGAGGCCAACTTTTTAAAGGTCTGGCACTCAGTAAGCCCTAGATCATGGAGACACTCCCTGATGTCAGGCTTATGGTACCCCCACAGCTGCATCTAGGTATCTGGTGGGGCACTGGGTCCAGGACAGGGGGCTAGACTCAGCTGAGCGTTGGGTTCTGACAGTGGGCAGCCCCAATATGCCATACATTCAGTTTAAGGTGTCATACAAATGAGCCACAAAGATATTCCATATATAATCCACATATCAATTGCTATATTATCATGGCATCAATTGGCTTTCATATATGGCAGGTTTACTATTCATGGTGCAACTAATACCTTAATCACAAGTTACATGTTACATGTGCCAGGCCTCTGAGTTACAAACTGATATTTGTCACTAGGCAACTGATGGAGCTCACAAAAACCTGAAGGGGAAACAGGGAGGATCCTCCAAAGAACACACTCAAGGAGCAATCAGAGAGGTGGGAAGGGGGCCAAGGAGAAAATGAGCTGCAAAGCTGAGGAAGAGTAATTCTGAAGAATAAGAGGATCAAAGGAAGCCAGCAGGTCAAGGAGGAGGGGGATGTAACATAGTTTTGCTGAGCTTTAGTTAATGTCTTTAGAGCAGTTTTCAACCTTTATTCATGTATGGACCCCTAAAAAATGTCAAGTGGAGGTGTGGACCCCCTTGGAAATTTTGAATGGAGGTGCAGACCCCTTTGAATTGTAAGTGTGGGTATTCACATACTTTAATTGATCATAGCCATCTTTAGCCAACCCCTTAGACACAGGGTTGAAAACCACTGCTTTAAAGACTCTGGTAAGAACAGTTTTATTGGTGTGCAATAGACAAGGCAAGACTGGAAAGGGTCTAGAAAAGAACTGGTAGAGAGGAACTCCAGTCCATATAAGATGAGATGAGGCAATAGTTGAAGGGGCAGTTGAGATTGAGGATTTTTTTAAAGATAGGAAAGACTGAAATATGTGTATGAGTAGACAGAAACAGGAAAGAGAATTTAGCGGAAGAAGGGTAAGTAATGGAAAGACCAGAAAGGGGAGAGAGGATTAAATGGGTGAAACAAACGAGATTTTTTTTCATTCATAATAAGAAAGGCAGAAGAGATGGGTATGGGGAGGAAAAGCCAAGAGAGGGGAAGGAGAAGGTCATGTAGTATGTTGTCAGTTGGCTTTGTGAAGAACTCTGAGAGATTCTGCATAGAGAGAGAAATGGAGATGGAGAGGCAGGGGAGGTGAGCCAAAGGTGATAGAAAGGGTCAGTCACAGGTGACTAGAATAGTGGGCATGGGATTTAATTAAAACTGCTGCATAAAAGGAGAGGAATGGAGGAAGAGGAGACTAGGAGGGTGATTTGTACAGGGAATTGGAAGGGTCGACATTGTCTTGAGAACGTGCAGTAAAGAGTCAAAGCTGGAGGAGACTGAAGGAAGGAGAGAATCAACAACCATGTGGTAGAGACGGCAGGTAGGAGATTGCTGAAGTAAGATGAGGAGTCAGTGGCATAGGTGAAGTGGAAGGCACAAAAGGACAAGAACATGGGAAGGGAAGAGATGGGCAATGTTCAGGAAAATTAAGTAATAGAAAACAAGGAACTCAGCAAATGGAGAGATGAAAGAGCGAGGTTCTTTGTGAAGACCAAATCAAGCGAATAGCACTTTTGGAGAGTAGGAGAGTCAACCCAGGACTGCAGGTCAAATAAGAAAGTAAAAGTGAGGAGACAGGCAGCTAAGGGGTCAGCAGCAATGATGAGTTTGGGTGACTAACTGTCTCTTTTCACAAAATTAGAGAGGAGGTAGACAAGAAGGATCTGAGTAGATTGTAGATGACAGCAATAGCACTGAGTGGGAAAGGACAGAAGAGTCAGATGCAGTACTGTTTATGAGTGGGAAGAGAAAGGGAGAGAATCAGAACAAATATATAGCACATTAATATTATATTTCAAATTTATTAACCTTGTAGCCATCTCGTTTGGACTGAAGGGACGCAGAGGGGATCCAGGTGCAGCAGGCAGCCGAGGTTTCCCTGGACCACGAGGAGATAAAGGATTTAAAGGTAAGGCAGCACAAATATTGGGCCAAATCCTGCAGTCCTTACTCATTCCTTATTGATGCAAAACTCCCCTTTGGGTTCAGTGTGTGTTTTGCCTGAATATGATCCAAATAATGCCTAAAGGATTCAGTGTAATGCTGGCACAATAAGAAAAATGTCTCATAGGTATAGTTCCTTTCTTAAACATATTTTATTTTTCTTTATTTAAACTTTTCTTATGTCTTCATTACAGGTAACAGGTTCTGTTCCAGTAAAGTCAAATAAAGTTTAGCTATGGTATTTAATAGTGCCATGACCCTATTCCATCACCCAGTAGATAACAATGACCTCGCTTGAAATTCCTCATTGATTCTTGCAGTTGATTGTTTCCAGAGATCTTGATTCTTCACCTTCCTTATACATTTCTGCAGGTGAAACAGGGGATTGTAAGTGTACCGGAAGTGATGAAGTCAGAAAGAGTTCTGCTGGTCTACCCGGTCCACCAGGTTTTCAAGGCCCACCTGGAGAGCCTGGAAGGAAAGGAGAGCCTGGCGATCAAGGTCAACATGGCATTCCGGGCTTCCCTGGGGCAAAAGTAAGATATTTAATAACTTTCTTCATGTTCTGCATATACATACCAGAGACCACCAAAAAATATGAAAATGGAAATATTTTCTTTGGACTGCAACATTGTATCAGTAATTTTCAGGGGTTTGTCTAAATGTTAATGAAAACCAAAACATTTTTAAGACAAAAAAGGCAAACATTTCATTTAACCAAAAAGTCCATTTTCCATTCAAACAAAAATGTTTAAAAAAAAAAATCAACTTCCTCTATTAAAAACACCAATAGCTGCTCAGATACGAGGGTGATATCAATAGCAGGGTATGGATTAAGGATGAGAGCACTGCAAAAAAGGTCACTGCCACAGGGTAATAAGAGACGTTTGAAGCAGGATATTTAGAGCACAGTTGTGGCTCGTCCATTGGTTTCATAAAGAGTTCAGTTCGTTTTTCCATTTGGATCTCAATAGGGCTTCCCTGGTGAAACTGGATACCCTGGACCTAGAGGGCAGAAAGGATATTCTGTTTATATAACGACTAAAGGTAGAGTACACAGCTTACTTCACTTGCCATTTGAAAACTATGTATATGCCTTTTGTTTAATAGTGGAGTAGTCTCATAATAAGAGCACTTTTTAGGTAGCAAAGGAGATCCAGGAGATCCTGGGCTGGCTGGTGTTCAAGGTGACGATGGTTTATCAGGAAGAGATGGCACAGATGGATTCCCAGGGCCCGCTGGCCTTCCAGTAAGTAGTGAATATACGTACTTTTATTTGTTGCTTATATTCAAGCTGTCCTCCATTACCTACATACAAATAAATCATTCCAGTGTCTTTACTGGTTGCTCATGTAGTCAGATTTATAAGTTTTCTTCTTAGCTTTCATTTGAATTCCTTTTGTATTGAAGCAAATGAATACTAGCATATATCCAAGCCAAGATAGTTTACTGACTCATTGGTTAGCTACTGTATTCCCTGCTTCTTACATAAGAACTAAAAGCTGTGTTAACTGGCATTTTATTAAGTGGCATACTCTACTAACTGGAATTTCCAACCAACCAGAGACAAGAGAGGAGACAGAAGGAGGTGGGGAGCGGCTCCTGCCACTGTGCGCACCCCGGGAGGGCACGGGGGGGCGTGTGCCCCCGGATCTGCATGCGGGGTGGGTTGGGGCTGGGGCAGCACTGGCAGGGGGCTGAGCTGGGCTGTGCTTGGGGAAGGCAGCAGCAGCACTGGGAGCGGGGCTATGGGAGTACCTGTAGCCACTCCAGAATTCACAGTAGCCCTCCCAGTGCCACCACCACCTGGCCCAAGTGCAGTGTGGCCCAGCCCCTAGCCGCCAGGAAGAGCCCAGCACAGCCCTGGCCCTGGCCCACACCAGCAGCCCACGCAGATCCAGGGGCACATGCCCCCCATGCTTTCCCAGAGGTGCGCATAGTGGCAGCACTGGGAGGGGGGACCAAACAGGGGGGGCTCGCACACAGCAGCTGCTGCTGCCATTGCCACCCACCACCCTGCATTGCTGCCACTGTCACTACCACTCCCGCCCCATGCCATCACCGCCACTGTGCCCACGCTGCTTTCCTCCACGGGCTGCTGATGGACCTCATGCCCAGACAATCATGGCCACAGGCCCACACAGCTGCATGTGCAGTTAGCCATGGGAAAGTGGCACGGGCATGGCAGCGGCACAGGGCAGTGGGTGGCAGGTGGCAATGGCAGCAACAGCTGCTGCATGCAAGCCTCCCCCCCCCGCCGCCCCTCCCAGCAGTCTGGCCAGCTGGGCTGCATCTGTGCAGCCCGCAGAGAAGCACCACTGCCCTCGCCCCCTCGGCCCTGCTCCTGGGAGCGGGCACGGAAGCACACTTCCCCCCAGCTACCATTTAGACCCTTGCTGCTCCAGGAAGGGGTGGAGGAGAGCAAGTTGAGATGGGGGGAGGTACTGCAGTGTGCCATGTGGGGCCAGCGTCACCTGGCACACTTCTTCCCCTCCACCTCTCCCCAGGTAAGAGGCAAACTGTGGGAACGTGCAGGGGGAGATGCTGCCGCTGCGCCCCAGGGCACACTCTGTCCCCACCTGCCTGTCTGTGCATACCCCCTATGGCCTTTCTAAGTACCCCGGGTGGTATGTGTACCCCCAGTTGACACCCCCTGGAATAGTGAATCATGATACATGTGCCATTTTGTAACAAAATATTAAGACTAAGGGTCTACCTGAATTGTGCCAGAAGTGTGCTGCACAGTGGGCATGTCTACATGTGCCCCTATGGTGCTGTTGTTACTGCGCCATCATTTAGTACTTCCAAAAAGAAATACTAAATGATGGTGCAGTAACAGCCATACTGCACCATGCCAGCAGCGCACAGTTATTTTTAGCCGCTACATCACTGTAGCAACACACTATAGTTAGGGAGCCCATTGCTACAGCGATGTAGCTATGGCGTCACAGTTTGTACCTGCTGATCCTATGTCGCCATAGCGTGTTGCTACAGCAACATAGCATCTCGTGGTAGATGCACCCAGTGACTCCTTTATCCTTTCTCTTTTTGTCTTGCCTCCCCACTCCCTCTGCTGATTGGCGGAGGGGCCTTGGTGACCTGGTTGCTTGCTCCTGATCAGCTAGGAGGCAAAAACCATGGTTTTAAATATGCTGCAGTTTTTGCCTCCTGGCTGCTCACCAGCAAGCAACCAGGACCACCAGGGCCCCTCAGCCAATCAGTGGCAGGGCGGCGTACAGTGTAAAGAGCAAAGTGAAAGGAGCTACTATGCAGTGCACTTCTGACATGATTTAGGTAGATCCCTAATTATGACAACAGTTCTCAAGATTTCAGAGATAATTTAAACTGAACACCACTCCAAAATCTAGTTTTGTTTCAGCATGAGCCTTGATACCTCTCCAAACATAAATATTCCATTCCATAATTATTTTCTTCCTCTCTCCTCTCCAGTTGACACTTTCTGCAGTCTTCTGTCTTCTCAACCATTTTTATTTCAATGATTTATAATTCTCCTTTCTTCCTATGTTACTTACTTGGTGGCAGAGAGAGGATGAAAAGATGTATATCATATTCTGATCAGCGTAAGGAAAAAGGGATAAGTCCCTGCTCCCAAGCCTAAACTGTCCCAGCTGGTTTCCAAGACAGCCTTTGGTCAGTCACTAGAATGGCTCCATCTCCTCACATAAAGGACCACCCTAGCTCTCCTGACTTTTGTTGCACAACACAGTGAGCTTTCAGACTGCAGTTTGATATAGGCACATCTGCTTTTCCTTTAATGGTTCTTAGCTATTGCTTTCTGATCTCCTGGTCTTTGTTTCCTGGTTCCTGGCTCCAGATTTCTGACTGTGGCCCATAATCCTTTTGGCTCTTGGGCTTTGCTTTCTGACCCCTTGGCTGTGGACCTACTACCTAATTTTGGCCTTACCTCTTGGTCTTAGATTTGTTGTCCCCCAACTCCTGACCTCTAGCATGTAGCCTCTAACATGGCTTCCATCCATCCACTAGGGACCTTTGGCTCTAGCCACTACACTGAGCTACCCTAGTTTTCCCTACTAAACAGTATTTACAGTGCTACCTGGCTTGTCACAGGTTTAATGGGCAGAGTGAGGAGCTCTTTAATCAGACTATAAACTCTACTTGCAGTTTTACAGCTGTGGATTTGTATATCAGTGATTTGCATTGTCCAAATGTGCATTTGCCAGCCAATTTGGTGAAATGTTCTGTCAATTGATATATCTTTCTTAGTAACTGTCCTACTCTAAAAATCTAAGTCAAAGTCTTAACTTATTGTTTTAAAGGTCCTTTTGCTAATGTTATCCTTGTAAATGTCCACAATATAGGGGAATAACCATCATAAATTAAATAATAATAAAAATAGTTTAATTTATTGGGGGTGTTGTTGCATTCCTAGCAAAAGTCAGAGTGTTTACCTGTATTTGTTTAATTTTTCTTAACACAGGGTGATGGTACCAGAGGTCTCCCAGGTGACCCTGGTTTTCCAGGACCACCGGGTGTTAAGGGCTTCCCAGGAGATGCTGGACTGCCAGGTGTTGGCTTACCTGGCCCAAAAGGATTTCATGGTCTTCCAGGGGACCATGGAACATATGGAAAATCTGGACCTCCAGGTCCTCCAGGTCCTCCAGGAGATCCAGCTCAGCTAGGTATAAGTGATCACATTTTCTTATGTCAAAGCCATTGGAGGGACAGATTGCATACTATATGCGAACAATCATATAAGGCTATTATAGAAGGAAAGTAATGAATTTGTACAAATAAGAAGGGGCTTGTTATACTGTTTGGTCCAAAAACTAAAAGACGATGCAATTCAAAAAATAAATGATTTCCCTTTAAATGTTGAAATAATAGTGCAATAATTATTAATGTCATCTAGAAAAACCTTCACTTCTCTTGAAGGAAGTGAAATGACTACTTCACCCTTTTTATTTCACCAATAATCAAATTGATTGCATGTTGGCTATCTTTCCTCTCATCATTCCCTATGAAAAATACTCCACTAACTGGCCAAAGACAAAACAAAAACATGAATCATCTGCTCCTCCTCAGGACATAAATGCAGCCTAAGAGCCCCATCTAATCTTGGTTCTAGACTTAGGCACAAGGTTGCAATGCTTCATTTTTCAGGTGTCCTCCTGCTTAGCGGAATTCAGAAACCAAAGTTAGGGGCCCAGCCTCCTTTGCAATGGTAAGGTAGGGGGCCTAAGAATGCAGTTCACAAAATCTGAGTGGGGAACTGTCTGGGCCAGTCAATATGAAACAATAAGGAGAGGGGTGTACTTTTAAACTAGCTCTCTTCAAAGACAGCTAAGCACCTAATTCTGGGCCAAAAGGAGGTACCATACCTCTGCTCAGGAGTCCCAGCTGAGCATCCTTTACTGAAGTTAAGCAACTCAGGCAAATCACCCTTTCTCATAAAAAGTGAAAGAGGAAAAGATACAAATATTTCTCATTCCTATAGCCCTGTGGTTAGGGTGCTTATCAGTGGGATGTGAAAGACTGGAGTGCTAGTCCATGCACCAATATTTATATATTTAATTAATTTTGTATTTAAAGTGGAACAGTTTCATGAGGAGAGACTATACACCTCATAACCAGGGATCCTGGTTTTCTCTGATAAAACCCCCACTTCCCTGCCTCCCCAATTTTCAGATTTAAAAAGTAACCCAAAATCCTCATTTTTTCTGTAATTTAAAAGAAACACACTAGGTCTATATAGTGGTGTTTCATTTAAATCACGGAAAAATGTGGATTACAGGCAACCCGTGCTTAGCACTCTTAATTAGTTCCTGAAAAACTAAGCGTTAAGCAAAAATGAGCATTAAGCGAAACTGAAAGTATTTGATGACCCAAGATGGTGACCACAATTGTTTTTAATAACCCAAGATGACAACCAAGAGCTTTATAACAAAACTCACTGAGCGCTACGTGAAATCAGGTATCAATTTCAAATGAGCATTACAGTGAAATAGCACTAAGTGAAACAGTGTTAAGTGGGGGTTGCTTGTACTTGTTTTAACCTGAAAATTGGGGATTTTATTTTATCAGAGAAAACCAGGATCCCTGCTCATAGCACCCAATAGCTTGGCTGTTAGTGCACTTCAAGGAGCTGAGCAACTTGCATACACATTCAAATACGCAAAAGAGTTTGGGAGACATAAATCTGAGTCTCCTACCTTCCAGCTGAGGACTGCCTTAAATAGGACAGTCCTCACCTGGGCATAAGGCCTTTTCTTTCAGGCCATGTTGAGAGGGTGACAGACAAGTTAGGCAAGGAGACAGCTCATTTGTGAATCTTGCTGGAGCTGAGGATAAGTAATATCAAGTTAAAAGTAAATTTGCATATGTACACCAGCGGAAATATAGGCTCCTAAGGAAATGAAATTCATACAGAGTTAGGTAAGGATTGGGAGGCTTAAGGGGGCTCTAAGCTCTTAAGTCTCCTTTGAGAATCCAGCTCTCTGTAACCAGCCATAAAACTCATCAATCCATTTAGTGTTGCTGGGCTGCAAGACTAATCTTGGCATACTTACCTTCTGTGTTTTAGGGGGTTTGTTTGTTTGTTTGTTTGTTTGTTTGTTTGTTTGTTTGTTTTATGGGATAGAGAAGGAGAGATCTATCTCTTCTTATTTCACTGAGTACAATCATGAAAAGTACTTTGCTCTGTTCAATTAACTCTTCTATATGGTTAGAATTAGACATGATTCACCGTATTTCCGAGTATTTTAATGTTAGTGTCTTTTTCTTCTTTAATTTATGCAAATTATCTAGTGCACAGTTATTAAGAAAGTGTATCATTTAATACTGTAAAAGGCATCTCTAGTTAGAACAGAGAAGTTCAGCTTTTATAATTTTCCACATTTTTAAAATGCTTAGGGGCCTTCTTACTCTTTTCTCTTCACTGATAGATTGTGACCAAGTTCCTGAAGATCTTTCTAGAGGAAATGGAAGGGGGCCAATTCGGCCAGGTATGTTAAATGAATTAAAAGGGCTTGAAAATACTGTAATGCTTAATTTTATGGGACATATACAGCATGGTAGTTTACTTACTGCTACCCGGTGACAGCTATAAATTGATTAAATTTCAGATCAGAAATAACTGCATATTCACAGTGCAACTATAAAGTAATTTGATCTTCTGGCATGCATTGTAAAATTAATTACGTTTCACCTCAGTAAACCAAAATGGTTTGGTTCATTGCTCCTTTGAATTTATTGTGATTAAAGAATAATTACCATGCAATTTGTAATAATAACTGCATGAAATTACACCAAAACCCACCCAAGAAATTAGGTGCCAAAGAGAATTTAAGCAAACATAAATGTACAACATAGCAAAACATGTATTATAAGTAGCATACATTTACATCAAGAACTTCAGTTCAATTTGGAATCTAAAAAAGAATATTCAAATTTGCAGTAGAACTGAATTCATTTCTCTGAATAGAAATGGCTTCTATTACTACTCCTTATTCAGAAATTTCAGTGGTGGAGGACTGGACTTGCCTTTTAGAGAATTTGGACATACAAATGTTAACTTGTAACTTAAGGTTTCCCTAGTATTAAAACAGTGAAGGTTTGAATGAGGATAAAGTAAACCACTAAATATATTGTCACTGACAAAGAGAGCGTGGAGGGAAGGGACAACACAATATGCATTCATGAAATGCCATCTAGCTACACATTTCAATATAGAAGTTAAAGAAATGTTTTTTATTATTTTCTTCAAGATTTTTTCTGCAAGATCCCCTTGCTTTAATTACATGTATATTTATGTAAGTCACAAAATAAATATGAGAGAGCATATAAGTGCATGCAACCCAAACTGCATTGTTTGTTATCAGGTGCAGGCTGTGTGAGAGCACCAGCAGGACAACCAGGAAAGCCAGGATTGCCAGGATCTACAGGTAATGTTTGGCCATTATTTCTTAAACATTTTGTATTTCCTGTATGCTGCTCTGGAATTACCTTTTGCCAAAACCGAAGAGAGTTGCACCTCAGCAATAAATATCTGGCAGAAATGGGAATAGGGGAGACTTTTAACTTGGAATAGAAAGGAGTTAGAAAGGAGTTAAAATAGACAAAAGGGGGAAAATTGTAAGTAGCATATAATGCACAATGATTGTACCACCTCAAAGCTAATCTTTTTCTCCTCATTCAGGAGTTTCAATCCCATAACAAAATTAGCCACCAGGAACATGTTGGTTTTCTTATGTATTCCTTTTTTAATAGTCTTTACACTTCATTGCAAAGCCATGCTATCTAAATATTGTTTGGTACCCAGGTTTGGAGTCAGTGTCATAGGCTTCAGGCCGTTGTCTTTCTTAACAGATGCAAAATCAAAATATTTTTTCCAAATCTTACATGCCTTTTATTTGCCAGTGGATATTAGAGATGAAACAGTATTAGAGCACAGTTATAGTAGGGTTGGCGTGTTGCTGTAAGAGACATAGATGGGCAGTTCTGTGCCTTCGGTAGCCATGATGCACAGAACAGTGCCAGCTGATGATGATAGCAAAGCGATCAGCCTTCAGTCACTTTTGTGGTGGCAGCTATTTTTGCATTCCCCCCCACCCCCCACAAAGGTGGCACCTGGGGCTGCTGTCCCAGTCAGCCCCTGCCTTGGTTATGATACTGGTTGTTGTTGTTGTGGCCATGCACTAGTCCAGGAAATGTACAAGAGACAAGGTTTCTTTGTGATATCTTTTACTAAACAGGCTGGATAGTTAGGAAATATGTTGGATAACCTTTGGGTGTAGAGCGCTCTATTCAGATGTAGAAAAGAGGCAGACACAGGCTAAGCTAAATGACACCAAAAAAATGGTCTGTGTTTAATTTTATGTAAATGAAAGCAGTCAATGGAATGAATGGAATGAAGGAGGGTTGTGATGTAGGAGCAACAAGAAATGATCATTAGTAGCTTCAAAGACAAGGGAAACATAGTTCAATGGAAAACCTAATTAAGTAGAACTTGCAAAGGAGAAAGGGTTGTTATTACCTCTGGAGTGCAAAGAGGTTAGCACAGCTAGCAGGCAGATTGTAATGAATCATAAAAACATGCATTTAGGGTGGGCAGGGGGCTGTGAGTCAGGAATGAGGGGCACCAGCAGGGCTGGGGGGAGCCCTGTGGGTCGGGTGAGGATCACGCTGCCTGGGGCAGGGCTTGCAGGGAGACCCAGCAGGGTGGGCAGGGACAGGGCAGGGGGCTGTGGGTGGCAGCTGGAGGAGCATGGAGGGATCCACAGGCACTCTTTGGCTGGCACTGAGGAATCTGGGCTGCATCCCTATGCTGGGACCCAGCCCCACTCCACCCCACCAGGGGTAGGGATGGGCAGGCAGGTTCTCTTACCTGCATGAAGGAGGAAGTGGCAGCATTGACCATGGTGCTGCAGCTCCAGGGACACTGAAACATGCAGGACACTACTGTTGTAGCACCTGGCAATCACCCTGCCCCACTCCACAAGCTGGGCCTGGGACGGGTACAGGCTGTCTTGTCCCTGGCCATGCTGCCTTGACTTGGGCTGGGGCTGGGGGTGCTGCACAGCCAAGGCAGCGGTGGCTTCCGGCAGCAGCAGCTCAGTGTGGGAATGTGGATTGAGCCCCTGCACACCAGGCCTGGTGCCCTCAGGGCAGGATTGGGGGCTGGGGCTGATGGTGCTGCCCAGCTGGGGCAGGTCCCACTGCCGGTGGCTTGGGACTCCCAGCAGTGGTGGCAGTACCACGCCTGCTGCTTCAGCCAGGCTGCAGCCCCATGCCCCATGTCCCACAGAAATCTGGGGGGAGCACATACCCCCTCATTGCTCCCCAACACTTTGCCAGTGGGTTCCTGGACTGCCTCTGTGCCATCAGGGGGGGCCCCCAATGATTCAGGGCTGGTTCAGGCTTGCCAGATCCTGGCACAGCCCCAGTGGTGTGAGGCCAATCCAGTCATCAGGGGCCAAGCTCTGGTGAGTTCAGACCAGCCCTGCATCATAGGGGTAGGGACCATGCTCCAGAAAGCCCCACCCCACCTCACACACCCACCCCTTGCCCAACACAGTGTGGGGCTAGGTCCTGAAGGCAGCTGGGGCCCCTCTGGTAGGTCTGGGGGGTGGGACAGGAGGCTACAGATCGGGAATGAGGGGCACCCCCAGATCACTGTCTCCTTTTCTGCCCCTGCCCAAGCTGAGTCAGGGCCGCCCCCCCCCACCACCTCAGTGCCCTGGGCAGTAGCCCTCACTGTCCATCCCTAAGGCAAGCCCTGCCTGCCAGTTATACCAGCATGGCTTGCAGTGGCAGGACAGGGGGGTTCAGGTCACACTGGCAGGGCTTTTCCTAAACAGGCTGAGGAGTGAGGGGCATTGGCATAGCAGGGCTGCTCAGCACCACAAAGCAGCAGAAGTGGGGACAGCCACAGCTGGGCCTGTGTCCTGGTGAGTGAACAGGGCAGGGGGAGCTCTGATTTTACCATGTTAAAAAAAACAAAATCAAACTTTATAGGTATTTAGAATTTATTTTATTATAATGATTGAGGCACTGGTAAGCTTCCAATTTGCTTTTAAATTGTAATATATCAATAAAACATTGTGTTTAGCTGATACCTATATATATATGGTGGCAATTCATTTTAATCACAGGAAAATTCAGATTTTGGGTTTTTAATCAGAGAATTTGCAGTTTTTAAATAGAGAAAACCAGGATCCCTGGTCATTAGTGCCATGTTTTTGTCAAACATTTATGCTGTTCCTTAAAAAGAATCAGGGAAAATTATAATTAATGAAGTTCCAGAGGTTGCTAGTATAGAGAAGAGTTTAAATATAGTTGAGGTTGATCCTGCTTTGAGCAGGGGGTTGGACTAAGCAACCTCATGAGGTCCCATCCAAACCTAATTTTTTATTATTTTGTGAAAGCCACCAAAGGCTGTATTGTGCCCTGGTTCAAAAGGGCCATGGAGGAGCAAAAAGAAGTAAACCCTTCTTCATCCTTGGTTTTCTAATAACTGTGGAAGAAACTCATGAGAGCTCCAGCCAGCAGATCGGTGCTGGCTACACCTTCCATTTAAGGCACAATAGGAACTGTCTCAGACAGCCGGAGCCGACTTGAGGTGATTTAGAAATTACTCGGTTGTTGGGCGGGCTGGTGAATGGAGAGGCAGACAAAGTGTATTGGTTGCAAAAAGCTTTACTTACGCCGCTAGTAGTCACGACGCAGGTGGTCCGGTCGCTTAAACAACTACACGAGTTGCTCCAGCTGGCAAGGCTCAGGCCAGCAAATCCGTACACGAGTCAGGCCGGCAGGGAAAGGGTACGTCGAAGGATTCCGCTCGGTGACGGGGAGAAAGATCGATAGGTGATCAGGCTATCGACCAGCTCAGCCGCAAGTCAGGAATCTTCAAAGGCACTCTGCAGCGTGCTCAAAGTTCTCCAACTTGGGCGGAAGTCGCACAGAATTTTATACGGCTAACAAGTCAATCGCTAGCCACCACGTAGGAATAATTTAGAACTAGCCAATAGTGGGACACAAATTTGCATGTGAATGGCAGGAACTCTCGTGCACCAGGGTTTTCTGTTGCAGCAGAAAACTTTTGCTGTGCACAGAGACTCTCATGTGGCGGGAAAATTCCATCGTGCCGAGGCACTAAAATCATTGGGTTGTGACATGCCCCCTTGCCGACAGCACAACTGGAATTTTAGACACATGAGCACGTTATAAGGAATTATCGTTTCAGGATTCACTTGCCTTACGGAGCTTAAGCAACCATCAATAATATATATATATATATATATATATATATATATATATATATATATATACACACACAAATAAACAATTTTACAGACCGGTCTTTTTAACAAACTATAAAACACAATAACTTAAACATATAACAACAACTATTGGTCATCTTCTGACTGGAGAACATCTGTTTGGGACTCCCCTCATTTATTAGTCAGTGAAATACGGTTCATAGTGAAATAGTCACCGCGAGACATCCGTCTTCTCCCATAACAGACAATGCCAATTAAAATACTTCCAAGTATTAGAAAGAGAGTTCCACCTACTGCACTACCGATGATGGTACCCCAATTACGTTCCTGCATTATTGTTAGGGTGAATGCTGATGCTAAACCCGTAATGCTATTAGTTGAAGGATACCATGGAACTATAGGCAATCGTGTGGTAGAGAAATCTAATATGTAAATGGTCCTATGATCGCTTCTTTGACCAAGGAAGTTTGTCACTCCACAAATGTAAGTCCCGCCATGATTGTGGGTTAATTGGCTATTGAAATGTAGAGTATTGTTTACAGACAGTAAGACTTTAGGCCATTGTCCATCTAATCTGGCCCAGGTAAACTTTATAGGTGGGGGGTTAGAATTAGCATTGCACTTAAGTTGAACATTTCTTTGTCCAACAAACCAATTCCTATTATAGCCAGTTATTGACACTTCAGGAGCATATTGGATGTTTAGTACGTGAGAATACCTTATTTCCCTGTCCAAAGCTGGGTGTTTTACAATACAAGTTATATGCCTTCCCCTCGCAAATTTAGTGGGAATGATCTTATATTGGCTTATAACTGTTACCGTTCTATTTGGAAAGGAAATTGAATTACGCTCCATTTTACCGAGGTCTCCTTCCCAACTTATATTTGCAGCGGGTTTCCCAGTGGCTGCTGTACAAATGGCTGCTACTGTCCAATTTTTACCATCTATTAAGGGAGTTGGTCCCTTTGTAAAGCTCACAGTGGGTTCAACAATTACAGTTATAGTTGTTAATGACTCTGCATTTCCTAATGGGAATGTAACTGCTTTGCATATATACTTTCCTTCGTCATAAAAACTCACATTATTTAGGTTGATTGTTATATCACTGAACGAAGAGGTTTTAAATGACACTCTTCCAGGGTACTCTCTTTGAACAGAAAACCCATCTTCAGGATGATGCACAACAATAGTTTGTGCACTTTTACCATGCAGTTTTTCCCATGAAATTTGTATTAAGGTTTCATTCATGTCAATTATACACTTTAATGTGACATTCTTTCCCCAAACTGCTGTTACGTGTGGATCAACAACAGGTCTAACTAACACACTGCAGCAGAAATGAGGGAGAAGCAGCATCAGAGCGAATTCTGACCCGGCGGGTATTCGCTGCCTCGGTGTCCCCTTCATAGCCGTCACTTCGTTGACTCGAAGGAACCGCAGTTGGGTGCTCGACGGATCTCACAATCGAGCGGCTGTAGATTACTGTTTTGTCAAGGTCGGGCCTATAAAGAAAGAAAACAACAACAAAACAAAACAAGAGAGAATCGTGATTGAATTTACTATAAGGATACTAGGTGAACATCGGAACGACGAGTCATCCAATTGTGGTGAACGATAATACAGGGACGGTCGGGTTTTTCCTCTAATTGGACAGAATAGGTATTAGGATACTGTCCCGACCGTTGAACTGTTCCCTTGTGAACTTGCGGATGAGACTGGTGGGGGTGCGGTATTGAGATCCACACTAACTCATCTGGTTGGAACTTAGGTTCCCAAGGTAGAGGTTTCTTGACATTAGCTTCGTCCCATAACGGTTTTGCGGTGTTCAGTGAAATGAGAACATCATGATTGAATTTAGTCCAGTTTTTAAACGTCCCTCCTCCTCTGAGACGAAGTTGTTCTTTGTATAGGCCTGTATGTCTTTCTACAACGCCATTGGACTGCGGGTGGTACAGCAGATGGAGATGCCATGCTACATTGTGAAGACGAGCAAATTTGTCTAGAGCATTAGAGTTAAACGGGGGTCCCCCATCAGACTGAATCTCATGAGGAGGTTGCCAGGTAGCAAATACAGCATTTAAAGTGGAAATAACAGCAGTGGCATTGCTTTTTCGTAAGGGAATGACTTGCAACTGTCTCGTTCCCAAATCAACAACAACTAATCCTTTATTTGGCGTCTTAGACCCTGGGAGGGGTCCTAGCAGATCTACCTGCCAGACTTTTCCTGCCTGGAACTGCGAAGAGTCAAAAGCTCCGGGTTGATGCTTAGTTCTATGACACTTTTCCTTAGCACATATCTCACAGGCCTGAGCTACCTTTTCCCAATCACGCCGAACTCCGTATGAGGCCGGTTCCGTAATGGTTCGGCACGAACGTTGATGGCAAGCTCGTGGTCCTGGGTGACCCCAATTTTCATGAAGCCACGCAAGGAACATATTTACTTCAGGACCGGAGGTAGATGTGATAGGCAAAAATACGTCGGTCCGGAGTGGGTCTTCTAAGAGCTTATCGATGACCTCATGTACTGGATCAGTATCCGGACGGTGTGACTTAGTGTGCCTAACCAACGGGAGCCATGCAAATTTAGTTAACGTTTTCCAGATGTCTTGCCAATCATTCAAATTTTTGGTAGGAAGGGCTGTACCAGTAAGAATTTTGTAAATATACTGCGAGTAGATTGCGATGATTGGAACGGGGAGTGTATCGTCATGATGTGTCAGACAGTGCTCCAGTACCTTGAGGAATCCTAACAATTCACATTTTTGGGCCGAATTGTCATCTGGGTAGGCTTGAAATATTTCCTTATCGTGACAAGCCTTGCAGTAATACCCATAGCCTCTGCCATGTCGGGAGGTTCCATCGGACGCCATCCATGCTGGGGCAGAGGTTCCATACAGTGTAGGGACCTTTTCCTCATCTTCTGGGCTAGGATTAGGCGTCGTATCTTCAAACTTCCAGCAGTGCCAGTTGTAATGGTGGGTAAGCACCAGCGTATTCCATGTTTTAGGCTCCCCCTGAAAATGCGGGTCGACCTTTTCCGCATCCAGCAAGGGTAACAATGTGGCACTGGGACCACGTAGTGTCCCATGCCCCCTTGCTAATGGCTCCACTAGTTGTCCGGCTAGGAGGATTTTCCCTATAGCTCCACATCGAAGTTGTGCCACTTGAAGCGTTTTATGGGCAGTGTATACTAGCTCATCGCGAGGGTTGTGCGCCATAGCCCACACGTGGTTTGTGGTGAACCCAAGGGTTATGGTTAATGGCTCACCCAGATCGATGGCGTGGACCTGTGTATTTTTAACCGTGGCTAGCAGGCGAAGCAGATTTCGCTGATCTCCTTTCATCCAAGGTGTGGATTTTCGGGATTTGTCACGAATCTGTCGTTGCAACTTAGTGAGGAGCGCCAAATGACTGGGTTCAACATAATGCCGGTACCAGTTCAAATGACCCAAAAGCTGTTGGAAGTGCCTCTTAGTAACTGGGAGGAATGTTTTTAATGGATCGATGTTGGGACCATCATGTGAGATTCCGTGGCGGATGGAACCGATGTATCGGGTGCCGAGGAACGTGATGTCATCTACAGGATGTAGGCATGACTTTTCCTCGTTGATCGTCCATCCCTCACTTTGAAGGTGAGTGACTAGTTGGTTGACTATACTAGTAACTATGGAACTATCACAACCCATGATAGCAATGTCATCAACATAATTCCAGATTCTTAATTCCTCCTCTGAGGGAAGAGAATGCGAGGCTTGAAAATTCTTTAGGGTACTATTCATGGTACCAGTAGCCAGCGACAGAGCGTTGTGATATCCCTGCAGGCAAACTGTCCATCTGTACATAGTGCCATCAATGCACATATTTAGTATTCCTTCAGGGTCAGTTATTGGGATGGAAAAGAACAAGTTTTTCAAATCCAGCGTGACCCCGACCCACTTACTTTGCTGGAATTGAGCCATCTCAAACATGCATTGTGGCAGAGTAGAAGGATTAGGTTGTTGAAGTACTTGACATCTTTTGTTGACCTCTCTATAATCGACAACTAGCCGGGCTTCGTTGGGCTTTCCAGGTTTCACGACTCCCCATCCTGGTGACAAGTAGGTGCTAGCAGTTACGGTTTTAATACAACCTCGTTGCTCGAGTCACTGCAGGAGGTCAGTAAGGGACTTTTTTAGGGGACCCTTTATTGGGATTGGTCGATATCGCCAGGTAGAGGTGTTACGAAGCATTGGTCGATGCCAATCCTGTTCTGGGATAATAATGGGTAATGCTTGTAGTACTTGTTCTTTCAGGTCAAGCGCTTTTATCCCCGGGATTCCTAGAATGTTGATGCCCCCTAGGACAGCCTCTAGTGGGTATCGATGGCCCTGGACTAAGAATTTGACCTTTGTTGTGACGGCGATAGCGTTAAGCCCTTGTACCTTGATCATTTTGGTGGTCTTCTGGTGAGGTATCATTGAGGTAATCACATTGACTTGAGCTCCAGTATCGAGAAGGAAGAATACTTGTTGTTGGTCATCTGGATCAGTAGGGTTGTAAACAGTGAGTTCAGCATAAGTACGAGGATCAGTGGGGTCAGGTTTGAGTTGGAGAAGGCCGCCGGCAGAGCCGACGGCCATTACTCGTTTTTTGGTGGGTCCTCGAATTTAAATCCTAATGCTTTGGCTAGACGACGTTGGCTCCTTTCTCCCAAAATGCGCAACTGATATTTTGTAAGTCCAGAGTGGGCGAGAAGAAATCCGAACATATTTCTTTCCTTCAAGGTTCTTGGAGGTGACCACCATGGCTCTCATCGGGGGGTAAATTCTTGACGTCTTGGTCTCGGTGCTTCGACTGGGTACGCCGAAGATCGGTCTCTTATATCATCAGAAGTTCTTTCACTCTGTTTCATGAGCGCCTGAAGTCGTGGGAGATGGCCTAAGAGATTTCCCACTGGCTGACCCGCCATCGGGTTCAAAAAGAGTCGGAGCGTAACAGCATTTGTCCCTCCATATACCTCTACACAGGCGTCTATAGCTTCCAGAGGCGTTGGAATTGCTCCGGGGTCTGATAGGTGGTGATGAGCCCTTCTCTCCTTGCATTGGGCTGCCGTTAGCCCCATTGGATTCACTCTTGGGCTCCATGAAAGATATGACACTCCAATTATGGCTAGGAGGAGTTGCTCCACAGTGGCCTTCTGTGGGCGACCCTCATGCCAGGTGTGGAATTTGTGGGTTACCTGTCCCACTACAAGCGCCGGGAGTGGGATGGGCCAGTGGGCACTGTCTGTGACCACACTCAAATCAGTAGCGCGCCCTCCGCTCCACGCCGCTTGTCGGGTCAGGGCACTCGCTTCTTCCCTGTCTAAAATGTCAGATCCAAACTCTACTATTAATTGTCCCAACCACATGGCCAAAGTTTCTTCTGGTTTTATTTTAGATTCCCTGCAAAGTTCCTGAATTTCTGGTCGGGTGCATATGCGAGAGGTAACAGTGGTACGCGTGGTACCTTCTTCACCTGCAAAACGCTTCATCACAGCTATCGGGTGAGCTGTGGCAGAGAGAGAGTTAAATTCTTCAGGCGGGAGCATTGGGTACATCCCTCCTCCCATTGCCCCCTCCCCGTGGCAAGGAGGCAGAGCCGTTGGGAACGATGTCACCTCAGGGGGCAGAGTCGCTAGACAGATCCCCACCGGGTCTTCCGAAGCTCCGCCCCTCTTTTCTGGGTTCTCCGGATAGCTTGCATTTCTTTCAGCGCCATTTTCTATCAGCGGCATCATGCGGCCGGCGCTATTGATAAGCGTCGTTCTGGAGCTCTTTGCCGTCCGCTCCAGCGACTCCTTACCCGCCGTATGCAGCTGAACTTCCAAATTTGTATATTCCCTTAGTAGGCCCGCTACTGTACGGAACAACACATTCATCATTTTTCCCTTCTTCCATTTAGTTAAACCCCATTTGGGCACGTGACGGCCCTTGGTCTCCAGGTCCTCCCGGAGCTGAATGAGAAGCTCATGACCCCGCGACCCGGGCACCAAATCCGGACAGTTGAACCAGTCCGTTGGGGTGGGTTCCCCTCCTTCCCTCAGGTATCGGGTGCATTGAGCAAACTCCTGAGCGGGGGACAGCTTTTCTGCCTTCCGCGCCTTCACCCCGGCTAGGGATATGGTCAATGTTTCCTCCAGGGGTCGATAGAAGACCCGGTCACTCCCCACTATACACCCGAACTCCCCCAGGGATAGCTTTGTCCTCCACTCTTTTATGACCGCTTCATCTTTCTTTACGGAGAAGTAGCCATCAATATTTTGTTCATCCCCCTCTACCGCCTGGTGGTAGGCGATATGCGCCCATAGATCGTTTGCATTCTCTACGCGGCGGATCCCAGTGCACCAAGGGCAGCACCCAATTAGGTTCATCTCCATCACCATGCCCTTAGATCCCATCCTCATCGCCATGTCTCAGATGGCCGAAGCCGACTTGAGGTGATTTAGAAATTACTCGGTCGTTGGGCGGGCTGGTGAATGGAGAGGCAGACAAAGTGTATTGGTTGCAAAAAGCTTTACTTACGCCGCTAGTAGTCACGACGCAGGTGGTCCGGTCACTTAAACAACTACACGAGTTGCTCCAGCTGGCAAGGCTCAGGCCAGCGAATCCATACACAAGTCAGGCCGGCAGGGAAAGGGTACGTTGAAGGATTGCGCTCGGCGATGGGGAGAAGGATCGATAGGTGATCAGGCTATCGACCAGCTCAGCCGCAAGTCAGGAATCTTCAAAGGCACTCTGCAGTGTGCTCAAAGTTCTCTGACTTGGGCGGAAGTCGCACAGAATTTTATACGGCTAACAAGTCAATCGCTAGCCGCCACGTAGGAATAATTTAGAACTAGCCAATAGTGGGACACAAACTTGCATGTGAATGGCGGGAACTCTCTTGCACCGGGGTTTTCTGTTGCAGCAGAAAATTTTTGCTGTGCACAGAGACTCTCATGTGGCGGGAAAATTCCATCATGCCAAGGCACTAAAATCATTGGGTTGTGACAGGAACCAGCCACAAAGTTATTACACATATTTTGTGGAATAACTTTGTAGCTTATTCCCTGTTTATCATGCCATTAACTGCATGAATGTGTGCCTGGGATACTACTTAAGACATTATTAACTGGTTAATTATGTCTTAGATGTAACATCTGTCAGGAGCCTGAGTCTTAGTTGTCTCAAGGCCTATTTATTTAATTGTTCTAAAAAATAATACCTAAACTGTCTTCATTGTTTAGTCTTGCAAGAGATTGTTTAAATAGATTTTACCAAGTTTGGCTTAAACTAAATGCTGCTGAGAAGAAAAACATTTTTTCATAATACTGTTTGGCACCAAATGTTAATACTAACTATCCTAGCACAATGGGTTATTGAGATATGACTTTGGTTTACTCTCCATCTGCTGCCTGCTTTTTATACACAGGTTTCTTAATTAGTATAAAAATATATGGAATGAAGGAAAATCAATTATTACAGATGGCAAATGAATCTTGTACATTTCAGCAGAAGCATAACGGAGTAGTTGTATACCCTGGGAAAGCTGCTGCGATGAGGCTTAACATGGAAGCCACTGCCAAGTGGTGATTACAAATGGTATTTCTGTGGTGAAAAAAAGGAGGCCAGGAGGTTAACTGATACTTCTCATAGCAGTGACTTCCCCAGGGGATGAACCACTGAACACAGCTGCTGCTCTGCCCTCACCGCTTGTCTCATGCCTAGTGGTACACTTGGCTGCTAGAGTTGCTACATGATAGGTGCAGGGTGCAGGGAGGAGAGGGAGAGTAAGGTGCCCCACCTTAGGCAGCACCTAAGATGAATGTCCCATTTGTTGACCTGCAGTTACACTATTGCATTTAAGTAAGCTCATCCTGTTTTTGTCACAGCCAGTAAATATATTGCAATATAGGAATACAAAATAAATTCACAGGGATGTTAAGCTTTGAAATTCAATATTTTAGAGCATGTAGAGAAATTTCATTAAAGATAAAAGTTAGTACAAATTGATCTTTAAATCTTAAGGTATAAAATTATGACAGTTTCTGGCATACTTGTCTGTCTTCATGTATAATTGGATTTTCATTGTTTTGGATATAATTCATTATGATTTTCCTATGTGTGACTTAGGTTCAAAAGGTGCAAAAGGGATTCCAGGTGATCCAGGTCTAGATGGATTACAAGGTCTGAAAGGTTTTCCAGGTGACCCTGGCCAGGAAGGATTACCAGGTCCTCCAGGTACCTTGAGATGATTGGTTATTCTCTATATATATGTGTTGTCTTTATGATAGTAGTCCTTTCAGGGGCCCGATCACATGAAAATTTTACCTGTGTCATCACCCTAAGTCTCTTTGTGTATGTGGGCCAAACACCTTAGGCCTACAAACCAAAAGTTGAATATGCATCCTGCCCATAGACTGCTGATTATCTCCCTTCCCTAAAGAGAAACATCATTTTACATCTGTCCAGTTTCCACACTGTCTTATATGGGTATTGTTTTAGATGTGCATTAAACCACTGATGGGAAACTCCCTTCCTGAGAGCACGGAGTCAGAAAGGGATCTTGGAGTCATCATTGATTCCAAGATGAACATGGGCCGACAATGTGGGGTCACTGTCAGCAGGGCTAACTGGACCTTATCGTGTATCCACAGGTGCATCTCAAGTAGGGCCAAGGAGGTGATCCTCCCTCTCTACGCGACACTGGTCAGGCCGCAGCTGGAGTACTGTGTCCAGTTCTGGGCACCGCACTTCAAGAGGGATGTGGACAATATTGAGAGGGTTCAGAGGAGGGCCACCCGCATGATCCGGAGACAGCAGGGCAGACCCTACAATGAGAGGCTACGGGACCTGAACCTGTTCAGCCTTCACAAGAGAAGGCTGAGGGGGGACCTGGTGACCGTCTGTAAACTCACTAGGGGGGGACAAGAAGGGTTTGGGGGAGACCTTGTTTCCCCTAGCACCCCCCGGGATAACAAGGAATAACGGCCACAAGTTGTTGGAGAGCAGGTTTAGATTAGACATCCGTAGGAACTGCTTCACAGTCAGGGCGGCTAGGATCTGGAACCGACTTCCAAAGGAAGTGGTGCTGGCTCCTACCCTGGGGGTCTTTAAGAAGCGGCTCGATGCCTACATGGCTGGGGTCATTTGAGCCCAGTTTTCTTCCTGCCCAAGAAGGGGGTCGGACCTGAAGATCTACAAGGTCCCTTCTGACCCTACTTCTATTATTCTATGATTCTTATGTATTAGGCATAATTTTATTTGTTTGTTTTATTATTCTGGGAATGTTTATATGAATGCTTTTCAAATAGTTGAGTAGTTGATAGTTAATATAATTTTAAAACAAAACTACTACAAAACATACTATTCATCTTATTAGAAGAAGGACATGTCTTGTCCCTCCTCCTGCAGATGAGGAGGGTTGTGACAGTGAAAACAACTCAGTTCTGATGCATAAGGAACAAAGAAGATTTGGATGAAAGCCAAGTCTGAGACTGCACACTCTTAGTGTTGTCAAGAACCCAGCCCAGCATGGCATCACTCACAGTGAAGGAGGAGGGCAAGATGAATATGTGGGGCAATGTAGATCCACTTGTTGTCTTCTTCTTGCAGAAGAGGCTGCATTAGATCCATGGAAGCTACAAGCAATCTCCCTATTACAGGTCTGCTTCTGCTCTGCAATCTAGAATGGAAGTGATGTTACCACCTGCTCACACCATGTAATCAGGCTGAGGAAACACAGGATTCAATTTTCCCATAATAGGCTTCAAAAACCATTAATACCATTTCTGTTAAGTGGGGAAAAGGCACAAAGACAGATATTTCAAAGTGCTTAAGGACCAAATTCTCACTAGTACTTAGGTACCTAAGCCAACCATTTAAGCCCCACTACTGGCTGCTTCTTAACCATTTCTGCCAGTGGATGTGTGCAGAGCTGCCTAAGCGGGGATGCTTTCTCACAGCTAATGAATCCTGAAGTGGGATTCTCAAACTAGGCATTCCTCAGGCATGTAGCCTACCTTAGAGGTGGGGAAAAGGTGTGTGCGCCTAACCCAGTTGTGACAGCCATCACTGGGGTGTGGGATATGTAGTCTCAAATCCCTGTTCTGCCTATTTTGGAGCATGACCTTGAACGCTTACCTCCAACCACATAGGCTGCTGGTAATTTTGTGTTGGGGTCCCTTTCTGTCTTCGTCCCGACTTCCTCCCCCAGGCTAGATTAGTCACCTAACTGGAGCAGAGTTCAGATTTGAAGATCCTGACAGGGAGAGGAACCTAAGCCCTACTTGTTTCTAATGCATTTCACTCCCAGTCAGTTTAAGTGGCTCCCCACTCATCTGGTCTCTCCTTGTATGGGGAGCCAAGGCACCTAAATCAGGGTACCAAGGGTACCCATACTGAGTCTGTGATCTACTAAGATTCTCATATCCTTCTCTATAATGCAGCCATCCAGGCAGGCGTCACCCATTTTGTGTTTGTATGTTTGATTATTTTTCCTGAGGTGTTACACCTTGCATTTGCCAGCATTGAACTTCATCCTGTTAGCTCCAGCCCAGCTTTTCAATCTGTCAATATCCTGTCCTCCAATGTGTTCACAATCCTTCCCAGTTTCTTGCCATCTGCAAACTTGCTCAAGAAGCATTCAGTTTCAGAATCCAAATAATTAATACACACATTGAACAACACTGAGCTCAGGACAGAACCATATGGGACTCCACTTGAAACCTCCTGCTTTTCTGACATGGATCTATTTATAATTACCCTTTGCTTGTGGTTATTGAGCCAGTTATCTATCTACCTTGCAGTAGTTTTGTCTAGCCCTCATTTTTCCAATTTGTTTATGAGAAGGATATGTGGAACCTTGTCAAAAACCCTGATGAAGTCCAGATATGCTATATCCATAGCATTGCCTTCCTCCACCCAAGTGGTTACTTTGTCAAAAAAGGAGATCAGGTTTGTTTGATGCAACTCATTCAATTGTGTGCTTGTGATCAGCCTTTCCTCTTCCAGAAGCTTGCAAATTGACATCTTTTGGATATACATCAGTAACTTTCTGGGTACTGAGGTGAGGCAAATTTGTCTGTAGTTCCCCAGTCTTCCTTTTTTGCCTTTTTTAAAGAAGAGCACTACACTGGCCCTTTTCTAGGTCTCTGGTTACCTCGCCCATCTCCCATATTAGCCTACTGGATTGCTCAGGCATAACTTTATTTTTGACCTGGTATCTGTAATATCTGATATCTTGTGATACCTGGTAAGCCTCATGTTGACTGCTATTTTCCTTCTAGGATTTCATGGACCCAGGGGAGAAAGAGGCCCATCAGGTTTACTTGGTCAACAGGGGGATGATGGTATTTCAGGAAAACCAGGACTCCCAGGGCCTGATGGACCAAAGGGAGTTGCAGGTGAAGTTTTAGGAGCATCAGCAGGGTCCATTGGTGATGTTGGACTACCTGGATTACCTGGATTAAAAGGCCCACCAGGAAATCAAGGAGTACCAGGACTGCAAGGTAACTGTTGTCTCAAATAAAGAAATGTTACATGAGAAGAAAGATATGAGTGCAGCCAGAGTGCAGCTTTACTTGGGCATCACTATGTGAGATTGCAAAAAAGATGCTGATCATGTAAGCAATTGTGTAACATCCAGCAAATGCATTTATCCCTCTATTTCAAACAGATTTTCTTGGCAGGTTGCAGAAAGTAGGAAAAGGTGGTACCTTAACAGAGCTGGGCTGGGCTATTGTTTTGGGGCTTTCTGTTTTATGTTTATACATAAGGTACCTTTTATATTATTTTGTTTTCATGTTCATTCTCCTGTTCTATAAATTATTCTGTTCTCTTACTGTAAGCCTCCTGAGCTTTTGTTATGAAAGGCAGCATATAAAATGAATGAATGAATGAATGAATGAATGAACACTAATGAGCTTTTGTAAGCAACTTCATCTGATGTAAGCTGATGACATAGGCTATTGTCTATGAAAGTTTCCTCTCTGAACCATTTGGTTTCTAAGGTACTACCCTGCCCTACCTTCTGTCTGACTTCAGACTAACACAGCTAACCACTTCTCCAGGTAGGTTGCAGAGTCCCCATCTCCAATTTTTTAAGTTCAGATTAGATAAATATTTGTCTGGAATGGTTTAGACAAAGATGAACCTGTCCTGAGCTAGGGGGGTTGGACTATATTGACCTCCTGAATTCCCTTTTACTCCATTTTTCTATGATTCCATAAACAGACAGCTTGCAAAAAATGCACAGTTCATTATAAATATAAACATTAAGGGAGGGATATAAGTACTGAGTGTATTATTCATTATTTCATTCAATAAAAGATTTTGAATTTATCACATGCCTGCACAAAATTTCTAGTTTGGTTCTCTAGAACATCACAGAATGGCTGTGATGTAGAAACTGTGTCAATCTGATATACAGCTCAGAATACGTAGAGCTCAATGATGTGATATTGAGCCTTTAACCTAGGGTACTAGGTCAAACCTGGATTTGTTTAGTGGTAAATACAGTTCTTAAGGTTCTGTTTTCAGAGTGCTTAGAAAAGGGGTTGTAGGATCATAGGAAAGTAGGGACCTCACAAGGGAAGGGACCTCACAAGGTAGGATCATCCCTGACTAAACCATCCCAAACAAGTGTCTGTCTACTTCTAAAGTCCACATATAACAATGGAAATCCTTGTGGTAATCTCACTGGAAAATGGTATGGGGGCCCTTTCATGCCCAGATATGGCCTCTTCAGATCAGGTTTCAGGCTTCCTATTTAGTTCCTGTGAAGAAATGTATAATATTGCTACCTAGTCAGTGGCTGAAGACATCCCTTTATTTATGATTTCTCTCTTGGCTGTTGTCATTTTGTTTTTCAGTTATTTTATAGAATACAAAACATTACAGAGTTCTTTGTGGAAGATGAACATACTTTTTTACAGAAAGAGCTTACAATTTATATTTTTGCAGCAAGATTTTCAAAGGCACAGATGAGAGGTAGATAGTGATACCCAATTCCTGCTGATAGCCAATCACATTTAAGTGAGTAATTCTCCTTTTATGTATGAAAATATATGAAAAGCTCCCTTTTAAATGTATAAGTGTGAGAGGTAAAGAAGGGAGTAAGGACAACAGTTGTAGCATTATGATTGTGCGTTTACTCAATATATAGCCAGGTGCATAACACAGTGAATCAATTAAGTGGGGGATTCTTTTGCTTTTTTTTTAAATGACTGAAAAATAAGGGAGATAAGATTATAAGAGTGAACACTCAACTGTGGGTACTATAGAAAACATACTGATCTCCGGGGTAACTGACATGGGGAGACAAAGCTAGGTCCATCCATTTTACATTGCAGAGCATTTTACATGCAGGGATGTCTTCAGTAGAAGCACAGATTTGCCTTTGCGGGGAAATGAATGAAGAGAGCAATTTGTTACCTTTTTATAAACACTAGACTTTATTCTTTGTCTCAGGTGAGTCAGCAAGGCCTTTAAGTAAGTTTCATATGTGGGAGAAAAAGATTCAGATTAAGAAGGGACAAAAAAGGAAAAGATCAATGCCTTTCTGCACAATTTTTTATATGGATATGAGACCTCAGTATTAAGGGAAAGTAATGACAGCTAAGGGCAAATCATGTCAGCATGTCTATTTTCAACGTTTCACAATTCATACATAATTTCTCCAAGGAAAATATTGGACATAGAAGAATTTTTGTATGAGCAATTCCTTTCTTGATCTTCCGTCAGAAATATAAATGTTTAACCATTTCCACTGAAATCCTCAACTGCCTTTCCATAGGACCAAATGGGAATACATACGTAGGAGGCATAGTTAGCTGTGTTAGTCTGAATTTAAGTAGATGGTGCAGTAGATTTGCACCCGATAGACTAACTAAAATAGATATACATAGCACAACACTTCATGGAATGGAGCTTCTTTCATCAGATGCTGAAAAAGCAGTGCTGTGCACTGCTTTCCATATATTCTTTCATGGCATTACATTCATGAACAATAACTGTCCTGGATAAAAACAGAAGAAACTAACAAAATGCATATGGAACAGTGGGTGCAACTACACATGCTATTAATGTACAGTAAGGTAACTGCACATTAAAATAAGATGTAGTAAACTGTGCCCTGGAAGGGGTCTAAACTTCCTCCCAGTGGGGGCTGTTGAGATGAAGGATGCTCCTGCCCTCCCGCCAGGCTCTGCCCCACTGCAACCAGGGGTAGCCAGGTAGGGCTGTCTCTCCCGGCCACGTGTGGATCAGGACCCAGCCAATCCCCACATGGCTGCCAGACAGCATCCCCACCAGGCAGGGATGCATCTCCCAACCTGATCCTCACATGGCTGGGATGCAGCATTCCTAGCTGCTGGGACAGCTCTCCCTGCTGTGTGGGGATCAGGTTAGGCGGTCCCTGCTGTTGTGGGAGCCCACCGGGCTTCCCCTAGGTCCTACTGCCCTTGGTTCCTGTCATTTTTGACAGGAACCAAGGTCAGATTTATATTAATTTTCTAAATTTTTTAGGGGCCCTGCAGGACCAGTAGAATGGCCTCACGGGCCACATCCAGCCCACGGGCCGTATTTTGCCCACTCCGATCTAAAATGTTTCTTAACGCAATCCCTAATTCTTCCTATTCTTCATTTCCCCTAATCTTTTGTTTATGGTTGTTTGATATCTTTCATCCAGTTTAAGTTTTTAGTGCCTCAGAAGAGAAATCTGCTTTCTTTTGTTTATCTAACAAAAACACTTGCACCTTTCATCCTGCTCTTTCTCTCCATTGCCCAAATGTAAAGCAAGTGTAATTGCACTGAAATCACAGGAATTACATTTTTTGTAGAACCAGAACACACAGAAAAGTGGAATTAGCATAATTTTCCTGAATTCCATATTTCTGCCGCCTGTGAATTGAAGTGGCTTTAAAAGGGTGTTTGCTAAGGGTCTGTCACACCAACTTTAATATCTTACATATATTGTCCTCCAATGCACCAATATGTTCAGAATCAAGCCCACTGCATATTAATCTTACCAGCCAGACCTACAGCAAGGCTGCAGTATCTTTGAACAATGTTATGAATCATGAAGTTCTCACTGGCCTATTTCTGAAAACATAGATGTTGCTTGAGAAAGGCCCTGGAGTGTTATTGCTGTGATTCAGTTATCTGACTTTAATACGGAAGTATTGGACATAGAGAATAATAAAATCCTGGATATCAGAAATGGGAGGCTTCCCAGGTCATGGAGTCCATATTCTGCCAAGGCAGGACATTTCCCATTTATTGGAGATAGCTCATAAGTTTTCCCCATCTAAACTTTCCTGTGTAAAATAAGATGTTCCTATTTTCAATGTAATTTACTGAACAATTAATGAACTGTATTTTCATTTGATCCTCCCAAAGTCAGTATATTTTCTGATGAAAAATAATTGCTCTGAAATGCTGGTGCAGCTCTATTCAGTGCACACATACATTGATTAGTACAAGTGCTCTGTGGAAATACTCTAGATGCTGAAACTGTTGTTATTATTATTACAATATTTTAGGAGCTGGTGGTATCCCAGGTTCACCAGGATCCAAAGGTGAGCCGGGTCTCCAAGGCCCTCATGGTTTGATTGGTCTGCCAGGAGAACCAGGATCCCATGGATTCCCAGGGATTCCAGGACATCAAGGACCAGCTGGGAGAGGTGGTATAACCGGAAACATTGGTAAGGAAGACACTTCCTGTACACTCCCTTCTGTTGTGTTCCTTGAGCTACTTTTTGCCAGCCTTGAGTGGAGCACATATCATAGTGATGAGCAGGGATCCTGGTTTTCTCTGATTGAAAAAAAAATCTCAAATTTTAGGGTTAAAAAAGTAACCCAAAATCCACATTTTTCCATGATCAAAATGAAACACCATTATATATACATCTATGTATTAGAGGGATGTAGTTTCATAGTTGTTAGGGTCAGAAGGGACCTGAGCAGATCATCCAATATGACCCCTGCCACAGGCAGGAATGAATGCTGGGATCAGATGACCCCAGCTAGGTGATTATCTAGAAACTAGATTTGAAACTTTTGAAGACCCCAAGGTAGGAGCAAGCACCACTTCCCTTGGAAGTTGGTTCCAGATCCTAACTGCCCTGACTCTGAAGTAGTGCCTCCTGATGTCTAGCCTGAACCTACTCTCAATCAACTTGTGGCAGTTACTTCGGGTAGTGCTCAGGGGAACAGGGCCTCTCCCATTCCCCGCTGGTCCCCCCGGTAAGTTTATAGATGCCCACCAGATCCCCTCGCAGCCTTCTCTTGTGGAGGCTAAACAGTTTCAGGTCCCATAGCCTCTCCTCGTAGGGCTTGCCCTGCTGCCCCCTGACCATGCGAGTGGCCCTCCTCTGGACCCTCTCAATGCTGGCCACATCCCTTCTGAAGTGCGGCGCCCAGAACTGGATGCCAACTGCTCCAACTGCAGCCTGACCAATGTCACATAGAGGGGGAGGATCACCTCCTTGGCCCTGCTCATGATGCATCTGTGGATGCATGACAAGGTGCGGTTGGCCTTACTGACTGTGTCCTCACATTGGCAGCCCATGTTCATCCTGGAATCAATAATGACTCCAAGATCCCTTTCTGCCTCTGTGCTGACAAGAAGGGAGTTCCCCAGCCTATAGGTATGCTGCTGGTTCTTCCTCCCTAGTTGCAATACCCTTCACTTACCAGTATTGAATCCCATCCTATTCTCATCCACCCACCCCATAACCTGTCCAGATCTAGTTGTAGCCTGTCCCTCCCTTCTAGCATGCCCACTTCTCCCCACATCTTAGCGTTGTCCACAAATTTGAACAAGGTGCTTTTCACCCCCTTGTCCAAGTCACTGATAAAGATGTTGAACAGTACGGGCCCAAAGACTGAGCCCTGGGGGACTCCACTGCCCACATCCCTCCAGGTCGAAAATGATCCATCCACCACCACTTCACCACCAGGTTGTAGGCTGTAGCCGTGTGGGTCTAATGACATGGGCAGACAAGGTTCTTTGGGTGAATCTGACATCTTTTATTAGACCAACTTAAATAGCTGGGGAAAAATTTCTTAGGAAGGTTTCGAGTTTAAAAACCCTTCATCAGGCTGAGGAAGCATCTGTAGCTGTTGTGTACTCTTCCTGGCTGGAATGAATTAGAGGCATTTCATTTTAATCATGGGAAAATGTGGATTTTGGATTACTTTTTTTAACCTGAAAATTGGGGATTTTTTTTTAATCAGAGAAAACCAGGAAGTCTGGTGATGAGGTTATATTGGTACCTGGAAGGACAAAGCTGCTATCTTTTCATTAATATTAATCCTCTTGGACTCTTCAGTGCTCCCTGTATTTCTACAGACTAGAACTACAGAGTACAGAGTAGGGAAGAGTAAGGAAATGGAGCAATGTATGGGGTCCAGCTGGACTGAAAGTCTGTTCAGGCATGAGGGCTTGGAAATGTCCATCAGCTTGGTGAACGTGTCTCTTCTGCAACACCTAAGCTTCTTTTCCCTTTATGACTGTTGCAGGGTCACCTGGTGCCAGGGGAGATCATGGTGAACAAGGTTTTCCTGGCCCAGTGGGTATGAAAGGTCTATCTGGTGATAAAGGTGAACTAGGTATCCCAGGAGTACAAGGTATACCTGGTAAGACTGGTCTCCCTGGCATAGATGGAATGCATGGCCTTCAAGGATATAAAGGTAAGGTTTTAAAATACTGTATTTTCTCACATGCAGCACACACCTTTTTCCCCAACATCAACCCTGCAAAACTAGAGTGCATGTTTTAAGTGGGAAAGCTATTTTCTTCTCTAGAAAAGAAGAAAGCCTGGAGACACTGTGCGTGCCATGCAACTGTCAAAATGGATGACAGACTCCTGTGTTAACTTTCTCACAGCCATAGCTGTTGACTGAACTGCTGGTAGTATCCTGATGACATTTGTGATGTGGAAGCAATGCTTCATTTACAGGAAGAACTACATATAGTAAAGAACTACATATAGTCTTGCTACTGCCCATGGAAGGATCATGGCCTAACCTTATGTGACATAGAGTAAATTGTCCTGGAAACATAAAGTGATCAGGAAGTGTGGCATCCAGGAGATAGTTAGCATGAGGCATCTGGACACTGTGTACCCCAGAAGGGTTAGCCATGACTCTGGAAAAATGTTTTTGTCTATATTCTGCCTTCCAAAAACAAGGTGCATGGATTATTCAGGGGCATTTTATGTGTGAGAAAATATGGTAATAGGAGTATTAAGCAAGATAAAATTGGTTTGCCATTGCCTATATTAAGTATGGGGGGCCAAACTCTCTGCTGATGCAACTCTGTTTATGTCATAGTTTCATAGTTTCTAGCATTGGAAGGGACCTGAATAGATCATCAAGTCCGACCCCCTGCCCTGGGCAGGAATGAGTGCTGGGGTCATAACAGCCCAGCCAGATATCTATCCAGCCTCCTCTTAAAGACCCCCAAGGTACAGGAGAGCACCACCTCCCTTGGGAGCCCATTCCAGAGCCTGACAACCCTAACCATAAAGTAATACCTCCTGATATCTAGCCTGAACCTGCTCTCAATCAACTTGTGGCCATTACTCCTTGTTATCCCAAGTGGTACCCGGGGAACAGAGCCTCACCTATTTCCTGATGGTCACCCCTGGTGAGTTTATAGACAGCCACCAGATCCCCTCTCAGTCTTCTCTTGTGGAGGCTGAATAAATTCAGGCCCTTCAGTCTATCTTCGTAGGGCCTGGCCTGCTGCCCCCTGACTATGCGTGTGGCCCTCTTCTGGACCCTCTCAAGGTTAGCCCCATCCCTCTTAAAGTGCAGCACCCAGAACTGGATGCAATACTCCAACTGTGGCCTGACCAGTGCCACATAGAGGGGAAGGATCACCCCCCTGGACTTGCTTGTGATGCCTTGATAGATGCACAACAAGGTGCGGTTAGCCTTACTGACTGCTTCCTTGCATTGGCAGCTCATGTCCATCCTGGAGTCAACAATGACTCCAAGATCCCTTTCAGCCACTGTGTTGTTGAGAAGGGTAATACCCAGCCTATAGATATGTTGCAGGTTCCTTCTCCCTAGATGCAGCACCTTGCACCTGTCTGCGTTGAAGTCCATTCTATTCTCATGCTCCCACCTCTGTAATTTGTCTAGATCTAGTTGGATTCTGTTACTCCCCTCCAGTGTGCCCACTTCTCCCCACATCTTTGTGTCATCAGCAAATTTGGACAGCGTGCTTTCCACGTCCACCTCCAAGTCGCTGATAAAGTTGTTAAATAGCACGGGCCTGAGGATCGAGCCCTGGGGAACTCCACTGCCCAAATCCCTCCAGGTTGAAAATGACCCATCCACCACCACTCTCTGGTTGCAACCATCGAGCCAATTTGCCACCCATCTGACTGTGTAGGCATCAATACCGCAGTCACCTAGTTTTCTTTATGAGAATGGGGTGAGAAACAATGTCAAAGTCCTTCTTGAAGTCCAAGTAGACAACATCCACCTGAGCGCCCACATCCAACGACTTTGTGACCTGGTCGTCAAAGGAAACAAGGTTAGTCAGGCAGGATCTGCCCGCAATGAACCCATGCTGGTTGCCCCTGAGCATTACCTCCCATGCTGGGTCTCTGCAGATATGTTCCTTGATAATTTTCTCAAAGGTCTTCCCAGGGACTGAGGTGAGACTGACTGGCCTATAATTGGCTGGGTCCTCCTTTCTCCCCTTCTTGTAAATGGGGACTACATTGGCCCTTTTCCAGTCCTCTGGGACATGGCCCAAGCACCACAAATGCTCATACAGTCACAGTCATGCCAGGGGCCCTGCTATGACCTCCGCCAATTCCCTCACTACCCTTGGGTGAAAAGCATCTGGCTTTGCTGATTTAAACTTGTCCAGCCCCTCCAAGAGTTCCCTAACTAGATTGTCCCTGACCATAGGGATGGCATCGTGTCCCCTGAGCCTGTCTGTAATCCTAGCAGGAGAGTTGTCTTGGTCCCTGCTCAGAAATATGTCAGTGGAGTTACTTAGCCTGGTATGTTTTATAATTGTTCTCCACAGGTAGTCTTTAGCCATTAAACCTTGATTCCAGAAACTTTTTTAAGAGCAGTAATGAGTATGTGGTATTTTTCCTTTTGAAAAATGTATGCTGGTTACTGTTCATTACTTCTGTCCACCAGCCCAGTGGTTTTTTTTTCTGCTTTTCTCCAAAAAAAATGTTTATTATTCTTTCACCTTTATCAAAAGGTATCAAATTCCTCCCATAGAAACCTACTTAATTGGTCTGCCACTTGGCCACTTGGGTCCAGATGTTGTCAATGATAGGCTTAACTGAATTTAAATATTGCCATTGTCACAGTACCCTTGTCATCTATCATCTTGATTTTATTCCACTTTTCCTGTAGCATTCTCCTTTTCATACTGAGTCTACTTTTGGAGCATATTCCTTACATTTTTGTTTCTTTATGAGTTAAAATGCATCCATTTTTAGTCTTTTCTCTCTCTTCAGTATTGTTTAGGGTTTAATTCTCAGCTTTGCTGCTAGAAGGCTCTGATTACTGTTCCAGTCCACTTAAAAGAATAGTCTGCATTGCAAAATCTTTTTGAAATTAGACTATAACATTTGATTTCTTGTAGTACATCCTGATTTGTTCTTCAGACTTTACCACGTATATTGATGTTAAAACCACATTTTTTATATTTAGTGGCAATCTAGGAGTTTTAGGAGATCTTACAGTGAGGTGCCTGCTTCTATAACTTAATGCCACGGAGCTTTAAGGCTAGGGACAAACATACAAAAAGCCCGAGCCTGAATTGATTCACTCTTTGCAGGTTAGTCTAAGCTGCACACTTAAAGTGATTAATACCTTGACAGGAATGCTCTGTTAAACCAGGGCATGGCTAGGCACCAGCCCAAGATAGCAGACAGGGGATGGGGAAAACATCCTTTCTCGGAAGCAAGTATGTATTGAACACAGCAATTTGCAAAGTGTACAACAAGGAACTACCAAAAATCTTTGCCTAAACTAAGATACAGCCCAGTAAAACATAGCATACACACAGCTTAGTCTAACTGAAAATGTAAACCAGAAAGACAAGAATTAGTTTTACTAATCCTGAGGGCAGAGTGTCTCCTTACAGTCAGATAAGGTACTTTGAGTGAATCAGATATCTATTATATCTCCTTACAGTCAGGGGTGTATTTGGTAGCCATGTTAGTCTGAGACAAGAAGACATAGAAAAAACTAGAACTCTTGGTTCCAAAATGATACCTTTCATTAGATCAACTGGGAAATTGCAAGAAAATTGTCCTTTTCTGCAAATTGTCATTACAGTCAGGCATTCAGAAAGGCTTTATAATGTAAATGTAGCTCTGAAAACTTTGGTGAAGCTGTTTGCAACTTCTCTTAAGTCTTAATCAGCATGTGTGATGATTGTCAGGTCCTTGCCAACGTTTGCCACCTTCACAGTAACTTCCCTCTCTCTGGCTCAGGGACAGGCAACAGAGACTGAAGCCAAAGCCCTGGGGGTTCTGGGGGATAGAGGGGACAGAGGGAGCAATTAACTCCATCCCTGCCTGTTTGCAGGCAAGCCATGGAGGTTCAGCTGGGGCTAGCAAACAGCAGCTGTAATCCTCAGGGTTTGCCAGCAGGGGGGAGAAATTTCCCTCAGGGGCCATGGCCGGCGAGCATCTGGCCACACCCTGCCCCTGCTCTGACTAGAGAGTGGGGGGGGGCCAGCCCTGCTGTGGAGCAGAGAGCCCTGCCCAGCTCAAGAGCATGCCAGGGTGCTGGGGGTGTCTGGTTTAACTTAAACCAGCAAGGGGTCTGGGACAGACATTGTATAAACTGGTTTGACCCAAATCAGTTAAGTCTGATTATCTCAAACCGGTTTCAGCCATTTTCAAACTGGTTTATGTGCACTGAACATCTGTTCTGTTACAGGTTTAAACCAGTTTTTGATCACTTAAACCACTCTATGTGTAATGTCTGTCCCTAGCCTAAGGGTTTGTCTGCCTCCCCCAGAACTACGTCTGGCAGTACTTGTTGCATTATATAAGAGAAGCAGGGCCATCTGTTGCTCTACCACCACTCCCAGTTCTGCCCCCAAATTATCTGCAACTACTTATTTGGCAGGTTTTCTTGCTTATAATTACAGCTAACCTTCACATCTGAGGCTATTATACTATATACACAGCCCATGGACCAACTATAGATTCATAGATTCATGGATGTTAGGGTCAGAAGGGTCCTCAAGAGATCATCGAGTCCGACCCCCTGCATAGGCAGGAAAGAGTGCTGGGTTTAGATGACCCCAGCTAGATGCCTATCTAACCTCCTCTTGAAGACCCCCAGGGTAGGGGAGAGCACCACCTCCCTTGGGAGCCCATTCCAGACCTTGGCCACTCGAACTGTGAAGTTCTTCCTAATGTCCAGTCTAAATCTGCTCTCTGCTAGCTTGTGGCCATTATTTCTTGTAACTCCCGGGGGCACCTTGGTGAATAAAACCTCACCAATTCCCTTCTGTGCCCCTGTGATGAACTTATAGGCAGCCACAAGGTTGCTTCTTAACCTTCTCTTGCGGAGGCTGAAGAGGTCCAGGTGCCCCAATCTCTCCTCGTAGGGCTTGGCCTGCAAGCCCTTAACCATACTAGTGGCCCTTCTCTGGACCCTCTCCAGGTTATCCACATCCCTCTTGAAGTGTGGCGCCCAAAATTGCATGCAGTATTCCAACTGTGGTCTGACCAGCGCCCGATAGAGGGGAAGTATCACCTCCTTGGATCTGTTCGTCATGCATCTGCTGATGCACGATAAAGTGCCATTAGCTTTCCTGATGGCTTCATCACACTGACAACTCATGTTCATCTTGGAGTCCACTAGGACTCCAAGATCCCTTTCCGCTTCCGTTCCACCAAGCTGGTCATTTCCTAGGCAGTAGGTATGCTGGACATTTTTCCTCCCTAGGTGCAGCACTTTGCATTTCTCCTTGTTGAATTGCCGCCTGTTGTTTTCTGCCCATTTGTCCAACCTGTCCAGGTCTGCTTGTAGTTGTTCCCTGCCCTCCAGCATGTCCACTTCTCCCCACAGTTTTGTGTCATCCACAAACTTGGACAGAGTACGCTTCACTCCCTCGTCCAAGTCGCTGATGAAGACATTGAAGAGTATCGGTCCAAGGACCGAGCCCTGCAGGACCCCACTGCCCACACCCTTCCAGGTCGATACCAACCCATCCACTATGACTCTCTGGGTGCGACCCTCTAGCCAATTTGCCACCCACCAGACTGCGTAGTCATCCAAGTCACAGCCTCTTAACTTGTTCACCAGTATGGGGTGGGATACCGTATTGAAGGCCTTCCTGAAGTCTAAGTTTACAACCTCCACCCCTACTCCTGCATCCAGGCGTTTTGTAACCTGGTCATAAAAAGAGACTAGATTAGTCTCTATCCATTGCATTGTCACCCAGAACTGGGATTTAAGTTCATAAACCCATGTCAGCTCCTTGATTACTTCTCAGAGAATAGCCTGTGCCATTGTGATGCTCACCTACGATGTGAAGGATCTAGGTTTAAAGCATTTGCTCCTAGGCAAATAAAAGGGGGTTTGAAAACAGGTCTTCCAAATCAGGGCCCTAATGCCTGAGGTATAAGGAATAATAAAAGGTGAGGAGTTTTGCTCCTTACTCTAGCAGTGGGCACAAGAATGAGAACCTTGAACAGAAGTGCACATTTACCTTTTGAGAAACACTGTGTGCACCCAGGCCCAGCCATCTCCTCAGCATATTCTGCAGGTTAGCTTAAATTATTCCCTACTCAGTTTGTTGGCTTCTGAAAGGCCTATCTTTAGGTACATGGCTCTCCCTATGCACTATACAAAAGTGAACCTGGACATCATTTTTAGGATTCCACTTGGCAGCTTGTGTATCCAACAAATAAACCCACCCAAACCCCTGTGCAGGTTTACCCCCATGTCTCCAGTTTGCAGGTACTCAGCATGGAGAAAAGATCAAGTCTGTTTTGGATTTGTTTAACATTTCTCTTGCTTTTTTCTTTGAAAGGTGCTAAGGGTTCCCCTGGCATTGAAGGTTTCAAGGGCATGACAGGCAACCGAGGATTTCAGGGACATAAAGGAGTCAAAGGAGAAATAGGCTTTTTTGGCATTTCTGGTCTAAAAGGTGAACAGGGTAATCCAGGCTCCAAAGGTATTGACTCACGTGTTTATTTTTTATAGTACTGTCACTGTTTCTTACATGTGAGGTGTAATTGTAGTACAAGTAAAATGCATTTTTGAGATAGTGAATCTTGCTCAGAAATTCTACCATTCCTTCCCAGAAGGAGCCCTTTGAAAGACCAAGCTCTATCTCTTGGGATTAGACAAATTATGAGTTAAACTTGATCTTCAATAAATGGCAGTCAATACAGACTGTTTCAGGGAGCCAGCTCTCCCCAGAGTTATAAAGACCAAATCCTACTTTTCATAGCTTCAAGCTGAAAAAAGAAACCAACCAAACTTCTTAGTTTCTATCTGTCACAGACAGTTGATTATGAGCTATTACGTCAGATACTTGCATGTCCTAGAAGGTAATGCATCCTGACGTATGTAGATCAGTATTATCACATCTTGGGTTATGTGGTGATTCTTAAATAATCTCACAGTGAACTGATGCCTAGCATTGTTTTATTTTTTAAAGCTATGTGGGACAAGTATATTACTGTGTTATATAGAACATTTCCAAGGGTTAAATGTTATTTTTCCTGACTTTTCCATCCAAATGAGTGCACAAATATCTGTGGTGGCTCTGGACATTAAGACCTTTGTCTGTTTTGTCCTTTTTATGTTTTGATGTGGCAAAGCTGACTGTCCTATTAATCTTAGGTGACCGTGGGGAACAAGGAGAACCAGGAAAGCCACCAAAAATAGATCCCAGTATGCTCGTGGAAGTTAAAGGTGAAAAAGGAGATAGTGGACAAACTGGCCTAAAAGGGGATTCTGGCTTTAAGGGTAAGAAGTAAAATAAGCAGAAATGTTCATGAGGGTTTATTAGTTACTAAATGTTGTGCAGCTATTCAGAAGCCTTTCCATTATTATTAGGGCCTGGTTGAAATAGCAATTTTGCATTTTTCATGAAAACCATGAAATTAAGTAATTTTCATGAAAAATGTGATTTGCAACAACATGCCATGATATGCCCACTTGCTGGGGAGATCCCCAGCAAATGGCCATATTGTGGCATTTTGTTGCAACAAAATGTGTGCTGCAAGCTGGGGAAAACATTCCCCAGCCAGCAGCAAAAGCCTAGCGCAGGGAAGGGAGGGAAGGGTCACAAAAAGGGACAGGGGGAGGAGAGAGCTTAGGGATGGGTACAGGAGGGGATATTTGCTCCTCCAGGTGGAAAAACTGGGGTACTGTGGGTTGAGAGCAGAGGGAGAGCACACACATGCAAAGGAGCAAATAGTCCTTCCCCTGCCCAGTGCCAGGGCTGCAGCCTGGCTTCCCAGATGGGGGCTGTGATGGGGCTGGCCCAGCCTAGGAGCACATGGCCAAGGATTGGGTTTAGTTGCAGGCAGAAGTCTTGCTCACAAGGCCTTTGATCACTGCTGAAAAGCTCATGGCTCCCTGCCCTGCCTCACTGGAAGAAGCAGGAACAGCAGTAGCAGCCATTTGCCTCGCATTGTTTCTGGCAGGCAGGGAGGGAATTCCCTTTTCAAAAATGCCTCTTCTGCTGCAATTAAACCTAGCCCTAAACCTGCCCTGGCCCTAAATCAGAACAGGGTGTGTGGGAAGCGCCATGTTCTGGGCATGAAAATAGTGGCCCCCACCACAGTATTAGTGAGCCAGGCCCACAATTTAAACTGGACCCTAGGTATTATACACAAGTTGAATATATTATACCACCAGACTACAGCATCACAACATGGCTATCATGGCAAAAAAAACAACAACCAGTGGGCTTGATTCTACCTGTGTCTCTCAGGTGCTACAATTGTAGTTTGGGAGACTGAAATTAGATCCAAATCCAATGCAGGTGTCTCCATTTACATGTTAAGCGTTTATCATCTCGGGCTCCAGAGTACCTCCAGATGGGACAACCAACTGTATCATTTTAGTGAATTCACTCTCAGCATGAGTCTTGAACACATGGGGTAGAATTCTTATATCTCTTTGCCCTCTAAATGTTAGTTTTCTAACTTTGTACCTGGGTATTTGGGGCCCTCCCTCTGCACTGTGGATATGTGAGCATTCATGCATAGACTGAGCTGGTCCGAAGGTTACATGTGTATCTGGCATAAGTTGGGAGAGAAGGGAGAAGGACTGAGGGTTCATCCATGTTTTAAACCCAGCTGTTAGAAATCTGGAGATCCAGGCCTGAGTGGGCTGCTAGAAGGCTGAATGTTGCCCCTGCTCAGAGGCAGCACCCAGCCAGATCCAACTCTTCCCTGAGCCCGCCGGGCATTCTAGTGCTCTGTGCACTGTCCACTGCCTCGGACCACCCTGGAATGGGCTATCTTGCCCCTAGAGCAGCATGGGGAGGTAGCAGACAGGCAGCTGGGTATGCTGGCAGCCAGAGAAGGTGGTGGCGATGGTGCATGGAGTGTTGGATGGTGCACAGGTAGACTCGGGGAATCTCAGGCTTGGCAAGCTTTCAGCACCCCATGCACCATCCCCGCCACCTTTTCGAGCCACCCGCACACCCAGCTGCCCTCGTGCTGCCTCCCTGCACTACCCCAGGGGCAAGCCAGCCTGTTCCCAGGCAGTCCCAGGTGGGGGCAAGGCAGCAGGAACAGTGCATGGGGCACGGGAAGCCCCAGCAAACTTGGGGAAGACTTGGATCTGGCCAAGTGCTGCCTCCAAGCTGGGGCAGCACCCAACCCATTAGCAGCCTGCCAGGCCACTCCCAGGGGGTCCTGCTGAGGAGGGAAGGACCGGGGGCCCCCACAGCTCAGGGGCCACTTTGCCCACTGGCAGCTCAGCCCCACTTGTGGCAGGGGCAGGCAAGCTCCAAGAAAAAAACAACTGTTTGGGCCGCTGACTGCTTCTACCTTCAGCAGGCACCTGCAGCCACCACGCACCTGCTAAAGGAGGAAGTGGCAAGGTGCTCAATCCTCTTTTTCGGCAGAGCTTGCCTGCCTCTCCCACGGCTGGGGGGAGAGCTATCAGATTAAAGACTGCAACGTTGCAAGTAGCAATGTTGCAAACTAAACTACATGGGAGTGTGGCTTAGTTTGCAATGCTGCAAACTCATTTGAACCCCCCAAACCTTGTGCATATGTATTGTGTGATGTTATTAAGCCACACAAAGGAATTTTTTGTCATGTGTGCATGGTGACAATCGTCACGTGTACAAGCACACCAACTGATTTGATAGAGTTGGAGCACAGCCTGTCTTTTTCATTCAGTACTGTGTTGGCTCAAATTCCACTATCAGAATTTTCCTTCCTGGCATCTTTAAACAAATGTAAGCATTTTTTTACATGTTAATCTGGAAGGAAGCACCTTGTGGATTTGTATCATTCAAAAGCACTACCTCTTTGTACCACTATATCCTGGTTCTGTTTCTGGTATTGTAAAAACTTTTACACGCAAGCTTTTACATACCGATCAACTTCCACCTGGTTTTCTATTTAAATTTTTCTTTCTTTAACAGGTCTTAAAGGAATGCCAGGTTTACCTGGTGAACCAGGATTCCCAGGTTTTCCTGGACAGCCTAGTCATGTTTCTGGTGCAAAGGGAGACATTGGTAGTAAAGGAGTAACAGGTAGTCTAGGGTACCCAGGACAACCTGGCTCTCCTGGTATCAGAGGCTTCCCTGGAAGCACAGGAGTCAGAGTAAGTTAATGACCTATGATGGGATGTTTTGTTGTTTTTGTTTCAATAAATGTGTCCCTTCATTTCCACCTAGGAGAAATGTTACAATATTTGTATTCTCCTATGCCTGAAGAGGGGTGTGTGCACCCAAAAGCTTGCAAATAAAGATTTTTTTTTTGCAAATATCTAGTTGGTCTAATAAAAATATCAGTTCTGCCACAAGTTCTGATTCCTTTTATAGGGCCTAGACCAGTCTTGTACAAATTGTAAACTGTGCATTGGGGTATGGAATCAATTCAATTGAAATGGAATAACTAAACTAAAGGTAGGAGCATGTCCTCTCTAGGAAACAAGCACTGTTTCTTCTGATACCATTCACTGAAGGATGTAGCTTCATTCCTCCTCTACTCCATATTACCCACATTTCAGTCATCAGCTTTTTCAGTGATGAAGGATCAGGTTCCCCCTCTGGAGCTTCTCAGCTCTACTACTGAATCTGCTAGTTTCTCCTAAATTACTATTACGAAACATGAGGTTCACTCTTCCCTTTCCCCTGGATCTGATTATGCTACCAGCAAAATATGTACTTTGCTTGCCAACCTTATGAATGAGGCCAAATCAGAGAATTAAATCTATTCCCAAAGTGCAGTTCCCAATGAATTAACAGGCCTTAAAATAAGTTGGATTTATGAACACTTTCAGTGAGTGCTTTGTCAACAAAATAAGTCATCTTGGAAAGAGTTCAGCTTGCCTCAAAAGATGTAACAGAAAAATCAGCCAATCTGTTTGTGTAATAGGCTAAATTAAACATTCCCTGCTCAGGTAACTCCTCTTCAGACTTCAGTGAAAGATTTGACAGAGGAAAGACTTCAGGAAATGGACTTGGACTAAAAAAACTACTGTGCACACAATTAGTATTCCTAGTTTTAAAGTAGTTGAAAACACAATTTACCAACTAGTTGATTTATTTTGGCTACTATCAGCCAAAGGATTAAATAAGGAAGTGCTAAAAAACTTGAAGGTGTGAAGTATATTAGTATTTTACCAAGGTATTTCTGTATGAAAACTGTTTTTAATAACTGAATAAACATTTGTTGTAATGAACTAACATCCATTTTCAACTACTTGGTAGGGTGAAAAGGGTACTGAAGGATTTACAGGCCTTTATGGTGAATCTGGCTTACCCGGTGAATCTGGTGAGTCCACTTTCATATCTAAGACTTTTTACAATGGTTAGAAAAATAATCTTGCATGATATAAAGGCCTTCAAATAGGGTCTGATTCAGCCCACACTGGAGTCAGTATAAATCTAGTTTCCTCTTTCAAAGATAACATTACATTTTGTAAGTACATATACTCTGCCCCTTTTAATAATCTTATCTTTGTTGTTGTTGTTATGGGATAACTAAAATGAAGGAGTGTGTTTTATACTTTCTTCTGAAAACTGCATCTTCTTCAGCATACCACTAAATGGTAAGTAAATACAAAATCAATACCTATTTTCATCATTCTTTCATTTCTGCTTAAAACAGGTACCCCAGGAGATACTATAAACTTACCAGGAATCCCTGGTCTTAAAGGAGAGGTTGGTACACCTGGATCCTCAGGTATAAATTTCATTTGCAATAAAGACTATTCACTGTGTATTGTTTTCTCACATTACAGTTCAGGGTGGGATGAGGATATTATTCGTATGAATTTTCTGTCACACTGAACAGTTCAACAGGTACAGCGTAGTGGCAGACCCTCACTGTATCTGTTCCTACACCCATGTGATTTCCTCAGGATCAGCAAGGGGCAGAGTGAAGCTAGTATACCTGAAAGTAAGAAGCTAAACAGCTTGATGTTCCCAATTTTAAAAAATGAGGTTTGGCCTTTACTGCTCTGACACCCAAAATTCCCACTGAACTCAGTAAAAATTTTGCATCAATTAAGAAGATAGACAAATATGATGGTTGCATATCTGCAATGGCTGCAGAACTTGTCCCTTCAGGCACAAGTCTTGAACACTACATGTTACACATTTGCTACATTAAGACAAACATGTAGCATTACCTCTTCCTTGATAATGTGGATATAGTGCTCTGAAGCATGCAACATCATACAGAACCCAAAAGCACCAACTCTAGTAAAATACTACAAGACCTGTGCAATGACATGTCACTGATGCCAGTAGGATCATGGTCTGGCCAACACTGAGCAGGAAGGAAAGAGGGAAGTTCTAGCTTGAAAACATGAATGACATTTGTAAAACCAAGATTTAATTTATATTGCTTGTTTTAGGAAATCTGTTTTAACATTTCTGTTGTCTGCAGGTGTGAGAGGAAGCCCAGGAGAAAAAGGTCAAAGAGGTGATCCTGGTTTTTCTGGGATTGAGGGCTTGAAAGGATCACAAGGTCTCCCTGGTATAAAAGGACAAAGCGGTAAAACATGGGTTTTCTTCCTAACAGTTCAGAAATCCTAATAGGAGAACAGTTGGTCAAAGTATTGGGGAGGGGGAGAATCCTCCTTTTTTTTTTCAAAAAATTTTTGTTGAAAATCCTTTGAAAATGTAGACCATTCTATAAACTGGTTAAAAAGCACAAAAATGGTCACAACAAATTATATTTAAAAAAGAATTTTTCACAACTGTTCTCTATTTAGAAGTTTTCACTTTTTCAATGATGATGATGATAGTGATGTGCCTACTCATGGTGTTATGGTCACACAGTGCTCAGGCTTTATTCTTGTTCTTAAATCAGTAACTCGAGAAATCTGTTATCATACAACAGAGAATGTGTTGATTTTTTCAGAGCAATTAGTCCATCCATATTTTACTACCTAGTGACAACCAAGATTCAGGGTTAAGTAAACTAGGCTTTGTACAAAACACATAATGAGAAAGAATCCGTAGTCAAAACAGGCAAAGACAAGTCAATCTAGGTGGAAACACAGGCACAGATGAGTAAAATGACTGCCCAAATTCTTAGGGTAAAATAGTATGAGTTGTTTACTTCTGTTTAAGTACATAAGTAAGAGCTCCCTGCCATCTATATCTACATTTCTCAGGTAGGCACAAAAATGAAGTATGCAGTACTGCACTGAAGCAAAGTTAATGGATGTTGAGCTCATAGTTTGAAGATAAGTAACATATGTCATAGCAGACTGTCAACAAGATATCTTTAAACAACAACTACAGATATTGTCAATTAACAAATTTAAAACAGCATCATGTCCCTTAAAAGCGCACACTTGTCTCTTAAATGGAACAGCCCTTTGGTGTCTCAGGCTGCTCCATTCTTTACCTTTTTTGGTTTGGTTTTGGCCACGACACTGCAAAATAGATTATTTCATACTTCTGTTATCCAAGGCCGTGATGTTTACCTATTTATAAGAAAGCCCATATTAACTCCCTGCAAGACTACAGATTCTGCAAATTAGTGTTTAGTGCACAATATATGTCATTTTTTCATGGGCTCTTAGTAATAATGATGTAATAAGTGATAAATACTTCAAAATTAGTGTTTAGTACACAATATGTTATTTTTTTCATGGACTCGGTAATAATGATGTATATTTCTCCCATAGGTTTCCCAGGGCTTGTTGGGCCACCAGGACAACAAGGAGACCCAGGTGCTCCTGGACTTCCAGGTGAAAAAGGAACTCAGGGATGGCCTGGTTTTGCAGGACCAACAGGTAATTACACTTTTCCATCAAGTCCCTTTAAATATTTTGTTTACTTTGGGATGAGGAAGAAAGAGGAACATTAGCATTTTTGAGCGACACAGCTCTCGACAGTAAATGTTTTTAGAATAGTTGTTTCCTATACAGCTCAGGTGCATTGAAAACTTATAATGCAAGAAAAGTCAAATCATATGAAGACCAGCTCCTGTGCACTGGCACTGGTTGCGAGGGAAAGTTTTTGATAGATGAAGGACTTAATTTTCAAGAAATGTTTTTTGCAGTCATCATGAGAAACTAAAACACTAAATATTCAGCAATGTGAGCAGCTTTTTTCAAATGCAGCAAACTAATATTATTTTGAACAGTGCACGGGATTGGGAGTGATGTAATTCTTCTATATGACCACCAGAAAGTGGAGTTAACTGATGTCGAGCTCATAGTTTGAAGATAAGTGACATATGGTACAGCAGACTGTCAACAAGATATCCTTCAACAACAACTACAGACATTGTCAATTATCAGATTTAAAACAGCATCTTGTCCCTTAAACACGTGCTTTTATTTATTATCTCCTGATCTGGAACAGAAAATGCCCTGTTTTTAGTAATAGCAACCATTAGGAATTTTTGGAATGCTTTAAAAACATTGCAGTGATTTTTTTCTTCTCAACAGATTCTTATTACAGAACTTGAATATGTTGCCACCTTGCTGTTGTCTTTCTTGGTTTGAGCATTCTAGACAGGCCTAGATGAATCCTAACAAAGCTGTAGTAATAAGCATATAATTACTATTATGTTTGTTGGGGGTGTTTGTAGAGGGGAGGAGAGACAGGGGGTTCTTCCTGGTGTAACTTTCAACAGTCAGATCACAGCTCCTACTTAAAAATGTCTCTCATGACTTTACTAGATAATAGGGCAACAAAAATATGCAGATCAAGAGAATTACACACTAAGTGTATACAGTATTTGCAATAAGTTTGTATATTGTATGCATATTGCTGTCATTATATTGTTCCTCTGTGACTAGCTTTTGAAACTGTGTTTTCGGTCAAACGCTTCTATATCCTGCCAAAGAGTTTTTAGCAAACTTATTGAATCTCTGAATAAAATAATAAAGGTTTTTTAAAAATTAAACAGGTTTACCTGGCTTACGAGGAATCAGTGGACTGGATGGTTTGCCTGGCACAAAAGGCCTGCAAGGATCACCAGGTAGGTGGGAAAGATTCTGTGTACTTATGAAGATACTGGGTTTCATTGATTATTCCATTTCACACTTGGTTTGGGGTGTATTTATACTATAGTTTTCTTATCCGAGTCATTTAAAAATTAAGCACATTCCCTGATAGAATTTTATCTGGTACCTTCAAGATTTTGCAAAAAGTAGTAAAGGTTAGGGGTGCTCAACCTCTGGCCTGCAAGCCAAATGTGACCCCCAGAACTATCACATCCAGCCCTCAGGGTGTGCACGGGTCGGGACATTTGGTGGCAGGGGATGCATGACCATTAATTTGGCTGCCCTTCCCTGTGCCAAATACCCAAACCCCAAGCCCTGCACAACTGAATCAGGGCCAGACCATGCCCTCTCCTCCTGTGGCTGGATCAGGGCCAGGGCCAGTCCCTGGTTGGGAGTGGGCCATGCCCCCTTTCCTCCCCCTCCACAGGGCTGGCTTGAGGCTGGGCCATACCCCGTTTCCCTCCTGGGGCTGGGCTGCTCCCTGTTCCCCTCCATTCTCCTCTGTGCTGCCAGATGGTGCCTGTCATGCTGCTCTGAGAGTCAGATCAGGTCCACCGGCAAGATTCGGCCCATGGACAGACTGGGCCCTGCCTATCTGACCCAACTGGGGAAAAAAGTTGAGCACCACTGGCATAGATTAATATACCTTAGACATTGCAACAACTAATTATCCTGGATGAATTAAAGACAGAGCATTTGAATAATACCTTTCCTTCTGTCAGGGTTAATGTCAGGGTTAGAAGCCTTAATTTCATTTTAGTATCACATTTCTGTGAGTAGTATGGTTGTATTAGGGCCTCCTGAGACATTTATTCTCATACTTAACTCTGCAACAGGTCTGGATGATTATGGGCCTTCAGGCTTCCCAGGTGGCCCTGGTGACAAAGGACAAGTAGGAGACCCAAGCACTCTTGAAGGTGCCAGAGGAGGTCCTGGTCAGAAAGGAGAGAGAGGCAATCAAGGTAAGTATTGGGAAGGTAAGGGGAGAGAGGGGGTCCACATTTTAATATATTCAATAAGGAACAAGATTTTGCTTCCACAACCTAGTCTTATAAAATGCAATTTATGTTCCAGCTCGTCAGTTTTCATTTGACAAATCCATAAGCTTTTCACTCAATATCTGGAAAGCACATAAGAGGAGTAGGAGTTCTCAGCATGGGCCCACTATTAACAACTGTATTGAAAAAAAATCAAAAGTGTTTCATTATTTTTGTCATTTCCAAGTCTCCCACTGGTTCTGCAGGATAATACAGAATGCTGACATTGGTGGAACTATTACTATACTATGTAGGAGGTCCCAGAGCTGCCACCTCTGGTGATTTTATTGTGAATCTTGTGATATTTGTTATCTTTCCTTAAACCTTTAAAATCACAGCTATTGAGCCAACTGCACTTCTGATCCCTCCTAGTCTTTTCTAGCACATCCCCTCTCAGATCTTGGGATTCAAGCCTTTACCTCTCTCTTTAAAATAACTGCACATTCCATCCCCTCCCTAACCAGACACTGGGTTAAAGTCTCCTGTGATCAGCTGTGGCTGACCCCCCAGACCTTACTTAGCCTTTCACTAGCTAGTGTTTTATGCCTTCAGGAAATTAGGACAGCGGTATCCAGTGACCAAATAGCACCCTTACATTAGCATCCTTTTAGAATAAAAACACTTGACAAAAAGCCAGTCTTAATTAACTATAATCATGCCACCCTCTCTCTAATACTTACCACTCCCCAGATCTGGGAAAGTCCAGTTTTTCTGACTCTCATCCCAGAGCCTCTTTTTGTCTTGGCCGACCCATCTGCCACATCTTTCCCTTGTGAGCAGGGTTTTTTATCTGGAATGCCTATGCTGTCTAAGCTCTCAACCTGGCAAAACAAGGCCTGCTTCTATATTGGAGACAGGCTTAGAGGAACCTTAAAGCAAATAGCTTTCCTCACTGTCTTTTAAGTAAGTCCTGAGATGTTCTTATCTATATCTAATAGAAACATTTAATTAAAAGAATATGACCAAAAAACAGTTAATTACACCCTCCCCCAAGCAGATACATCTTTTTACTCTTTTTCTATTCCATTTCCAGATACCAGGTCCCTCCCAAGCCAAAAAAAACCCTTAATATTAGCAGCTTCACCATGTTTGACCATTCCACATTCTCAAGACCTTGTTACACATTAATTGTATGTGGTTTTTGGAGCTCTTAACCCCCTCCACACATTAACACCTGAAACTAGTTTTAAGCACATTGTAGGCAGCTTAGCTATGCCACTTCAGGGCAGGTTTCTCTGTTCTGTGTTACCAGCCCCTGTTCCATTAAATGTCTGGCCAGTCCCCACAGATGAACTGCCCAAAGTGCAGTCCTCCAGCATCCCAGGATACAGTGTCCCCTCCCCCACTCTCCTCTTCTTTGTAAACAAACTTTCTACCCTCTGAACTCTACTGCCCAGGAGATGGTTCTAGCACCAAATCAAGGCCACCCCACCCCCAAGGGTGTGACCTTCCCACCCCCAGGAGTGCAACCCCATGCAAACAACCTACAGAACACATGCCAGCTAGCCAGGTTGCATGGATGAGTCCAGGAGTGGGGTGAGGAGGGAAGAACATGGTAGGGGGCCTGATCAGGTCCCCATGATCTGGGGCTTCCTTCCGGGGGAGAGGCAGTAGTTCTCTCCAAAACACCTTCCCTCACCTTCCCATCCCTAGCCATGACAGGAATCATGACCAGCACCTGCCTACACCCCAATCCCAAATACCAGTTTATTAAAACATGAGACCTTTAATTGACTTCCTCGTTAGTTCTTTTAAAATTATTTTGCTTTTACTTCTTTTTATTTAATCCTTTAGGGGCAGACTTCCTTCATTTCACCACCCTTCCCTCACCCCCATTTCCTTTCCACCTCCCATTTCATTACTCACCCCCATTCCATTAACTCTCTCTACCTCCCAGCTTCATATTCCACCCCTACCAACCCATCTCTCCCACACCCCAATTTAGAGCAGAGATAGAAGCCAGTCCTGGTGCAGCAGCAGCAGCTCATAGCTGTAGCTTCTACTTAGGCTCATGCTCACCAGCCCTCTACTGGCAAATCACAGTTGTACAGGTGGGGGACAGTCAGAGAAGGTTTTTAGCCTTTAGGTGTGACTGCTCCAAACTCAAGCTAGCACTAGCACCAATCAACGTTTGAGCAGCTCAAAGTGCAACATGTAACAAGGCTCTTAATTTCCATTCCCTATATGCCCACTCTGTCCATAAAGACATCTACAGATAATAGATATAGTATCATATATTATTATATGAATGTTTTCTTAAACAGTTTCCCGGTATTTAAAACCTGAAATTTCTATGTATTTACAGTGTGTCTGACACTTTGTTCCCCCCCCCACCATGTCCTTTGACAGCTTATCCCTTCACCCTGAATGAAACTATCAACCCATACCTCCTTGTAATCACCAAGATCTGTGCTGTTTCCATCTTTACCATTGGATATGCTATCCTCCCCTTTAAGAAATAGCTATTTTGCTTATTTGATTCATGTTTGTTGGTGTTAAATATTTACCAAGAGAATAAAAACAAGGCTTTGTGGAAGCTTGAGGCTTCCTGAGACACTAGAAGGCTTCTGGCTTCTTGAGACACTGTGCAATATCATTATTTCATCAGTCTTCCATTTAAATGGATAGTTTCATGGAGCCCGGGTCCAGATTTTCAATAGTTTAAAATGTTGATATCTGAGAATTGCCTTTAGACTCTAATTACTCATTTTAATGGGCTCTGAATAGCCACTGATTTCATAGGACATACAATACTGTGCTGTTTGCCCTCTCACTGCACAGCCAGCATATGTTAAGCTATCTTGGAGTAGTATTTATACAGTAGAGCACTAGGCATGGAATAAGGTTAACACTATTAAGCATGACAAGTATTAATTGTCTGTCTGTCTCTATCTGCTTGGAAGCAGCTATAACCTTTGTTTTTTATTAGTGTTGTTCCTGAAGTGCTAAAAGCATGATTTTTCAGAGTGCTGAGCTACCGCAGCTTCGTCTGAAGTCAATGGGAGCTGTAGGTCCTCTGCACTTCTGAAAAAAAATCCAACACTCGCTGCATAGAACAATTTGTGATTCATCTAATCATTTTTTGTTCATGTTTCTATGGTATTAATGATTATTTTTTCTTCCTTGCAGGGGAGCGAGGGCCAACTGGTTCCCCAGGGCTTGATGGAATTCCAGGCCCTCCTGGAGTTTCAAACATATCAGGAATCCGGGGTGATATTGGTTCTCCAGGCCTATATGGTGTGCCAGGTAATTCATGCCATGTGCCCTGTAGCCAGCATCAGAAAGAATATTTAACACAGATTTTTAGCAGTGTTTCTTATTGTGACATAGGGCACCCTCCTCAACCAGTGAAAATGGGGCTTTCCAAAGGGGAAGTTATGGCAATTGGCTAGACATTTCCCACACCATCTGAGCTAAGGTGTAGAGGGGTATAAATAAATAAAGCAGTGTGGTTGTAAATTTTAGCCCTGATTCAGTGAAGTAACCCTTTTTTAAAGAATAGCACCACATGTTTAGGTACTTTCTACAGGTACTTTCTTCAGGTCATCTTTGAAGCATTATGGTATGGCTTGCTTTGCTGTCTAGCAACTTCCAGAAACACTAAATTAATTTATGGGTTGCTGTTTTTTAACCAGACCTGTAAGTCTGTAATAAGCTTAGTTAAACCAATGGGGAAAAAAATCACCATATAATTGTTCCCAAAATTTTGCTAAAAAAATATGCTTGAACTGAACTATTAAGCTATATGATATGTCAAGCTTTCAAGGAAAGGTGTTCACTCTTCCTCTGCCTCTGAAAATTTTACATACCAGGTCATTTACTTATTTATGTGTTTCTTAGATTTATATGCTACTTTCCCATCAGAGACTCATTGTGTCTTACAGTAAGACAGAATAATATATAAGAATAAATGGGATATTGAAATAAAATATGAATGAAAATGTGCTGAAATAATATCGCAGCTTAGCCTTGCTTGCTAAATGCCTGCCCAAATGAGAAGGTCTTACAGCACTTCCAAAAGATGTCCAGGCTCTGGAGGGCCTCAGGAGGGAGGGAGTTCCAAAGCTGAGGAGGAACTACCCTGATAGTTTTTCTAAGTGAACTGGATGAACTGGTAGTACTAGCAAGAGGTTGCTCTCAGCTGACATTAGGGATCATGATGGGGCATAAGGGAAAATGTAGTCCCTCATATGCATAGCGCCCAGACTGGGCCAACACTCAATTCAGAACCAACACTCTGAATTACACCAGAAGGCTATTGGAAGTCAGTGCAGACTCTGGAGCACAAGAATTATATTCTCCTGGCAACTCACACCCATCAGAAGGTAGGCCACCACATTCTGCTCCAGCTGCAGCTTCCAGACACGTAATAAAGGGCAGCCCTGCAAAAGTGCATTGCAGTAGTCTAGCCTCAAGGTTATGAATGAATGGATGATGGTGGCAAGATCTGAATCGGAAAGAAAAGGCTGCAGCCTTCTCAGCAGATGGTGTTGGTGAAAAGCACTCCTAACTATCAATACCACCTGAAGATCCAGGTGCAGCAGTGGATCCAGGAACATCCCAAGGCTGCAAACCTGAGTGTCAAGGGGAGGCTGAACCTGTTCAAGGATAGGTTTCCCAATCCATCCAGGTAAAGCACACCTGCCCACACTGTCACCTCTCCCTTGTATGTATTCAGTTTCACTTGAGTCACCCACATCCAATTGCAAACTGCTGCCAGGCACTTTGAAAGGGCAGAGACTGTGGGGCCCAGGTGAGGTGAGAAAGAGAGCATACTGATGCTACTTCACACCAGATTTCCACATGGTCTCACCCAGCAATCTCAGATACACATTGAACAGGAGTGGCAACAAGGTGGAGCACTGGGGAACATCAAAAGAAAGGCTCTAAGGAGATTATGAGCACGCAGCCATCACTATTCTCCCTGCTAGGAAAGAGCAGAATCAATTTATAGCCATCCTGCAAATACCCACCGGGTCACATAAATCCATTATCAGCTCCTAATGGTCAACTGTGTCAAAGGCAACTGAAGAAAAACAGGGTACAAGTTCCCATTAATCTCCAAATGAATATCATCAACCATGAGTGCAGTGTCCCTGCTGTACCCAAAATGAAAGCCCGACTGATGGGGTCCTAGGAATCTGACTACATCCAGATGTGCCTGGATAGAGCTATCAGGCAACAACCCATTCAATGACCTTTCCCAAAAATGGGAGGTTGGAAATGGGGTAATAGCTGCCTGCCTGGGTAGTCAGCATCAAGAAAGTTTCTTGAGTACAGGCCAGACAATTGCACATTTAAGAACACCTGGTATTGACAACCTGAAATGTTGGGGCCAGAAATGGCCTCAGGCTTCCCCCAGCTGGCTTTTACAAGTGAGGACAGGCATAGATCTAGCTCACAGTTAGTCATCCCCATCCCCCTGAGTACATCCTCTGGCTCAGTGGGTGACAGCAACTGAAATTAATCCATATAAACTAGACAAGGTGTGCTCATATCTCACACAAGAAAAATAGGATGGAAGCATGATGGGACAACTCTGCTGGTAGTGAGTAGCTGTTCAACTGGCTGCTGTGCATTAATGGTGTTGTTTAGAGTGCACAAACATTTTAGACTTGGGTGCCTCAACAAGCTTCTAATTCACTGCTTTTATTGGCAATTGCATATGCTTAGCAGCTGCAGAAATCAAGTTCACCACAGGCAGGCAGGTTTGAAGCTGAATTTTCATTGTATTGACTAGGCAAATAGTACAATAGGTGGTATTTATGAATGCACTCAGCATTGGCTTAACTCTGCTTCTGCTGAAACCAACGGGAGTTTTATCATTGATAAGCACTTACAATCCTGTCCTTAATCTTTAATACTGTAGTTATCAACCTCTCCCCACAGTATGTCCTTTCAGCTTCAGAATAGGAAAGTTTCAAGCTGTAATAAGATTTCTTTTAGCCACACTTCAGTGGAAGCAGCCTGTATTGAGACAAACTTTATTTTAAACCTGTAATAATTTTAAAATCAGGCATAAAGATCCTTTGAGTTCACCAACTGCTGGAAGGCTGCTGGAAAACTCCCAAACAATACTTGAAAATAGTTCAACATACTGGAAAATCCTGTAACTTGCAGCACAGCAAGCTAAATCAAATTCCTCCCACCTCTACTCCTTGCATGGGTTATATCTGAAAAATTACTTTCGGACCACATAGCTTCTCTCTGTAAAGTACACATTGTTACAGGTACTTTGTGGGTTGGCTATTGATAAAAGAAGCAGAAACAGGTCTACAGCACAACATTCTATTTGCTTGCACTTTCAAAACAGAAAAACAAGCATTTATCGCAAAGTTTGTCTGGCTACCTGTGACAGCACAACATAGATCCTCACCTATAGTGGCTGGGGAGACATGAGAGGTGGGAGGAGCAGATTGGCAGCAGGTCTTTTTAAATTTGCTGAGTTTTCCAAATTTCCCTCCAGCCTATACTCAATATTTATAGATGGCTGGTTCTAATATTCTAATACGTGATCTCTGATTGGTTTTATTTAAATTTCTTTGTTTCACTGAAACTTTTGGAACTGACTGAACCAGATCTCTTGTGCACTTGAAAGGTGTTCATTAGTTGGGATTTATATCTTTGAGAAAGTATAATGGAATGTTTCTTATCTCTTTTCCTTCTTTTCTCCTTTGCAGAATACTCTTTAGCACTCCTGTTTCTTCTTTACCTTTGGCTACGGTCTTCTCTGACAAAGCTGTTCTGTTTTTACAAATTATCTAAGCACCTTAACAAGAATGTACTTATTATAGCAAAATAACATTGAATACATTTGGTTACATTAATAACTACTACTATTTTTAAGACCAAGCAATGATAAGGTATATTTGGACTATCAGAGGAGTGTTTGGTGGGTTCAAACACCTCTAAGAGGTGGCAACAATAGAACGGGGGCTTTTAAATCACAATTTTTGGACTCGGGTAGATTTATTCTAGCCCTCTTTCCATACCACAGAAGTACAGGACATAAGGCCAATGTCAGCACTGCTAAATGTGTCTCTTTTATCTGTTTCCACCTGCAAGGGTTAAGAAACTGAATCCTGGAAAAAGACATGTGCTTTCTTCCAAGGGGTGGCATTTTTTTTGTTAATTTCTCTTAAATGCAGGCTGTATATCCTGCCTTTTAATGAGGATTCCAATCTCAATATGGTTTAACAGGCTATAAAGGAGAACAGGGCAGGCGTGGAATACCATCTCCACCAGGAAGCAAAGGAGAAATTGGTCAAATAGGTGTGGTTGGAGAAGATGGCCCAAAAGGCACTAGAGGTGACCCTGGACTAACAGGAAAACCGGGAATTCTAGGGAGCTTTGGAGCAAAAGGTATGTATGATTAAAAACTGTCTTTTTTTATTTTTAAGTGCTGATTTCTATGGCACTTGGCTTTATAACTTGGCTTTTAATTTATATTGTCTGCACAAAGGTACGATGACTTTGTGTGTCATTTTTCACTAAAGGCCAGAAAGGAGAACAAGGCGTCATGGGCCCTGTTGGCACACTGGGAATTTCTGGTGATACAGGCCCCACTGGACCCAAGGGGAATAGAGGAGTTACTGGTGAGTAAGAGGTGTCTGGTGCTCGGTTTACTTACTTAAACTGTACATTCTACCTGCTCACTGGCTACCCTACCTGCTCTGAATCTGAAGATGGGAATCAAATACTTTTGACTGGACCAATCTGGAATGGCCTTGTGGCTTAAAAGAAGGAACCTACTTGACACTTAAGACCTGGTTCAAAAACTTTCATACAGTAGTCACAGCAATTACCATATTTGCCTTCGTCCACCTCATCAAGTCAAGCCAACAGAAAAGAGACAGGGGAACGTAAATAAGATTAGACCCCAATTTTAGCAATGCTCATGCCTCTCCTTCCACAAGAGGAGAGACAGGACAGTGTTTAATGATATGGGACTTAAAAAATACTGCACAATGTCCTATATCATAATCTCTTATCTGCTGCTTTATCAACCTCTTTGTCTTCTTCCACCAGTTTGTTTGGGTTTGGGGTTTTTTTGCCTGATATTATACTGTTCTCATGATGCAGAATTACTCTGTACTCTAGGATGTTGAGTGCCTTCCTATCCTCTGAGGTATTCTAGATACTTTTAAGAAATGCTTGGATGATTACCCTGCTAAGGTGATCTGACCCCAGCTGACTTTCTGCCCCTTGGACAGGGGGCTGGACCTGATATTGCAAGGTCCCTTCCAGCCCTTATGTCTATGAAAATGCATAAGCCTTGTACATCAATGGGTGAGAGAGAGTGCACAAATGAAGGGATTTGAGTTATTTTCCTCCCTCTAAATTAATTTGCTCTTTCTTTTTTGTCATAGGCATTCAGGGACCTCCAGGCTCTCCTGGGCTGACTCCCCTACCCTCTAAGACATTGGCTGAGGTTGGTGCACCAGGCCCACATGGACAGAGAGGGCCACAAGGAATTCCAGGAGAGATTGGACCCCAGGGTCCATTAGGTGATTCAGGTAAGAACTGAAGCATTGGGGGTTGGTTGCAGCCAAGACTGGGGATTGTGACTGGGGTGTGCCAGTGCTTCTGCTGGAACTAAAACCCAAAGGTTCCTAACGAGAGGGTCTTGCCCCTCCACTCAGGTCAGACCAATTGACACATTTGGGGGTCAGGAAGGAATTTTATCCTATGATCAAACTGGTATGGACTCTTGGGGTTTTGCTTTCCTCTGTGGCAAGGGGCATAGCTGTCTTCCTTAGATCTCTTATGCGTATTATAACAACACTTGCATCAGATTTGTGTAGGCTGATTTGGATAGGAACAAGATTCAAATTACATTTTGACCTGGGGGTGGGGGGAGGAGGGCCTGCAAAAAAAAATTAAACCGGTCCATTGATTACCAAGTCCACCTAAGTGAAGGAGCAATCTAATTAGAGACTCCCCACCCCGGTTATGATTTTCAAATCTTCTGGGGGGGGGGGGGGGGGGGGGGGGCTCTTGTCTCTTAGGTAGGGGGCTCACCCCCCGCCCCCAAGCTCTGCCATAATTTGCACTCTGGATAGGAATGATCCTGCTTCAAGCAGGGGGTTGAATTAGATTATTCTATTTCAGAGGTTCCTTCCAGCCTGGCTTTTCTACGAACAAGCAGATTCAACATTATAATTTTTTTAAGGTTTTAGGGGTGCACCTGGTAAACAAGGGCTCCAAGGCAGAAGTGGCATTCCAGCACTTCCAGGTTTTAGAGGTGATCAAGGACCACAAGGGCATCAAGGTCCATCAGGATCTGAGGGTAAGTGATGTTTCAGTTTCCTTTTCCATTTTACATTATAGATTCTGTCAGTAGCTTACAGGAATGCAAACATAAATGTAGCCGTGTCCACCAGCTCTGTCTTCCACTTTCCACAGGGTTCAAACAAAAGTGCCTTTATTAGGCTTCACCTATCAGTAATTTTCACAGCTTTCATCTAGTTTTTATTTTAAAAAAACCCTAATTTTGACTTAACTAAATCTCATTGCATTCATCTAAAGGATATTATTTAGATTTTGGATGTTTTATATTAGCTGTCTTTAAACATTGCTACAATAGTGTTTTAGCAGCAGGAATATTCATGAAAATTGAATATTAGCTAGAAGAAACAGCGAGAATATCCAGCTAATATAAGGAAGGGTCTTTTTGTATTAGAATTACTCATCAGCAGGGATCCTTTGGTTTTCTCTGATTTAAAAAAAAAAAAAAATCCCCAATTTTTTATTTTAAAAAGTAACCCAAAATTCACATTTTTCCATAATTAAAATGAAACACCACTATATGTATATCTATATATTAGTGGTGTTTCATTTTAATAATGGAAAATGCAGATTTTAGTGGGTTTTTTAAACCAAAAACTGAGGATTTGTTTTTATCAGAGAAAACCAAGCCCTGCTCATCAGAATGAACCAGAAATTTTACCATGTGAATTAAACTAAGCATAAAGCAATCTCTCTCTTTGAATAACACCAAATATTGGAATATTTGTTGAGAATTGTTTGGGAGGGAAAGGCATCCATCTCCTGGGTGCTTTTTGTTGAAGAATAAGTTTTGAAGTATTCACTGCTTGCCCATATTCTTTGAAAGATGCTAAACTCATAAGGCCAACTATTTGTGAATTTACTTGTTTAGTAATAAAAAATATTCTTCTTTGCACAGACTAGGCAACAACCATTTACTTCAAAAGAGCTAGCTACAAGAAATATGGCTTACCTTAAAAAAGAAAAGTCTGATGCAATTAAATGTTGAGCAAGACATTTCTCAGTATATTGCATTTTGGCTGAATATTGTCTATATCACATTTTTTCCCCTCAAGGTATACCAGGCCGTCCAGGTAGCCCTGGGTTGCCAGGTATGCCAGGTCGTAGTGTTAACATTGGGTACCTTCTGGTGAAGCATAGCCAATCTGATCAAGAGCCAATGTGCCCCATTGGCATGAACAAACTCTGGAGCGGATACAGTTTGCTATATTTTGAAGGCCAAGAAAAAGCACATAACCAGGACCTTGGTATGTATGCATCTCCCTGACATCCACATTTGAAACTTCCAATCTGCTTTTCCTCACTCAAAAAGGAATATGTAAAATTAGAGCCATTTGGGCTTTGGGGAATATTATGCAAGGAAGCCCAGAAGTAACAAAGTGAAAACTAAAACACCTTCCCCTTCCACATGCCTCCAGAGGTAGTTTTCTTGTATTGCTCTGGCAGTTCAAGTGGAACCGTAAAGTCTGCGTAAGCATCGCTGAATGTGGAGTTGTTCTGACAAACATGTATGCAGGTGTGGGCTAGAAGTACGTCCTGTTGGAATATGCATATTCAAGAGTTTGGTGGTTTATTTTTACAGGGCTGGCCGGCTCATGTTTGGCTCGGTTTAGTACTATGCCATTCCTCTACTGTAACCCTGGGGATGTCTGTTACTACGCAAACCGGAATGATAAGTCCTACTGGCTCTCAACCACAGCACCTCTGCCCATGATGCCTGTGGCAGAAGAAGAAATTAGACCGTATATCAGTCGCTGCTCAGTCTGCGAGGCCCCAGCTGTCGCGATTGCTGTCCACAGCCAAGATGTGTCAATCCCACACTGCCCCGAAGGATGGCGTAGTTTATGGATCGGATATTCCTTCCTGATGGTATTTTATTCTTTAAATAAATTTTGTTATGCCAGTGCCATGGTCAAAATTTAAGTTTGAGTGTCCTAGCCTGGACAAGCTTTAGGAACAGGTTTTCCAGCAGTAAAGAAGCCCTGAGGGAGCAGAAAGCGTAATGGGGAGTTGTTCATCTCTTGCCTCAGAGACCAATGACAGTCAGAAGAAAGGCTGAAGCAGCTGTTTCTGTTTAACCAGGCTAGTATGTGAGGCTGATTAAAATCTCTAGTCTAGGCAGGAAGTTGGTCTTGAGAATAGAGCACCTTCCCTGCTGTATGTGATGCAGAAAGGGGACCTGGAAAACAGAAGCAGACATAAGTAAAAATGGCAACCAGTGTTAATGTGCTGAGGTATAGTGTGTGGATGTCTCAAACAGTGGGAACTAGGAGCAGGTAACACTGTTAATGAAAGACTTCTCAAGAAATTGACCTGAAAAATCACTGATTTACACAAAAAGGGAAACTTTAAATGGCTTATCACAATAACAAGCAGTATGAAAAGTAATTTTCCCCACATAAAAATGTTTAATATTGTATTAAGACCACGTACCCCTAATTGATGGCAGGAGGTGTGCACTTTAGACTAAGGAAGTGCACATGCTTTCCTTTGGGGTCAGGTCCATGCAGCACTGATGGGGCCCAATCTTGCAATGCTTGCACACACAAGAGTAAAACACTAACACCAGAGGGTGTTGAGGCTGCACCAAAACTATGGAATCAACCTCAGAATAAGCAGTGTCATATTCAACAGACAGCACAAGTCAGAGGTGTGTGATCTGACCAAGACTTTACTACTCTGAAAGAACTCAGAAAAGTCCATTGATGTCCTAGATGTGCCAATGCCAATAACAGAATTTGGACCGAGAGAGAGAGCGGGAGATACAGAACTGCCTGTTCTAATCTCTCTATTGATGAAGGACAGAAACAAAGTCTCTACTAGACCTGAACCTACAGTTTTCGTGCCTCCAAGAAAGTGTCACCAAAAACAAAAAAGCACACTATTTATTTTCATCAATGTTTTCCATAGAAAATGACCATCAAAAGAAAAAAAAATCCAGCTTTTTGACCAGTGAAAATACTGAGAGGAGTCTCCACTTTCCACAAACATTTTTATGTTATTCAGTCCAAGTTTCCATTAAGGAAAGGTTGACAAAGAACCCAACCTACCATATATTTAGTGACTCTTCCTACGGCTTTCGTTTGCTTCTGTAAAATGCAGCTGTTATTATTTTCTTGCTTCGCAGGGTGTTGAGGATCAATTCACTAAACACCCGTAAAGCCCCTTTGTACATATTTGCATTATGAATAGTGTCACAACCTTGGCAACTGCTGGTCATTTCCCAGCCAACTCCCATCAAGGGAAGTGCCAAAAACTGCAAGTATTTATAAGATAAAACTTTCAGCTTCCCGGGACATATTTGTACAATATTACCATTTGAGCAATGGTCAGTGGAATGCTTAGGTTGTGTACACTGTGGGATTTTGAGCACTGTGGAATAACATGTTGAAGCACACTATGTTCTTGATGATCCCAAAGCATATTTAAGTCTATGTTGCAACTTCCTTGTGTTAAATGGTTCTAAGTGGGCCCACTCAGAGCCTTGTTAGGTCAAAGGAACTGTACGCAGGAGAACGGGGCCTGCCTACCCAGATCCGGTTTCAGGATCTGAGCCCTGAATAGCAGATATTAGATTCCTGTTTAAACATCCTGAGGTTGTAAGATTGCAAGACAATTCAAAGTGCTTTGGCCTCCAAATCTGTCTAATGTCTAAAGCTGCATCAGTGCTCAAAGCGGGTTTGCAGTGTACCTCAGCTGCTCTCCACCAAGTTATAATTTGAAAGATGTGAAGGCTCTTAACAAATGTGACACCCTAGTTTCCTTGGAGGGACAGCAGCTTGGGAACTGAAATATTCATCTTCACCTAAAAGACTATTTAACTTCACCCTAGAAATACAAAGCAATAAAGCAGCTCTGGTGTCCTTGGCTGATCTTAGCTGTTGCACGAGGGGTTGAATTTGAGCCATGTTTAACAGGTCAGAGATCAAAGCCCAGGTGCAGCTTCTCAGAATCAGATAGCATAATACCTGTCACAGTGACACAGGACTATCGCCCCCCCCCCTTTCACTCTTCCTTGTAGCATTAAAGATCATATTCTGCTTTATTAACAAACTCTGTGCAGCTTGGCAAGCTTGGCTGGGCTGTGCACTGAAAGCCTAGTAACAAGGGTTTGATTGTTTTCACATGAGGAATGAAAGCCCTTTTCATTTTGTAATATAAAATGGGGAACTTTAGAGACTGAAGAGGTGGAAGAAGCTATCTGAGAAGAAAGATATGTAATATTTTATGCAGTTAGGGAGAACTATGCTGGGATGTTGTGTGTTCCTGTTTATGTACCTTCCAAAGGAGCATGGTAATGATTAAGTCTGAGTGTGGTTGATAAATGTTATTTAAACTGTGTAAGCTAGGCCATTTTTTTACCACAGTGCAAGAAGGGCTGCATTTAACACAAACATTAGATTATTCAAGTGCTAGGAAAAACAGTGTTAATTAAAGCAATCAACTTGCATCACCCTGTTACAATGTATGGGGTGTGGTATAGAAAATGAGTATTATATATAGGAGAAAATTTTCACACTCCCCCCTCCCTCTTGTTGCACCTTCAAAGGTGAGGGGAGTTTAAGCTGTCTTCAGTGCATGAACATGGAATCACATGGATAAAGATTGAATGAGAGGTTTACAATGGAAAACAAGAACAAATGGTGTTAAAGCAGGGGTGGGCAAAATGTGACTTGTAGTCAGACTCCATTTCCCAGCAGCCCCGCAACGAGGCAGGTTCTTTAGGCAGGGGCGTGTAAGAAGCAGATTGCAGCTCTCCCACAGCCACATGCTGTCACCACCCACCCCAAGATCCCAGCCCCAGACACACTCCTCACCTGGCCATGTGCCCTACTCATACAGCTCCCATTCCTAGTGGTGGATGCAGGACACATGGGCCAGGGTGCCCAGGCAGCAGGGCTGGGTCCAGCAGCGGCATCCAGAAGGAGCTGTTGCTACTTGGGCTGCCAGGAAATGGAATCTGGTCACAAGCTGCATCCAGCCTACAGGCCATATTTTGCCCACTCCTGTGTTTCTTCCTCTGACCTCTGCTACACAAGTAATCGCAGTTAGTAGGATCAGCAAAATTGGAAAGTCCTAGAGGCAAACCTTTCTGGGTGACATACAGAAGCTATTTTGCCTTTTGTCTCCTTCCCCTGTATGTAGGCTGTATTATTCTAAACCAGAGTTTCTTAGCCCATAGGTCACAAACCAAAAGTGGGTCGCAAGAATATATGAAAGGGTCGTGAACAAACTTTAAAAATAGATCAACAGACTTTAAAAATGGATTCTCCTTTAAAGGAGAAAAATGTGGGAAACCATGACTTTCCCTTTGCAAGCTGGCAGAGCTCCAGCCTGCAAGGGGCTGCTTGGCATCCCATGCACCACACGCTTGGGGGCTGGGGCAGCGGGTCTGGAGTGAGGGGCACTGGGTTGAAACTGGTGATTGATGTTTACAAATGGGTCCTGGTGCAAAAAAAGGTTGAGAACTACTGCCATAGGCTACAAACTGTACAGTCCTGCCCCTCTCTGAACTCCCTTTGTCTTTTCTAGCACACTGCAGCTGGTGATGAAGGTGGAGGGCAGTCACTGGTTTCTCCTGGGAGCTGTTTGGAAGATTTCAGAGCTACCCCTTTTATTGAATGCAATGGTGCCCGTGGAACCTGCCATTACTATGCAAACAAATACAGCTTCTGGCTCACTACTATTGAAGAGCAATTCCAGAGCACACCCTCTGCAGACACACTTAAGGCAGGACTCATCCGAACTCACATCAGCAGATGTCAAGTTTGCATGAAAAATTTGTAAAAACAAAACAAAAACAAAAACAAAAAAACCCTCTCTCCTAGTGTAAGGGAAAGGTTTCAGCCATTTGTACACGGTCATGTTGGTGCTTATGTAACTTATTACCTCAGGAGTTGAATGAAAAGTTGATTTTAAAATGGTGTCTGTAAAAACAACTCAGCACACTTATACAAAGTAGCGCTGATTTCTCATACCATACAGTATATTTTCACTAGTCTAACACTATATTATTTGTTAACCAATTCAGATAGTCTTGAAACACCAAAAAACCCATCCAGTTATTAATCTACAAATTCTCTTAGTCAGATACATTCTCTTGGAATAAATGTATTGTATATATTAATTGTACTAGTCTGAAACAAACTAACCACCATAGTGAGATGAACAGTAACTATAATAAGAAATTATAAATGTTAGTACAACAATGAAATAAGCTCTAGGGACTGCTCACTGATCTGAGTCCCAAGTCCAACATTTCAAAACCAGGCACATACTTTTGGAGTTTATCTGGACAGCGAAGATGGAAAGACAGCTTGGTTATGTTAGACTTAGCAGGTATCTGCCATCCTTTCTGTTCCACCATCCCCACCACCATAGCTCCTGAACATTTTCTATCAGCCAAGGGAGCCACATTTAGTCATCATGCTCTTCCTCTTACAGTGAACACCACTCAGCACTAAGACAGCCTCTTACTTCACAAACTTATTGCATCTTTCCAGCCAGACCCCAAGTTCCAAGATAACTGCAAAGAGTCCCTCGCTCCTTTTTCTCCTGGGCATTTGTTCTGTACCACACTAATCTCAGAGTATCATAATTTATGGACAGTTTTGAGAACAATTTATAGACACATTTCAGGTTATAGAGCAACAACTAACTGCTCGCCTAGAAAGTCCAGTTTTTACACACAATTTCCCTTATGTAAAATTACCACTCAGAAGGGGCATATCTACAAATGCAATTAATACAACTGAATATACTGTGGCTCAATTTGAGTCAAAGTAAACTAAATTCCGACATCACTGTCTACATGTGCATTTAAGCATAGTAATTTACTACACTGCCAGATACCACTTGCATCTGACGAGACTATCCAACAGCACGGTAAATTAGTTTACTGCTCCCTAATTGCCACACACCTGTAGCTAGTGACACTTCACTGCACAGCAAATTAGCCTGAGGCACAGTAAAGAGTCTTGTGTAGACATGCCCAGAGCTGCATCATTTTCCACTCTGTAACCTACCTAATTCATCTCTGAAAGAGGAGCTGATAAGAAGATGGGGATGATGGCAACATTATCAGCTGGCTGTACCATTGGGAGGAAATATGGAAGGGCTAGCAGTTACTCAGCCATGGATGAGAGGTAGGTTTGGTAGTCTTTCCCTTAGATATCCATCAAACAGGGCACTGGGTTTGCTAGATATCAACTTCACAAAGGTGAACTCGCTTCCCTGTAGAATGAGAACATTTGGCTCAGGGTTAAATTGCCTGTCACTTTCCTAGGAGAGAAAAAAAGAACTGAAGTGATTTATTTTTAATCATTTTCTTGCAATTCTCAGGCAGGACAGTGTTAAGTGTGCTGACTACCTAATTTAAAGTGGGCATGTTGCATGCAAGAGTTTGAAGCTTCCCAATCTGATAGGAAAAGAACAAGATACCATGAACATTCGTACCATATTTAAAAAAAAATACTACCTGGTCCCATTTTAAATCTAAGTTCACCTCTCTCTGATGGCGTTTATTGGGTTCTGTAATTATGTTCCATCACTGCTGTAATTATAAATATAGTTATGTTTTTCCTAGACTTCTATTCTTAACTATTTCAAATTTCTAGGTATTCTCAAGGTACCATTACACCTGCTGCCCAAAAAGAGTCTGGCACAACCTAAATTTACACCCACAAGCAAGCAAAGATCCACTCATTCCACAGCCTGCACACCTGCACTATTTTAGAGACAAAGGCTGCTAAGAAGCTATTTTATCTAGTCCCTCAGTTGTGTACAGACACAATCCTGGGAGGGAGGTTAACCAAAGAATCTATTGTGGTCTGTAAAGTGGAAGAGCAGGGGGCCCCTGTCCATGATGAAACCAGGTTTTTTTTAAACCACTTCTGCATTTGGTATAGAGTTGTATTTTTTTTTTAAGTTCTCACATTTCCTGCAACTCATTATCCCAATTTAGATATGCCCCCAAATTGAATCTGTCCTCAAACATCCGGGTGAAGTAGGGAACAAAGGCCAAGCAATTTGCCTCCAGTTGTGGTAGAACTGAATTTCTATAACTGAATCTGTGCAGTACCTTAACTATAAGAGCCAGCCTCTCTGACAGACCAATCAACCTGTTGTGTCTCAACTTATGAAAAACATTAAAACTGAAAACACAGCAGGTAATATTCAAAACTGGATCAATGTCTGAAGATCACTCTAAGTTATATTGCAATAAACAGCCCTGAACCATCATAAAGGGCAAGTACTAAGAGAGACGATTGCAAGATTAACATTCATTATTTCAGAATTTTACAGTGTTCAATGGATGTTATAGCATTCCCATAGCTATTTTAAGAGAACTTAATTGAAGCTTATGCAGTGGATCATTTTTGTTTGCAGAGGATTTGCAATATAGGTATTGAAGACAAGAGCCAAATACACTTTAAAAAGCCACAGTAATAGCAAACATATTGCCTAAACTTTGCCTACAGCAATTTTTTTTTTTTTTGCACAAAAGGCTTGTAAAATGTGAAAGAGGCATTTCCTTGTCAGCCAGATTAGATATTGGCTTTATCCAATATTGCATACCCTATACGTAACAAGTTTGTTAAATGCAAACATTAAAGGTTGAGAAGTCAGGCACATAATTCAAGGAATTACAGAATTAATACAGCCTTAGAAATTTGACCTTTTGTACTTTCTCAGTACCTTTCAGTGTACTTTTGTTTCTAAGCCTTCTGATTATGTTGACTATTATATTTTGTTCTTTTCCTGGGCAAAGCTTCTGTACTGCCAATGAAGCTTAGCTCAGAACGCTTTAAACAGCTATGGTTCCTCACCAAGTTTCGGCATTCACCTAAAGCACTAAGCTCAAGTGTACGACAAAACAATGAACAGAAGAACATTTCATTAAAAGCCTATAGTTCATTAACACAAACTCCTCAAAAGCTTCTACTTTCAAACAGTTTACAATTTTTCTCAATTAAAAAAACCCCAAACCTTAAATATATTATCATTCTGCTGATGGGCTAGGATAGAGAAGTGACTGTTCAAGCCACAAATATTTTGCTCGTCTTTCAAGAGGTCTTTCTGCTTCAAGCATGCTTTCTGTCCTTTGTGTGACTTCTAAAAAGCTTTCTGAAGTACAGCACTCCAAAAGTACTCCTGAAAGAGCTCAGTAAGACCACACTTATTCAAGTCTTTATTATTATTCAGGGAAGTATATTAAAATGCTCAGCTGTATTCACAGAACCTGATGATTCTGACTATCAAGAGTGTGTGTTACTGTCTTGTTTAAGGCAGACAGAGATAGACAGATACTGCAGCCTGAGCAGATTATAAGCAATGAGCACAACTTTCTCCTGCAATAGAAATACCTAGGACCTTGAGGAATGCATAACTTTTTAATAAATAAAGGTAGATATTCTTCCATAGCCCCTATGATCATAAGTGGCCTTGCTACTCCCCCCCAGTAAGTGAGGTCTCCCAGAATTACCTAGTTTCATAGCTTTTAGGGGCTGGAAGGGACCTTACAGATCATTGGGCCCAGCCCCCCCTGCACTTGGGCAGGAAAGACGGCGGGGGTCAGATGACCCCAGCAAGATGGGCATCAAGACACTTTTTGAAGATCACCAAGGTGGATGACTGTACCACCTCTGGGGGGAGCCTGTTCCAAACCCTCCAAACCTCTCCTGCCCTGGCAGATGGAGCCTTTTACTGAACATTTGGACAAAAGACAACAAGTGAACAATTATTCTTTAAGAAGAAGGATGACTATGGAGCATACACTTGATAAATGATGGGACAGCACTTGGTCTTCTCTAACAAGGATGGAGGCTACTGAGCCATACCTGTCACCTCTTAATTGAAGGAGGAAGAGGAGCACCCTACAATATTGCAGCCTCAGTTACTGGGTAGTTAAGACACTTGCCCAGTAAACCCAAGGCCCAGATTCTCAGCCCCTTCTTGCCCAGAGGGGGTTTGAACTTCCCAGCGTTGTGTTTTAACCACCATGCCATAGGTTAGGTATGACACCCTCTTTAGCTTCTTTGAGGCTGAACCCTGGGCAACCTAGCATAAACACAAACTGAATGATGTGTGGCTCAGCAAAGTGTCAGGAAGGAAGCGGCCCCACGTTCTAGCCTGGGCCCTTACTCGGTCCATCTTAACAACAATTAAATGCACAGGGCAGTGGCTTAGCTTCAAAGGGAGCACAGAAGGAGGATCTGCTAATGTCTCCCCTCCAAGGTGGTGGTTAAAGCATTGTACTGGGAAATTGGAGGGATTCAGGCTCAAATAAGTAAGTACATAACAGCAGTATGGAGGTACAGATTAAATAGCTAACCTGGCAAGCTCATCCTGGTTGTGCAAGTCAGGCTGGGTTGTTTTTTTTCCTTCTTCATGCACCACCACCACCACCACAAACAGAGCATCTACATGATGAAGTAGCCTGTTAGACATTTGCCAACCCTTTATTTGCAGTGGATTTGTACAAGGGTAGCCAACTGGAACTTAAGCAGTTCTGTTGCTGCTCTCTCAATAAATAAAAGATACATGCAGTAAAGGCTTGTTATGTCACTACTATCAAGTGTAACTCTGACTCTGCAGGGAGCAAACCTAATAAACTGGCTTGATTTCTACATTTCTGCTTTTAACTTAAGAATGGTTTTGGTTCTAATGTTACTAGTCAAGCTTTCCAAAAGCTCTTTTATGAATTTCTCAGAGCTCACATCTATCACATACCATCTAACTCCTTGGCCACATGCTATCTACACATTAGTATTTTATAAATGTTATTCTTAAGCTTAAATGTTAGAAGTAGCTCTATCTTTATTTACCTCATAGAATCTAAAGTTTCTGCTGCCACCTACTACAGGACTCCCTGGTCTACTACTTAGGGCTGCAGGACAATTAGGACACAGACAAGACTGAAAAAGAAGGGCCTATATGCTGTATTTCTAGGAAGCCCATTGTAGAATATGAAGGTTTTGGGTTATGTACAGGAACCCCCTAAGAGTCACTTTTGCAACTTCCCAATTTGGAGGGCTAAAGAGAAGCAATGCCATCAAAAGGATAAGCAATAAACCATTTATTAGTCTGATGAAGTACAGAAAACCTTCCCTGAGTGCTCAGGGAAAACTGGCATCCCCTCCTCCATCCTCCTCCTTCCTCTGGGGTATGGCAGCACAAGGCCACTTGGTCATGGCAGTCAGACAAAAGAACAACTGGGTTTATCAGAGTGGCTGTGTGGTATCTCATATGAGGCTTGTAGTGTGCAACTCTATAATTTACAGGAACTTAGAGGTAACAGTTTTTACTAGTGCCCTTGCAAGGGTCTTGTGGCTGGCCTGTTCGTGGTCTGCCATCCAAAAGTTCCTGCTGACCTCACCCAGACTGTCTCGTGGGATGCCACATTCCCTGAACACTTTATGTCCCAAAGGACTTTCTCTGTGTCACACTGGACATGTTTACTGTTGCATATTAATTGCACATGTAGACTCTGGCACACATCACACCCAAGTTTATTGTTCCCAGCCACCGCATTTGTGTGTTTTACTGTGTGCCTGTAACCACAGCATGCTGAGCCAGGTTGGAACAGCCTTGACTGGCAGGGAATATAGGAGGTCAGCCTGGAGCTACTCCAACCCAGCTCAACATAGGCAAAGAGGCTGGTTGGGGCACAAGGGTGCTTCATTGTGGAGGTAGTCAGTAGGCAGCCCCACACTGAAGTACCCTCATGCCACAGCCAGCCATCTGTGTCTATATGTGAGATGTTGTGGAATAAAAAAAAAAAAAAACTCCATTGCAAGACAGTACTTCTATTTTTAAGTACTAACACAGCAGAGTTAATTAGTTTAATCTGTCCTAATAGTACAGCGTGTGTAGACACCAAGACGTTTACAGTGGAGCTAATTAGGCAACTCCGCAGTAAGTGTCTTGTGTAGATGCACCCACATTGAACTTAAAATGTTAAAAACTACCATGTTATGGAAAGGGGAATGAAAGCTGCTTTGACCTTTCCGATAAACATTCATAAAACTCCGCCTTACTGAAGAGGAGGTAAAATTACTATTCAGCAATAGCTTATCATTCTCATCTGCTAAGAAGTTCTCTCTCTGCACTGGAGAACTGAGTTGACAAAGGGAAGATATGAGGATGTCCAAATCCTTCACGTAGGTGTGGAACTCATGAAAAGTCCACAGGAGTTCCATTATACAAGGCTTGAAGGATTTGCCAACGCCAGTTTCTCACAGCTTTGTATGAGATACTGCAGACAGAGAAGACAAAGGGGCTCCCTGAACACTTTAAATATGTAAAGGTGTATGCCTACTACATAAAAGTAGGAGTTGTAAGTGCCAATGCATTTTCCCCCACCACCCTTTGTGGTTCACTTTTAAAATATAAAAAGGACACTGAAACCTTTCAGTGTCCATACGTGTGCATTAGCCTATTTTAATGTCACAAAAAGTGCTCTTTCGCTAATGTGCATTAAAATAAGCTAATGTGCATTTTTCTAGTACCTCACAATGGAGGTTAATACACATTATCTAAAGCGCATTAATTGCACGTGTAGATACACCCTGACAACTGACAAACTAAAGCAGCAAGTTCTGTTATGTAGCCTTGTACAAAATACAACTGCAAGGAAAGCAGAGTTTATACTAATGAACAGCCCAGAAGAACAGTCCAAAAGAATTGTCCATTCCATAGTAACTTTAATGTACAGAATATACATCTTACATTGTTGTGTCTGATAGAAGGAGGAATTTGAAATGGCTTGATCTGCTACATGTAACTGAAATTGGTAAAGCACAGAAAGTATCAAGTACCTAAATATTCCAGAGTCAGAGTTACAAGGAAATATATGACAAAATCATGTGAAAATTGCATCCCATACAAATAGCCATGGCATTTAATACATTTTTTCTCTCCATTTAAGTAGTCAAGCAGGACATCTTTGAGACTGTTTAAACAATTGTCAATACTAACCTTCCATGGAAACTATACTACTGCATAGATTCCCACTTCTGTACATTCTTCACAAATACTCTCCTCCATAGAAAGCCCCGTAAAATTTACAACTACTCTTCCATAACTCCACTTAGATTTTCATTTCCATAAAAAGCTGAATTTTCCAAAAAACTTTTTGATCTTTAAATTTGTTGTTCCACAAACAATCACTCTAGAAAACTTATTCCTCTAGTTTTCCTCCTGTTGAACTGCAAGCAGCTCAGATTTAATTATCTTCTTAATTGTGTAACAGGATGACAACCCCCCCACCATTCTCCATGACGCACCAATAGGCTCACGCACAACAACCAGATCTTGTCCTTTTTGCTGGCTTGTAATTAGTTATGTCTACAGTTTGTGGTGGCCCCTCAGCCTTCTGCCGTAGAATAATTGGCACAACCATCTCAAATATGGTTTCAAAAAGGAAGTCTACCTTGTATCCTGTTTTTGCACTAGTCTCAAAGCACATTTTCTCAGCTGCTGGAACATCCTTTTCATCCAACATTCGGTATTTCAATATCTTTTTATAGAGTGCAATCGCATCATCCATGTGGACTTGTTTTTGCACCTTTGTAGAGATGCAGCTGGTGATGGGCTTTTCAGATCTATTTTCATCTTCTGGTTCTGGTTGTAAGGCACATTCGTCGGTGAGGTCCACTTTGTTTCCAACAATAGCAAAGATACAGTCAGCACTAGCGCTGTCAGTCAGTGCTAAGAATCTGTCTTCCAGTTCTATCAGGCTTTGCAGGTTATTTACATCGTATGTAAGAATCACAGCAGCTGCACCTCTACAGTACATGGAGCCAAGGCCATGAAACTGCTCCCGTCCTGGCGAAGATTTAAAGGGGGAAAAAAATGTTAGTGATGAAGTCCACTACTCACAAGCAAAGTTTCACAAGCCAAATAAAAAGGACACCAAATTGAAAGAACTGCAAATTTTCCTTTTAATGTTTCTATAGCTCTGCCAAAAAGCATAAAAAAACACTGCAAGGAAAATTATAGTTCATACACTACCATATTTACTTGACTCTAAGAAAACTCTGAATAGATGACCCCTCCAATAATTATATTCCATAAATGGAAGATGTATAAATGTGTTATATTTTCCAGGTATAGAATCTACTCATCAGAGGGTTGTCTTGAATCTGTCCCCCTCCCACTGCAACAGCAGGGAAAACAGTGGCTGGAGGGGAGAGAGGATTAGGTGGGCCCCTGGTCCCTTACCCCCTCCCTTCTTCCCCCTCCAGCCTTTCTGTCCACAGTCTGTGCTTCTTCCCCACCCTACTGTCAGACCCTGCCTAGGCTCCATTCCCTCCCCCAAGCACAACATATACTGTCAGGTGTAGCTTGGGGAGGGAACAGAGTAAGGGGAGAAATGGGAGTGTAGGGAAACAGAAGTTGCAGAAGGCAAGCAGAGGGTGGGGCAGGAGGCTGTTGTAGGTCTGACTCTGACCCAGACCCACAGAAACTGCCTGCCCTCTCCCCTCCCCCCCACACTTTGCACAGGAAAACCTTGTTAATTTGAAACACAAAGAGCCAAAAAAACCCCACTGACTTTGAAATAAACATGCCCACAGTAATTTGCATATATGCAATTACTACAGACTTAGCTCATCCAGAATTGATGCATCTTAACTTCTTGCAAACTTCTGCAAGGTTCAGCACAGGTACTCCATAAACACACTTTGGAGCAGCACTTCTGTGTCTACTTATACGCAGCTCAAACTATGTAAGATATTAACCCAAAGGCTCATGATTTATCATATTGTTCATCGGACTAGACCTCAGCAGAGTCAGTGTTTCAAGCCACAGCGACCCCACAACCCAACACTGCTCAGTATTTGCATATAGTCCAGATAACACGCCCCTTCCCTCCCCCACAAAGGATCCACCTGCAAATTAGCCCCCTATTTGATACTGGAACCAGGTGGTCTCATCACAGATCCTGGAACCCTCCAAAAATGTATGTGCAGGTGAAGTGCGAGGCTGCCTTGTCTGGCTCCACTCCATGGAAGGCAGGACCACACTAATCATATGCGACAAGCCAAGAGAGGGGGTGACAAAGCCTCTCATCTATACAGAAGTTTGGTGCTGTTTGCCAGATGTTTAGGGTTGGTAAAGAAACAGAATCATTGGAAAACAGGAAAAAGATTCGGTTCAACTGTGGGAGTGAAGAGGAAGTCAATATTTGATGTAGTGATTTGAAAAAGAGTGCAAGGGTGGGCAAGGGTGATGCTTATAGGGAGTGGTATCAACCCCTCAGCACCCAATCCTGGCATCCAGGGGTTTGGAGGGGGCAGTGCTAGCCCCCTAGGGCCAACAGGTGAGCACCACTGACCTAAAGCATTAAGCTCAAGTGTAGTGCAAAACATTGAACAAAAGAACTATAGTCAATTAAAACAAATTCCTCAAAAGCATTGGCTTATAATCACATTATGGTTACAACAATCTGAGGACACCTAGACATCTACGTACCTAAATAGCTGCCCTGCAGTTTTATAGTAAGTTCTCTTTCCACCATGCTGCAAAGAGCCACCAAACACTACAGTTGTGCCACCGTCTCAATAACCAAAACAAATGCTCTCTCCTTCTCATTCAAGGATTTCTTTTTCTTAAACCTGGACTTGCCACACCAGAACAATTACCCTTATCCCTCAGAACTTGACACTTCACTTGCAATGTGTTTTCATTTGAAGTATAATGCCAAAACTTCAACAATTTCAAGATAGGCTAAAAGAAATTACAGCATTCAGAATGGAAAGTTAAATATTTGTCTTTGAGAATATCAGTCTACTCAAAAGGCATGTGAAAAACATTCAATGCAGAATTTAATTACAAAGTTTCTCAATAGAGATTTAAAAAATAAGAAAGAAGAACCATCATAGTGAGTATCAGGGACATCAGAGCCTATCTTGATTGCAACCAGACAGAGCAAATGATTTACATTCTCCTCATCCCCTACTCAATATACCGCAATTTCTTAATCCTCCTGTTCACAGAGCACTGGGTGACACTCATCTTGACTACACAGGATCAGGGTAGCACGTGGAACAGAACTGGAAACCCAGTTTTTGCCAGGTAGAATAGGCGGTGCCAACCTAACCTTCCTGAACTAGCCTTGTAGGGAATCACAACCCTACTTGCTTCAGTTTCTCCCCAAGCTCAATAAAGAACCAACAACTAAGATTTGGGGAGTGCCAAATAGATTCACTGTACTGATATGTTGCTTACTGCCCTAGCCAGGCCCATTTCCACTTAGTATACAGCACCTTTTTGGCAACGGTGACAGGATACCCTTTGCAGTGGGATGCAATGTTCCCTCTAAGGAGTAGCAGTCCATGAGTGCACCGCTTCGGTCCCGCCTCCCCCTTTTGGTGCGGCATGGGACACTTTTTCAACAGTCATGTAAAAAATTAAAGATGGCATCTGCCTGTTTAGCAGAAGTGTGTGTGTATATACACACACTTTATGTCAGGCTACAAAGGCCATGCCGGCAAATAGGAAGATAAGTGAGTGTGCTTCAGAAGATTTTAGTTTTCAGAAGCAACAAGTTTATACTCACAGTTGCATCATACTTTTTTCTCCTTTCTTGGTGTGGCTCTGAAAGCCAGACAACTGTGACAAGTTTAAAGTGGAAATTTCTGCCAAGATCTAGCTCTTCAATTTTGCTCTCCACATTTTAAAATAGCCTTCTCATTTTTATTAGAGTACTTCCATTATAAATGTGGCCTGGAAAATTAAGTGGAACACACACTTTCTTGTTTCTCTTGCTTCAGATATCCAAGCCAGAAAATCCAGGCTTCAAAACTGTTAGCTACAATCATTCAGTACTGAAACAATGCTGTAACTTGTTCTATGGAATATGTATGCTAATATAATAATTTATCTTGCACAGCAGAATTTAGCCATTACATTTGCTGTTATATTCCAAAAGTTGATTGCAGCCAGTTTGCAGTTACAACTCTTAAGGTACTGGCAAGTTCTTCAAAACCTCATTTTTCCCTTTCTTTGCATGTGGAATTAACTATGCTCATTGACTACAAAGACCCTCTCCCCCACACACAAAACAATGCATAAAAACATACAGCAAAAACTGTTCAATTAGAGTGCATTGCATCCTGGCTTTTGCCACATTTTTTTTGCGAACAAACACCTTTAATCTGTCTGAAAAGTGACAAAGAAATCTACAGAACAAATACCTTTCTGGTAGACTATAAAAAAAGTTTCATTCAAAGAGCATCAGATACTTATGGTAATAAAAGCCAGGTTTTCAGACCGCAAAGTTACACAGAACTTAGCAAAAGCAACAAGATCAACGAAACTCTTTCCATGCAATGCATTTTTTGAAATTGCACGTTAAAAGTAGAATCAGCCCTCAAAAGTCCCAAGATCAGCATAAGCATTCCCCACAGCAAAATGGAAAGAGTCCGGGAAAAACTAGAAAAATATCACCACAGCAAGAAAACGTGATATAAAATTAAAGGCCTTTACTAGCCACATAACCTGGACATGAGAACTTCTCAGAGATTAAAAAGGTGGAACAATTATATTTTAAATCATATTATATAATAAATTGCACAATATCTGATATACACACATTATTTTGGATATTGTAGGATCTAAATCAAAAAGTGTGCGTGCATGTACACATATACACACACATCCTGCCAATCTTTACCCACATACCACACATTTTTTCCCCCCAAAAATCAACCCTCCAGAAATGGAATGCACAGGGAGGCTGATTTCTATGCCAAAATTGAAGGACTGGTATGCTGTAGAGGCTGCATAGGGACATTATAATGCCTTTCCAAGCTACCTTTCCTTTTCAGGCAGGGAGGAAGGGGGAGAGTAAAGTCTGCAGTCAATATATGCTGCCAATTTGGCAGTGCCTGTGAAAGGGTTAAAACTGTAGCTATAGCCTGACAACAAGAGGTAAAGATTCAGCCATGTGATAAGGATTTCTTGTGTTCAGGGCTCAGCCATGATTCTAGAAAAAGACTGTACCGTCCCACAAAAAAGTATTTGTCTTGGGGGGGGGGGGGGGGAATGCAAGAAAATAGCGTCTATCTAGTTTTTATTATATAAGCAACCATGTTAACATTATATAATCAATCATTATGTAAGAAGCATACTATATCAAAGTACAACTGTTGGGTGCACTCATACTAATTTATATCAAGTTTCCAATCTTCAACAAACTTGAACTAGAAACTAGTAAGAGATTTTGTAGATATCGTGGTTCTACAAGAGACTAGGCCAAGGAGCTTTCAAAACAGTCAATCACCTAAAAAAATAAAACAAAACCAACCCCCCCCTCCATAAGATTGAAGAAAATGCCATTCTATTTCACATTTTTATTTTGAAGGCCTGAGGGAAAAAAACAGAGCAGAGAGCCCAACAGGCAAGTCTTCCAGAAAATGTTGAGAAATATTAAACCATTATTCCAAGTTTAAATTTTTTAGAAAGCCAACGTCAGTGTTAAATCTGAGTCCAGGAAAAAGAAAAAAAAAAAAGTGGAGAAAGTAGTGACAATTTTTTCTTACCCACTTCATTAGCAGGACCAGAGCTTGTAAAATAAGGAATGCAAAAGTTTTTTTCAAACAGAAGAAAAATGCTGGAAATATTTTAAACAAGATCCATGTAGCTGACTTATCTAAAGATATACATAGTCTAATTTTTCTAATGCAACTCTGCAATTAAAGAGGCTTCAAGTCAGACTTAAAGAGGAATTAAGAGAGAAATAAACATCACTGGGGTTTTCCCCTTCAAATTAGGAATTGAGTTTCTGATAAGATAACTAAGACAGGTGTAAGGGGCAAGGAGCGTATTGGGTATAAGTGGGTGAGAGAGGAAGACAGTGATTCTACAAAAGGTTATCACCTGTAGTAACCTGACATAGCTCAGACAGAAACCAGTGAAAGTAGGGGGAAACCCTCAAGGATTTTGTTCCAATGAGATACAAGTTCAAAAGGACAAGCCTAAAATGATTCATAATTTCAGTAATGATATCCATAAAAATAGGCATAAAGAATTCAAGAAAAATCTTGTAAGCAAGACGTTATCAGTTAGGCATTTACTTTTGGAACAACTAATGAAGCAATAAATCTTTCAGAGACATCATGGTGGGGATGGACAGCAGGGAACTGAGCAGCAGGGACAGGGGACTGAGAACAGAACACACACACTGATCATTTGTTATCAAAGGACAAACATCATATGTCCTTTGAACACCAATCCTACCCATCTCCACCCTGAAAGTCTAATGGCAGAATCCTGGTCCCCTAGAAGTGAGAAGGTGTTTCACCACTGATTTCAAAGGCCAGAAGCAGTTAGCCGATTCTTTCCAGGTGGCTTTACAGCGCTTCTTTAGACCTGCCACAAGAAAGCAGGCACTTCATTAATGGGAAACAGTAGTTTTGGTCATTTGGGGACCACAATCCACTGAGGAAAAAGGAAAGAAAACATGTATGCATAAGGGCTAAAATGAGAGAACAGCAGGATAAGAATGAAATGAATCCATATATTAGACATGCTTAAACAAACAATTCAATATAATTCATAACCAGAGCAGTTTGGAAAACAGCTCTTCTTCCACAGGACAGCCTAACATTTCGAAATCTGTTTTAGTTTCAAATCAGGACAGTGTCAACATTTGCCATGAATTTTTACATATCAAAACCAAAAAAATTACAAACAAGAATATGTTTGATAAAAGATTTGGACAGCACGTAGGTTAAACAAAACAAGCAAGCTGAAAATGATAGTTTAGATTCAGTTGAAATATCCAGTAAGAAAAATCTAAACATTTTGCTAAAATGTGTTAGTTTCACTAAAACTACTTTTTCTCATGGAAGTTTCATCAAAAGTGTTCCTACTCTGACTATTCATAACCTCTGGCAATCTTATAACAATATTCCAAAATAGCTTAATAGGAGCTGAACACAAAGCCACAGTATTAAAAAAAAAAGAAAAAAAACCCAACCTCTCTAACACATCAAGACATACTGACACAGATTTACTATCCAAATTAAAACAGAATAGGCAATTTAAAGGGAATATATATTTGAGCCCCTGCTCCCTCCCTCAATATTACTAGTAAAATATACACGCCAAGTTGTATCATGCAGTGTAATGTGCAGAGTGAAAAAGTTAATTTGGAAATTCAAGTTTTAGGATACCACAGAATTTACATTTATCAAATCGAGGTAGCTAATTGATGTGTAAGCACTTGTTACTCCATGATTAACCAATATGAAGAGAAATTTACTGGTGCTAAATTTTAAAAGTCTTAGACACACTGTTAACTGGAACAGATACACACAAAAATAGAAAGGGGGGAGGGAGGTGGCTTTGTTTGTTTTTACTTTTGTTGACCTTTATTATAAAAAGGTTAAAAAAATGTAACACACAACTGGTTAAAAGCAACTAATTAAAATTCCAAATCCCACAGAGCCATGAAAACAGCCAAAGAACAATTCAAATAAAGTAAGGAATACTCTTGTACATCTGCCCGTTCCCTCACACTTATGATTAGGGGTGCATCGATAGAGACTTTGGGGGCTGATACCAATAGCCGATATTTAACGAGGCATATTGGCCGATACCAATCCAATGCAGCTGCCATCAGGTGGTAAAGTCCAGTGTGGTGGAAGGAGAGGGGGAAGCGAAAGGGAGGGCAGTGGTAAATCAACACCCACAGTGACGGAGGAAAAAGAGGCAGGCGCTGCTCAGCCAGAGCAGAGGGGGGAGGGGGACCACAGAATGGAGGTGCAGCTCATGGTAAAAGGGGCAGTTCCCACTGCTGCTTGCACCCCAGGAGAGCGGGGGTGGAAGGAAAGTGCCCCTGGATCTGCACAGTGCAGGGCACGTTGCAGCTGCGGGCTGGAGCCGGAGCCATGCAGGGCTTTTCTTGGCGGGGGCTGGGCTTGGACTGGGCTCCAGCAGCGCTCAGAGGTGGCTGCAGCAACCCCAAATTTCGCCGCAGCAGATCCTAGCCACCCTGACTGTGAAGTAGTGCCTTCTAATGTCTAGTCTAAACCTACTCTCTAGCAACTTATGGCCATTATTCCTTGTTACTCCGGGAGGCGCTCGGGGGAACAAGGTCTCTCCCAAACCCCGCAGGTCCCCTCTAGTAAGTTTATAGATGGCCACCAGGTCCCCCCTTAGCCTTCTCTTGTGAAGGCTGAACAGGTTAAGGTCCTGTAGCCGCTCCTCATAGGGTCTGCTCTGCTGTCCCCGGATCATGCGAGTGGCCCTCCTTTGGACCCTCTTAATGCTGTCCACATCCCTCCTGAAATGCGGAGCCCAGAACTGGATGCAGTACTCCAACTGCAGCCTGACCAGTGTCACACAGAGGGGGAAGATCACCTCCTTGGCTCTGCTTGTGATGCATCTGTGGATGCAGGACAAGGTACGGTTAGCCCTACTGACCATGTTCGAACATTGTTGGCCCATGTTCATCTTGGAGTCAGTAATGACTCCAAGATCTCTTTCTGCCACCGTACTTTCAAGAAGGGAGTTCCCCAGCCTATAGGTATGCTGCTGGTTCTTACTGCCCAAGTGTAGCACCCTGCACTTATCAGTACTGAATCCCATCCTATTTTCATTTGCCCACCCCTGTAACCTGTCCAGGTCCTGCTGTTATCTGTCCTTCCCTTCTACTGTGCCCACCTCACCCCAAATCTTGGTGTCATTTGCGAATTTAAACAGGCTGCTCTTCACCCGGTCATCCAAGTTGCTAATAAAGAAATTGAACAGTGCAGGCCCGAGGACCGAGCCCTGGGGGACCCCACTGCCCACTTCCCTCCAGGTCGAAAATGACCCGTCCACCACCACTCTCCAAGTATGACCCTTCAGCCAGTTTGCAATCCATCTGACTCTGTAGGCATCAATGCCACAATCACCTAGCTTTTTAATGAGAATGGGGTGGGAGACAGTGTCAAAGGCCTTCCTGAACTCCAGAAAGACTACATCCACCACGACACCTGCATCCAGTAATTTTGTGACCTGATTGTAGAAGGCAATCAGGTTGGTCTGACAGGACCTGCCCCTAATGAAACCGTGCTGGTTGCCCTTGAGCATCATTCCCGCTGCTGGCCCATCACAGATGTGCTCCTTAATAATCTTCTCAAAGAGCTTCCCCAGGATTGAAGTAAGACTAACGGGCCTATAGTTGCCCGGGTCCTCCCTCTTCCCTTTTTTAAAGATGGGGACCAAACTGGCCCTCTTCCAGTCATCCGGCACCTGGCCAGAGCGCCACAAGTGTTCATAAAGCCATGCCAGGGCCCCCGCGATAACCCCTGCCAATCCCCTCAAAACCCGGGGGTGGAGAGCATCTGGACCTGCTGATTTGAACACGTCCAGCCCCTCCAAAAGCTCTCTAACCCTGTCCTCCCTGATCCTAGGCTTGGTGGAGTTTCTCCCGAGTCCGTCCTGTATCTCAGTAGGGGAGTCCCGGTCCCTGCACAAGAAAATAGAGGCAAAGAAATTGTTAAAGAGTTCTGCTTTCTCCTCTGGTGCAACCACCAGATTACCTGGGGCCTTCTTCATGCTCCCTATGCATTTAAAAGACTTTGTTATCCTTGATGCTAGCCCTAGTTCTGTATCTGCCTTAGCTTTCCTAACAGCCCCCCCTACAGACCCAAGCGGTAGCGATATACTCCTCTTTGGCGATAGCCCCTCCCTTCCACTGGGTGTACGCCTCCTTTTTGGCAATCGGGCATTCACGAATGCCCTTGGTGAGCCAGGGGGCTTTTGGGTCTCTCAGTTTCTCCTCAAAGGGCTTGTCCTGTAAACCCCTAACCATACAAGTGGCCCTCCTCTGGACCCTCGAGTCTATCAACATCCTTCTTGAAGTACGGCACCCAAAACTGGACACAGTACTCCAACTGCAGTCTGACTAATGCCGCATAGAGGGGAAGTATCACCTCCTTGGTTCTATTTGTTGTGCATCTGCTCATGCATGATAAAGTGCGGTTAGCTTTGCTGATGATTTCATCACACTGACGACTCATGTTCATCTTGGAGTTCACTATGACTCCAAGATCCCTTTCCACTTCTTTTCTAGCGATATCTTTTATTGGACCAAATGTATAGTTAGGAGAGATTTTACCTGTTATTTAAAAAATTATCGTGCCTACATTTTGTACAAGAGTATGGTCTCGTACAGACATTCAATTTCACCTGGGAGAGTCACTGCTCTCCCAGTAGAAGCCGTGAGTGTACAGATGTTCAGGCTTCTTCTTTTAGACTGAAAATGGACACTCCAGGAGAAAAATAAATCTGGGGACACCCAAGGTTAAATCACTCCCAAGAGAGTTTCTCCTGCAAAATCAAATGTCTGTACATATTGTGGCTTCTCTCAGAAGAGAACACAGTCCTCCAGCATCCCCCCCTCAAAAGAAGAAGTATGTTGCTCACTGGACTCTGCTGCTCCAGCATGAAACAGAACCATATCCCTTCACAATCACAATCCCCACATTACACTACAGGGAAATATAGGCTGACCATGGGCAGTCTGGGTCAGCCAACCAGGGCTGCCCTGTGTGTGCTGCCATCTGTTGCCAAGCAGAGTCTTGAGGGCATCAGCATTCAAATGTCTGTACTTGTAACTATGGGTAAAATTTTTCAACCAGAATAAGCCTGGGAAAATTCTCCCAAATATTTTGTAGCAAAACCCTCAGTTTTGCTTTTTTAATACATATACACACACACACACACACACATATACACACACACATGATGGATATGCATTCCCTTCCCTTCCCCAATTATTTCTGGCTTTTTTTTCTCTCCCTCTCTATTCCCTATAGACGAGCATAAGCGAGCTCAGACTTAAGATAAGCTTTAACATTTTTATTTTGGTAGCAAGTTTTTGGTTTTGGATATCCACTGTTTTATATTGTATTATTATTAGGTTTGTATTGATTCTTACTGTTGTATATTGTATTATTATCATTTTCGTATTGATTTTTATTGTTTCATATGAATATGGTATGGTTTAGGCCTGTGTTTGTAAGTGAACCAAAGTAATGTCAAGTTTCCATTTTGTATGTCAAGTCTCCACCTTGTGTCCTCTGCCTGGGCATCCCCTCTGTTGCACCTGTATGAGTCATGTACCCCTTCCATGTAAATTGGTTCCTGGATGAATGAGAGTGATTGGGAATGACTGAAATACAATGGTAGCAGGCCTCTACTGAATGGCCTGTAACGAATGGGCCATCACCTCACATTGATTCATCCAGGAACCACAGACCTCACTCAGGAACAGAGACAAGAACCCAGCATTTGAAAGACAAAAGACCGTGCAGAACCAGCAACTCTATCGTTGTACCCCACCATTACAGACACCCGAAACTGCACATCCCTGCATGGAGCACACATGCTCAGTATGCCAGGGGCTGGCCCTTGCCTGGGCATGCCTCCTGTCACTAGGGTCACACAAGGTCTGCCCCTATAAAAAGGGGCAGTGAACACAGACCCAGTGGGGCGCCCTCTCCATCTGGACCAGCACCATGCCACACCTATCCACCCAGAGGCCCTGCCGGCAACCCCCTCTGGACAACACCTACTGGACAAGGACCTCTTTCCAGCTTGGATAGGTAGCTGTCACCCCCCACCCCCTCTTTGACCAAGGACTTGGACTCTGCTTCTCTTCCCTACCTGGACTCCAGCCCTTCCACTGAGTCTCTTTCTCCTGCTGCCATTGTGAGTGCATGCAAGTGCGTGCGTGCAAACCAATAACTTCATGGGGCTGTGTAGTGTGTTGTCTGTGTAATAAAACTGTTATTTGGACCCCTACAGTTGGGTTTTGCTTTACTATGATTTGGTCCTGCTCCAATCTCTGCTCCTCGCCCCTCTAACTTCTGTCTCATTTCTCCCTCTCCTGCTTCTGGCTCACTGCCACCTCCAACACCTGTCCTGAGCTCCTCTCTGCCTCCAAGCCCCCTGTTTCTTTGCCACTGTCTTATCCCCACTGCCTTGTCCTTTTCCCTTGAGCAACCAGGTTTCTGCCTCAGTTTCTTTCCTGGCTGTCTCCTCCTTGCCACCACTTATCTGCCCCCCACCTCCCAATATCTCAGCTGTCTGCCTCAGTTTTCAGCCCCAGTCTACCTTAAGTAAACCCAAGCCTCAGTTCCTCCACCAGCTTCTCTCTAGTCCACCAGTTCTAATCTCGCTTCTGGCAACTTTCACTCCCTACACTTTAACTCTCTCTGTCACCTTAACCTTTCCCCAAGTATCCCAGGTACCCCAAGCACACACATGCACACTGTACCATCTGAGTTAGGAACTTACCTGTGTGTATGTGTAGGTGGGCTGTATGTGTGTGAACTGGTGAGTGTGTGCGTATATACGTCATTGTGTGCATGATATACAAATTAGTGATCTGGGTCTAACTTTTGGGGTGTATAGTGTATGTACTTGAATTGGTGATAGGTATGTATGTGCCTAGGCTGGTTTGGATGTGTATGTGCCTGAGCTGGTAGAGTGTGTGTGTGTGTGTGTGTGTGTGTGTGTGTGTGTGTGTGTACCTAATTAATTTGTGTGTTTGTATATGTGCAATTGTGTCACACCCTCCTGTCTAACAGCGCAATACTGAGATCCTGAGAGTTGGCCTGACCCCACAGGGCAACAATTTCAATGTGTAGGCAGCCAACGTTTGGCTTCAGACAAAGGCTTCCAGGTGGCTTTAAAAAAAAGAAAAAGTAAAGTGGTGAGGAGATTTCTTTTTAGTTTATCTTAAATAAAGAGAAGCCCACTCACCTCACAGCATGACCAGGCCCTTTCCTGCCTTCAGCAACACACTAGAACCTTTTCATGAAAATGGGATTGGAACAAAACCCTAAGCAAAATTAACTAACTTTAGGCCTGACATTGGGGAAATGTATGCCACAACAGTGTACTAGCACAAAGTTCAGGTAACCTAGCTCCTTCCCTCCCCCAAGATAGAAATCCAGGAAGACAAATACTTCAGGCTCTTGAAAGTAAAATAGAAATGTCTGCCACAAAGATCTGTATACACCTTGCCAAAAACCACATACAAACCCTCAATTTTCATTCATTAAACAGACTCTCTCATCCAGTGGCAAATCCCCAAGATCTGGATAGATTAATGAATTTATCATTAACCATTTGAAGAACCAAAAGATCATCTCACTAGAGATGCTCAATGCAATACAAAAGGAGGCACAGAACTGCCAGTTTTTATGCAAGATGCTATAGGCAGTTATTTTCTAATCTAGGAAGGATATTGCCAAATAGCCACTTGAGTTCACCTTCCAAGACATTTCAGAAGCGGTCTAAAAGCCCAAGCAAGCAAAATACAACTACACATTAACAGAACTCAAATAAAAAACAGACCATTTAAAATGGTTAATTAGGGCTATAATATTTCAATCAGATCAAAAAGACAATGTAGTCTTCCTAATCATTAGGATACAGAAGAGGTGTTTGATAAAGTTTAAAATCTAGGGTTAGGTTTCCCATTTATATCAGTGATAGAAGCTTCATAACTTAACCCCTGTGACACTATTTAGACAAACACATGCAGCTTTAATACCTTCTAACTCCAGAAAGGGGAAAGAGAAGATCACCTTTTTGTCACCACTGTAAATACGGTAATCAAGACAGCTGTCCGAAACACAAGGACAGAAACAGTCACTATTTCTGGAGCACACAAAATTGCTTTATTTGACAGTGACTATGGGAGGAAATCATTACAGGGATGCCTAGAATCAACCTTTAAAAGTCTTTTTAAATTGAGCAGTGGAAGTCTGTTTGAGGTAAAAAACACCCCCAAAATACTCATACAAACTACACACAGAGAGAAATTCAGTGTTGGTGGATTCAAGGCTGAATACAGAATGTATTCATGGAAAGAGCATGCAAGTTTATCTTAAGTTTCATACCCTTCAATAAAAAGGAAATTTTACTAACTGTGGAATTTTAAAACTTGAACAGGTATTGACAGAATAGGTACTGACAACTAATTAACCTCCTCAAATCATTGTTTCTCCCTTAACTTCTGCCAGTATTTAAACACTCAATTAATTTTACATGCAATAAACAACTCTAAGATTCAATACACAAAAAAAGAGGAGACTGCCGCCCCCCTCCCAGCCAGGGGAAATGGACACAGAGCAGCCTCCTCCACTCTGCTCCAAGGCTCCAGGAGCAAAGCGAAAGGAGCAGTGGGGCAAAACTCCCCACCTGTTCCCCAAACCACACAGTCCCCATGTCTAGGGAAGAAGGGAGCAGCAAGCAGCTGCTCCACACCTGTCCTGGACAAGACAGGAGGGGCATGGGGCAGCATACAGGTGTTCATTCTTGCAAGACAAAAAACACTCTCTCTGGAGAGATCTTCCAGGTGGACAAACTTAATGAGAACTTGTTTGCTCCTAGGGTGTTTTTACACATGCTCTGGGGGAAAGGGGGAAGTTCTACAAGCTTTAGTTAAAGCCACTACCATTTTGAAGTACAGGACACTGATACATGAGATGTAAAGGGTGGCTGGAGTGAGCTAATTGCCACACTCCAGCAGACTCAATGGAGTCTGCTCTGACATGCCGTAATTACAGCGTGTTGGAGCAGCCTACCTGCACATGTACAGGCAAAGGCACCCCTAGTTTCTAAAGGGAAGAACAGACTGTACATGGCCTTTGCGATTCCACTTTGTCAGATATATTGTAAGGTCTTAACAGCATATCTAATGGTCTTTCACTCAGCTCCTGAGACAACACTAGACTTTACACCTCTTAATTCCAACATTTTTTTTTAAGCCACAGGAAAAGACAGCAAAAATGCCTTAAGTGAGAACTTTACTGTTTGCAGTGAAGCTTGAATAGAAGGCCAATGAATGGGGAGAAAAGGGGGAATAGAAGAAAGCAAGTCTACTTGAAAGCAATAGAAGAAAGCAAGTCTACTTCCAGGCTAAAGTCAGATTTCCAAGCTTTTGATACTATGTATAGAGATTACTGAATGTCTTAAATCACAACTCTACAGCTGTCAACTTCCTTCCCATCTCCTACATTAGTCCACTAAATAAAAGTTTAAGCACTGATCCTGAAAATGCTTTTGGACATGCTCAGCCTAATTCTCATGGGATAGTCTCATTAAAATCAATGGGCCCCTTTGGTAACAGTTAAGCTATTACCAAATAGTTATGTCTATGTTTGGAGGATTAGAACTTTTAATTCTAACTGGGTAGGCTTTGAGAGTTTTAACCTATACATTGATTTTCCCAGCTCTTCTCAGTTGCTTTCCATCAGTAGTTAGCAAGGTAATGTCCAATTTGCAAACTGCAAAGGGCTGCCAGCATGTAAAATAAATAAGATGTTAACTTTTAGTTAGAAGAAACAGAATAATGACTACTAATAGGTACATAATATTACTATGTTTAGAATTTTACTTTGGCTGTTGTCACATTATACAAAAGGAGATGATCATGAGAATGGCATAAATACAGCTGTAAGGTCTGACACATTATCTTTACTATAAGAAAAAATAAAACTTTTTTTGGGGGGGGGAGGGAGGGGGGAGGGGCGGGAAATGATATGCATGCTCCACACACGATACATGCTGACAAAGCTATATAGCAAATAATTCATACCAGGATAAAAAAAAAAAATCATTTGTGGAAAATTCAATAAACAAACACAAAAAAAGCCTCCTTAGCACTATAACTATCATTCTAAAGTGAGTGAATATTTTCTGAGGGAAAGAGAACATGCTAGCAGCAAGTAACTAAAGAAAAATACTTCCTTTACTCATGACTTGTCATAAGACCTTGGAAGCAGAAGCAATACGAAGTATTCAACTATGTAACAGCTACCAGACAAAGAAAAAGAGAGAGAGATAAGGATAACAGAAATTTTTCACTCTATTGTTTATTCTGACAGAAAAAAAAATGTATGCACTGCTAATTTTTTAACTTTTATATAATTTGAATAACAGCTAGTACTTGCAGAATCAAGGCGGCAAATGGTAAATCCTGAAACATATCTAAAATGCTGATAAAGAAAATAATTTACTAATAGAATTGGAACTTTACTTTGAAGACTCAAAATATTTAAAAGAAAGGCAACCCTGAATTCCCACTCACTTTCCACTAAAAGATAATTACTACAAAAATTACCATAAAATGATGGACATGCTGCAAATAAAGTTTTTTAAGAGCTGTTTCAAGTCAGCTTGCATCTTCTCTTCTTCCATTTTGACAAGTACAATATAAGCTGGTGCTAACATTGAGAACACTCCCTTATAGATGGGAGAAGAATTAGAAATATTGGAAGAAGGGATGCACAAAACATGGACGTGCCCAATACTGTTCCTCACAGAAGTAGGGGAGTTTTTTCTTAAAAAGAGGTGGGGTTTTTTTACTTTGCAGTGAAACCTAATGACAGTGAACATCCTTTAGTTTTGCATCTCATTTACAAGGTTCTCTCCAGTTAGTGTCCTGTCCAAAACTTTACTCTACTTCATGTGCAGGGATCCACCAAAAGGCAGCACACATTCTATCAAGATTGTTGGACAGAACAGAGGGACTATAATTATTTTGAGGCTCCCACCTTTACAAAGGCTCACAAATTACTGTTTATCACAGCTTCATGTAATTTGAAACTACTTATGAACTGCTACCGTTAGTTAAACATTGGCTAATAAGCTATCTTTTGACAAAATTCATATGAAAAGGCTTGTAAAAAATAGTTTGGACAGTAAGGACTGGTACCACTAAGACTTATGAGAGCTGAACCAGAAGTCAAAGCCATGCTTCAGAAAACATGCTTGAGATTTACAAGCTCCTGGGTGCTTCATTTGAATGTACTGGTTTACCCCTATGCTCTCTTCTACAGGGGAATACACATTAAAACTTTTTCATAAGTAATAGAAACTACATCTACAATACACATGCTAAGGCTCACACATACCTGACATGTTTACAGAAATATGCTGTAAGTACCAATATTTATGTTTAAATTCTCCTTTCTTAATTATCTGATTTGCTGACCAGTATCTTTAGGAAATTCTGTTACAGGTCTACAATTTTATTTCAGATTATCAGGAGTGATCTTTAAAACATGTTAGTAGAAGCCCCATAATGAATTTATCTGTAAAACTACCCTGCTGTGTCACAGGGAAGAAACTACTACATGTACACAACCTAACAAATGCCCACCTTTAAAATCCACACCAAGATTAATTTTGGTTATAGATAAAATAGCTTAAGTTTTAAGCAACTGTAGTTAGCAAGTTATAAATCTGGTTTAAAATACTATTTCTGCCTCCCCCAAGACAACCTGTGTTCAAGGCTTTTCAAGTCATATATTCATGCTCTAAACTTAACATTTCTTTTACCAAGGACTTGCTAATGAAATAAGTCATGAATTTATCCTCAATGTCACGGTAGTTATCAACAAGTGAAACAAAGGATAAACCACAAAAAGAAACAAAGAAGTTGAGCACGTTCATTCCCAGGAGACTTTTTTTTTTTTTTTTTAATTCTGTGGTGACACAAAAATTTAACTTTACAGCAGAAGTTCCTACCCAAGTCACAAACTTCCTTTTAATTCAGATCCAATTAACATGAATAATTTATGACCTGACAACACAGTTTAAGTTTAAAATTCCAGCAATTTTTAAATTACCCTTATATGCCAGCACAATGCAGGCACTCCTCAATAGTTTCTACTTGAATGATTTGGTTGTCATCTTATTTTTTGCACAGAATATTTTGAGAACTTTATTAAAATGTCTTTCATTTACACAATTAAGACCTTTTAACATAGAAGTATTGAGAGCCTCAGAAATTCAGACACCACTGTCAGTCGCTTTTAGCATTAGGTACTCATCAGAAGCATCTTATCTTAGACTCCTGGCAAAGAGTCAAGAGCTTAGTTTACGTTAATAATTGATTATTAAAACTAGGCATACCCATAGATTCTTTTACATTAACTCATTCAGTTGCTTTCCTAAAGATCAAACCAAAATACCTCTTGTTAATCTAGCTGCAATTAGTTTGTCAGGATACTCATATAAATTATATTATTATTTCCTTTATAAGCATACACATATTTAAATAGTGATAGCTGCGGACTCTCTAGCTACTAGATTGTCTGTTTTTACATAAAGAATTAAATGAAGTAATTATTATCTTCTAAAAGTATGCATGTGTATTTTAGCAATTCATCCAGGAAACAGAATTCCTAACAGTGGAAAAAAAAAGTCTTCTTAAAAATAAAGAGAGCACCAAAGTGGAAGAAAATTGTTCAGAGGAAGAGACAGTAGCCTGAAGAATTGTTACAACATCAAAAACAACTAAGTAAGCATGTTTTAATATGTTCCAGCATTGTTTGGTTATAAAATGTTTAACCACAGATTTGATTAAGTTCTTTTCAGGAGAGTTCTGCCCCATTGTGTGTGTCCAGAATAGCTCCTAACTAGCACATCCCTAGTAGTCCTCATGCAAAATACATTTATCAGCTGTTTTAGGTGGAAACTGTAGAAGAAATAAAAAATTAGGGAATTTCCAATACAGGAAGTTTCTTCCTGTACATAAAGATCAAGAGACTCAGAAACAGAGGCTCAAATAAGTAGTCAACTTCAGGACACAACGTGGCTTCAAGTTTTTTCCTCTTTCAGCATCTCACCAGGAGCCAGCTGGGAAAGCATTGAGAACCAAAGATTGTCCTTTTGGCTTGGGGCAGAAGTTACACATAAACTAGTTTAAGTGATCAGAAACCAATTTAAACCTGTAAAAGAACAAAAATTTAGTGTGTCTAAACCGCTTTCAAAATGGACGAAACTGGTTTAAGATAAACCTGGCTGGATGTGGTATCAGACTTAACTTTATTTGGGTCAAACTAGTTTATGGAATTTCTGTTCCATATCCCCTCCCAGTTCAAATCAACTCGCAGTCCCCCAGCATCCCATGATGCTTTGTAGCTCTGGGCTATGCTGTCTGATCCAATGAACAGGATCTGCCACACCCCCACCCCTCTGCTCCCTAGCTAGAGCACTATCACTCCAGGTGCCCGAGGGGGTAAGAGGAAAAAAACTTGGCCCTCTAGCCCAGCACCCGACCCCCATCCGGGTGGTGCTGACTGGAGTTGGTGGGAGGAGGAGAGGAGGGAACAGGGCGGTCATCATAGAGGACATTCTGGTTTTCTACTACTCTGTCCTGTATTGATATGAAACCCGATGCTTTCTTCAAGAGAAAAATAGAGGACATAAAGGCATCGGGTTTCGTATCAATAGAGGACAGAGGACAACCGTACTATGATGGCCACCCTTAGAGGGAACCAGACCCTGCCAAGTGCTGCCAGCCTGGGAAAGGGAGAAGTCTGCAGTGGGGGCTTAACTCTACCCCACAGAGCTGGGAGCCATAAGCCATGGCCCCTTGGCCTCTGGGATGGCGGAGGGCAGGAGTGGGGAGGCAGAAGCCTGCAGCAGGGCTTGGCTTTGCCCTGCAGAGCTGGCCCAGATCCTGAGAAGGGGATGTGGCAAGGGACTCCAGCACTGCTCCTGGGGGAGGGCAGCAGGCAGAGCCAAGCCCTGCTGCAGGCTTTGCCCCCCTCCCCATCCAGCCTGAAGGCTGAAGAATGGGCATGACTCCTGGCTTCCAACTCTGAGGGCAGAGCCAAGACCCTGCTGTGGATTTCCCTTCCCCCCGCTGCCCTCAGCCAGCCTCAGGCTGAGGAAGGGTCATGGCTCCTAGCTACCTGCTCTGGGGGGCAGAGCTAAGCCCAGGTGCAGGCTTCCCTCTGCACTTACTCAGGGTGGGAGGCTGAGAATGGGGTGTATTTAGGAGATTCCAGCTCCGCTCCCAGCTGCAGGGGGCAGAGTAAGGCCCCCAGTTTCAGCTTCCCCTCCCCGCTTCTGGGCTGTTCCCAATTTGGGATCTGGTGCCAAGCAGGATGGGTGGGTTATTCCACACCCTCCATCCCTTGCTGAGCTGGTGGGGAGGCTCAGGAAGGGGTGTAGCTTGGGGAAATCAGAGGGCTCTGGCTCTCTGCAGTGGCCAGCAGGCTGGGAGTCGTGCTCTAGCACCCCCCCTCACCCGCTACTAGTGTGGGCCACTGCAGAGAGCTGACTGCCTTTCTTGTTTCAAAAATGAACGTCAGTTTATTTGCTTATTGGTTCAATCTATGCAGTTTTAAAAAACCTGCAAAGATTGAATTGATTAAGCCTTAGGCTTTTTGACTGTCTGTTTTTAGCTCTTAATCATATCAAAGCTAAACAAATATCAAATGCAGCATTTATCCTGTTTCTCTAGCTAACATTTTTCTCAGTCTTCAGCGTGGAATTGGGGATGCAGATTCCTCTCCCCACTACACCAATCCCAGGGGAATGCCTGTTGGACACCCCTGAGAAGAGCTCAATAACCTTAGACAAAAATTGAAGCACTAGAGAGGTATCATAAACCCACAACACACAGAAACAGACTGACAGATTAAAGCCAGAAGAAATATTTATGGTCACCTACAGCAGGGATGTCCAGCCCAAGTGCCCTGGGGGCACAAAGCTTGCATTTGTGCAGCCACTTGTGGTGGGCTGCATAAGTGCAGGCTATGGGCCTCTGGACCCCCTCACTCCCCACATAGTATGCAGTATCCCACTCCCTTGTCCTGTTCCATACTCAGCTCTCTGGCTGGAGGTCACCCTCTGCACCATGCCATGGGCTATCTCACCCCCCAACCCCCCAGGCGAGAGGAGAAAACAAAAGCCAGAGGGGGGAAAGGGGAACCAGGAGAACCTGGCTGCAGTAGTTGGAGTAACTGGGGTAGCAGCGGCCACGCAGGAGCCTGGGCGGCCACACATTAACCCCTCATGGGACACATGTAGCCTGTAGACTACAAATTAGACAGCCCTGATTGAGACTTCTACCTGTCTAACAGGCTACAGAATTTTGTTCCATGGATCACTTATCAAGTCCATACTTCTAATCTTGATTTAAAGACTTCAATGTGTACAAGAATCCTTCACCACCCAAGAAAAGCTGTTTCAAAACTATTATTCTTCACTGTTAAAAACATTAAACACCATCACAAACATGCACTTTTTCTCATCTGAATTTGTTCAGCTTCAGTTTCCAACTGCTGGAGTTTCATATGCGTTTGTCATTTGGATTAAACAATCCTCTGCTATCAAAACTTCTGCCAGTACAGGCTCTTCTAGACACAGATCATGAAGAAGTCACAAGGTTTAATAAAGACAAAGTTCATTAAGAAAAACTAAATTACTCTGCTCTCTTCTCCTTAAGGTTGATTTTCCAGACTGCTGAACATGCTTTTTATTTTGAACCTTTTCCAATTAATCCACATCCTCTTTAGAATGATTGTCCCAAACCACCATTATAGTCCAGAAATAGTCTTATGAATGGTATATACATTATTTACACTTCTCAATGATTCTGTACGATATTGATAACTCAATTTTTACAGCCAAGAGTATCCACTACCCGAAGTGCTGCATCACACCAACAGCTACTGCTCAGCTGGTTATCCACCATGAGCATCACAACCTCTGGGTCCAAAAATATAGTCTCTCATTCTACAAATGAAAGCTACATTCTTGGATCCCCGATGCATGACTAGCCTCCATCTGTATTAATGAAGTGCATCGCCCAGTATAAATGAAGCAGTCAGTCCAGCTTCCCATGTGATCCAAGTCACTGTATACACCCCAGGGAATTATGCAATTTGCACCCATGTAATTTTGCATATAAAACATACGGCTGCACATAATCACATAATATTGCATAATTCCCCAGGGTGTAGCTAGTGAGTGGGAAGGGGAGCTCCTGCCTGTGGGAGGGGAGAGAGACCTGGGGGTGTGTGTGGTGTTTGTGGGTTGGTGTGGGCCTCCCTGTTACATGCCCTGCACCCCATGGTGCACAGTCCCCGCCACCAGCAGCAGCAACCGGTGGTGGGCCCTCAGGGAGCTCCTGGCTGGGGCAAGCAAGGCCCCTAGCAGTATGTGGCTGCAGCTGAATGTCTGGGGCTAGCCAGGCCAGCTCTGTGCCACCACATGCAGCCCCCAGGATTTGCCAGATCCACGCACCACTGGGGGCTCTGCCTGCTATAGCCAGGAGTGCCCCGAGGGCCTGCTGGCAGCGGGGGCTATGGCCGGGGGGGAGGGGGGGAGAAGGGCAGGGGCTGTGCATGGGAGGACAGGTCGTGAGGTCGTACATCATATATACCCCCCACAGGCTTTCACAACCTCCCCCCACAAACCCTCCCACAAACCCCAGACACACCCACACCCTCCACAACTTCATAAATCCCCAATATACACCCCCCCACCACCCACACCAACCGTACCCCAACACCCCCAAGTATCTGTATATATTTCTAAAGAAGGTTGAAATAGTTATCTTTTATTTAATTTGTTATATATATTTTGCATAATTTTGAATTTTTCTGTGCATAATTCCCTGGGGTGTAACTAAAGAACCAACCTGCCACTGTTTCCAACTCTACCAGCTTATTCAGTAAGAGGATTTTTACCAACAGTGATTTTGTTTTCTTTTAAAATTAGGGGCATTAAATTCACCAAGATCCCTGGGTCTGGAGCTGGATCTAGACCTGACAGTGGTTAATACCCTGTCCCCGGATTCCCAACCCTTCTGGGAGCTAGGTGTGGGCTAAGGGAAATGACTTGGCACACCAGACCTTTAATACCCTTATTCCTGATCAATCCAGAAATTGAACAGCAAGTACAGATACCTGAGGAATCCCTACCAAAAGCAACCTCATTAGGCAAGGGAAATGCAAAGCTCCTCAGAGTGTTTCAAGTAACAGCTGTCAGCTCTTGTGCCCAGAGGGAGGCTAAAATGTGACATTGCATATTATTACATTTTAAAAGGGGCTGTTGTTCCCACAAGACTATGATTAGCTTTGCACAGCTTAACCAAGAAGCTCAACTTTTCCATGAAGTGCCCATCATCCACACACACTTTAACTGTGTCAGGTTAGATCTTAAGTTGCAGTCACAGATGTCAAAATACCACTGCCTTTGAAGTCAAAGTTTCATAGCAATCCTAACTATACTCCAACTGCTAGCATATAAAAAGTAGAACAAAGGGCTGGAAGGGACCTCGTGGAAGGGACCCTGCTCAAGATGGGATCAGTCTGACAAAAAAAAATCCCAGTCAACTGTCTAACCTGTTTCTGAAAATTCAGGGATAGAGATTCCACAGCCTCTCCAGGTAGCCTGTTCCAATGTCTGATCATCCTCATAATCAGAAGTTCTTCCTAATCTCTAACCTAAATTTCCCTTGCTGCAGCTTGAGGCCATTGCTCCTACTCATGTCCTCGACCCTCTCTACAGCAGTGGTTTGCAACCTGTTGTCCTTGGACCCCTGGGGTCTGCAGACTGTGTCTAAGTAAGGGGTCTGTGAAAGATGACTATGATCAATCAAAATTATGTGAATACCCACACTCAGAATTCAAAGGGGTCTGCACCTCCATCTGAAATTTCCTCAAATTAAAAAATTTTTTAGGGGTCTGCAAATGAAAAAAGGCTGAAACACACAGCTCTGCAACCATAGATAAAAGGCTCTCTCTACCATCTTTATAATTGCCCTCCTGGTATTTGAAGACTATTATCATAGCCCCTCTCAGTCTTCCCTTTCTCAGAGGAGAAGAGTCCTAGTTCTTTCAGCTGTTCCTCTTAAGCAGGGATCCTGGTTTCCCCTGATTTTTTTTTTAATCGCAAATTCTCTGATAAAAACCCCAAAATCCACAATTAAAATGAAACACTTATATAGGTATAGATTGAACACAATGTTTTATCAATATATTTACTGTTTTAAAGCAATTTAAAAGCCAACCAGTGCCTCAGTCTCTGTAGAAAAATAAATTCCAAGTACCTATAAAATTTGGGTTTTGATTTTGGGTTTTTTATCATGGAAAAAATCAGAGCTCCCGCTGCCCCCTTAGCTCAACAGGACACGGGTCCAGGCACCTCACTCCCAAACCACAGCCCCTCAGCCCTGCCGGTGCCCCTCGTCCCCACCCACAGTCCCTTGCCTGCCCCAGCCCTGCCAAAGAGGGCCCCAGCTACCAGAGCTATGGGGCCAGGGATCCAGGTCTGCAGCCCCCTGCAGTAGCACCCGAGCCCCAGCTGCTGCCCAGCCCAAGCAGGGAGCCTGGCTCCCCCTCCCACACAAGCAACATGGCCAAAACAGAGTCCATGGGCTGGGGAGGCAGGTGCAGGTAGCCACTGCAGACTTGGGAGGGAGGCGGTTGGGAACAGTCCCCCACTGCTGCACACATTCCCAGGGGGGCAGGGAGGCATGTGCCCCCCAAATCTGCATGCCGGACAGGGGCAGGTGTGGGTTGTACACTGCAGGCTCAGGCTCCCCACCCTGTTGCCCTCCCCCTGGGGCCTCTGCAGTCTGGCAGGCAGGACACAGTGTGGCAGGGCAAAGTTGGGCTGGGCAGGGAAGCTCCTTGTCACTGAGAGCCTCACACTTCCCTGGCAACTCACCCTCTGCCCACCCCGGAGCAAGGGGCACAACCCCACATTGCCACCCCCATGTGTCACCAGGGTAGCATGGGGCTCGCAGTGGCAATGAGCTTCCCCACCTGGCCTAGTTCTGCCCTGCCATGCCAGGTCCTGCCTGCTGGGCCACTGATATCCAGCGGGGAGGGAAGTAGGTTGGGGAGTCCAAGCCTGCAGCAGGCAGCCCATACCCGCCCCCTGCACAGATATGGGGGGCATGTGCTCTCCCTGCCCTCCAGGAGTGTGCGCAGCAGTGGGGAGTAGGCCCCACCCCCCTGCTCCCCTTACGAGCTTCCCATGGCCTCATCCCGCTCCCTACTGGGACCCTGCAGCTGTGCATTGCAGCCCCAGGCCCCAAGCACCGCACACTGCCTGGCTGGGCAGCATTCCCAGTCCCAGCTCTGCCCTGCTCAACTCCCTCCCACCCTCCCTATGGGGGGCCTCAATCCCCATCCTGCCAGACTTACCTGCAGGAGCTGCTCTCCATGCTGCCTAGCAGCTATGTACATGCACATGGCACCCCCTGCCTGACCTTCCTCCTCCTACTCCTCCCAGCCCCTTGGGGGCTAGAACTCTGCCAGCTTCCACAGAACTATTTGCAAAAGAGCAAAATCCGCATGTTTCTCTGGATACAGTACTCCAGGTGAGGGCCCACCAGTGCCAAAGAATCACTTTCCTTGATTTGCAAGGGACACTCCTGTTAGGATGAAATCTATCTGCTGACCACTACACCAGTCTAAAAATCTCTTTCATTTAGCAGGGCAATACAGATCTATTGTCATAAGCCTGCCATTTTGACTAAACTGCTTTCTTAAGCTGCTGCTTTAGATGTAAAGAAGAGCTTCAAGAAGGAAGAAAAGGTTCTTAAAATTTTAGGCTTGGATTCCCCCTCTCTTGTAAAGGCCTACAGTACTTCCAAGCATCTGAAAATTCAGCAAGAGCCATTGGCAACTGAAAATGTCATATCCATAGCTGTGGCAGAGGAATAGTCAGTTCTCTTTGAAGTTTATTTGAAGTACAAACAGAGAGAAAGATCAATATTTACATATCCCACCTGCATGACCCAGCCTAAAGTTTCAGTGTTTAAGTAACATTTCTTCATTGGACTAAAATCTGGCAAAAGTAACTGCTGCAGAATGGAACGATGGGATTCCAGCTCTATGAATCTATGAAAGTATTTGAAACATGGCCAGAGGTGCTCATCCTAAAACCCAAGACAGTGGGGAAAAGGGGGGGGGGGGGGAAGGGAGGGGAAAGAGACACACCACTGCAAAGTATCAGAATAGATTTGTGAGGCAGCTGGCCCGATTTATTATTTAAAAAGAACACTGATGATAATAATGATTATGATAACAGTAATAATGATCATGCAGAAATTTAAGACAGATGGGTAGAAAAGATTATGAATAAGAGTGCCTTTTAAGCAAGTAGCTGCAGCAGAATGAAATCCCGCTGCTGTAAAACTCCTACTTATGGGAAGTTTATCCTTAGAGCGAAGGTTAAGATGTCCATCACGGTGGGGGTCTGTCTAAACACAGACACATTTTGGACAGCATAGAAGAGACAGGAGAACTTATTCCTGATCAGTGTTATTAATTCCTGCACAACCCAGTACTACAAGTTGTCACAGGAGCATTAACTGACCAAATATCAACACTCATATACAAAGAAACAAAGGCTAGTTAGAAAGCTTTACTTCATCTTCAGACTAACAAAATATTCATTTGGCACTTCCATAAATCCTTGGTTTTCCCTACTCATACTTCAATCCTAAACAAAAAGCCATATGGAATATTGATTCAATTCTTTGAGAAGCCAGCAATGCAAAAAAAATTAATTTCTCTTTCCATTCATATAGCAAGATCCCTTCCCCTCGTAACAGCATGAGCTAATACTTGGAAATATCAGTTCTTCATTACCTTCTCCTTCAGAGGCACAGGCAGTACTAATGCTCCCACCCATCAAGAGTGATTATTAGAAGTAGCAGAGGTCCTGCCAACAAAAGCTTACTGAGATGGCTTCTGTCCATTTAAACTGTTCAACAGCAGAGACCTGTTTCACTGCTACTGTCTGCTTTTTAAAACTTCACAATGTATTGTTAGTGCAATGTAAGAAGTTATAGTCCAGATTTAGCGCAATTAGATTACCATTATTTTAGAGGATATAAAATACTCATTAGCTCCTTTTTATGTTGCCAGTAAAGTAACTGGCTTAGTAACTTTGCTTCCATTTCATCCACATATATTTGAAACTGAACTTTTGTTCATGGGATAATTCCAATAAAAATATAGTTTCTATCTTTTATCATTAAAAAAAAAAAAATCTCTTTCCAGTCGGCCACTTCAACTACAACTACCAACTCAAGACCTTCATACTGGTCTCATGTTACTCTAATTTAAAGATTTAGTAAGCCAGATAACAGCTGCTTCCTGATTTATGTTTAGTTTCAGCATCCTGATTAGACTTTGATTTAAACTAAAAAAAAAAGCCAGTTAAAGAGGCTACTTTAACTTAGAAATAATCCAATGAAAATGTATTATTTAAAAGCTGTAAAGTGTTCGAGCCATTTGCTCAGACTAGCTTACAACCGGATGTTTGTTCTGACACAGGAAGGCAGGAGGGGACACTGACTTGTCTATTAGATGCATCTTTACCCTTCCTTCACTCACAGAAGACATTCTCAACAGAGGTGTCGCAAGTTCATTTTGAGGGTGCCGCAGGATGCAACAAGATAAGCATTCACTCTTCCCTGCCCAGCCTCTACGCAAAGAGTTAAGTACAGGCAAGTGCTCACTCCTCTCTTCTTCCCCATGTGAGAAGCTAAACTCAGACTTGTCCGTATTAGCTCCAGTGCAAGGTTAGCTCATGTTGCTCCTCCCAACTGCTCTGCAAGGAGCCAAATTCTTGCCGCTCCTTCCCCCCTCACTCCTTTTATCCTAGGAGTTGAGTGCTACAATAAATAAATTAGTTATTGAAATTGGATGCCACTAAATTCACACGAGTTACAGCGCGGTGCTGGTAGACTAAAAAGTTTGAGAACCACTGTTATAGACTAACTGAATCAGAGATGGATAAGGTTTCATGAGCAAGAGCTTGCCCTGATGAAGTAAGGTCTTGCTCATGAAAAGTTCATGCATCTTTAATTCAGTTGTCTTGTAAAAGGTACCTCTACCCTGTCTTCAGTCTTGTTAGTATGGAGTTAGGCAAAATACGTCTCTCTCTTTAATGACAGGGTTTAGTATCAAAACACTGAAGAACAGCGAGAGAAAGCAAATTATCAGAAAGATCTAAATTAAGAGCTGCTTTACATCCTTTTTGTTACTCAAGTTATCTTTCACTTACCCCAGTCTCAAACTAGTGTTTATAACTCATCATGCACCAGATGTATGTAACCAGGCAGTCTTGCATTGAGATTCCCCACACCTCACAGGCTAAATAAGAATAGGTCAAGTCAGCATGTTGGATTTGAAACCTCCATTAAATGCATAGCTGTTCAGGAAGTGACAGGGATTATTCATTAAGCAATTCTTGACTCTAAAACCACCGTGACCCAATTGTGTTGTTAAAAGGTTTCATCTTTTTGAGTAAAAATTAAGATATGTGGACAGTACTCACACAAATGTTAAATGTGACAATACTGCTGAAGCTGTGTTTAGTTGCCCCTGTATCTTTACTATTTCAGCTGACTGCATTAGGTTCTTCCTATTTAAATCTTCACTTGCCTGTGTGATATGGTATTCTTCAATTCTGTTAACCTGCATGTTACATGAATGTCTTGCACGGTTGAAGTGTTTCATCCAAGACAGGGTGACACTTCTGTAGCAAATGAAGGCATTCTCCTCAAGTATTTTCTTGAAGGCTGAAGTTCATCAGTGTAGGAAAATGAGCACATATATATTCTGCAATTGTAGGTATGACTGGAGCAGGTGAAGACAAACCTGGGCTCTCAAGCAACAACAGAAATGAAAATGTAATACGTAGCATGAATTCAGCAAGGGTTTGACTCAAGCTTCTAGAGCCTGCTGAGACACCCATGCTACCAGTTTACTGCTACTGCCACTAGAATTATTTAGATTAAAAGCTAACTGAGGTATACCTACTGCAGTATAGGCCATGAATGACTGGTGCCTCCCGAGAATGGCGGGGGGGACACCCCATGGCAACGAGCGGGGAACACCCACCGATTCTGGCAGCAGGGGTGGGGGGTAGTGAACAAGCACCATCCGCAGATGCTGGCAGCAGTGTTGGCAGCAAGGGTGAGGGGGCAGGAGGTGAGTAGCAGCCTCCCCTAGAAGCCAGCAGCGGCCAATCTCAGGGGGGTCATATGCCCCTCCGTGCCGCCCTATGCATCGCCTATGGCATAGGCTATCAAGAGCTCTTTAAGGAGCTAGTCAAAATCCACCCACACATGGAACCAACTTTTACAGTTTAAGAACTAAAAACTTCATCCCTTCTACCACATGTACAAGGCATGCTGTACAAGGTCCTTGCTTTTGCAAACAAAAATGTATATAACTGCCTGAATAATTGCCAAAGCAAAGAGGAGAGCCTCAAAAAGATAAACGTTTGCCACGCTGATATCTAGAACGCGAGTTTAAAATATTCAAATACTGTAACAAGGAGAGACAAGACAGACACACAGCAGAGGTAGTTTTGTCTTCCACAACAGAATGAGTCCTGGGTAGAGTAATGGATCATCCTTTAAGTCTTCCACTGTCACTTTATATAGTTAGTGCTTCTTACTTTCCTACGTTCAGTACTAAGATTGGAAACTAGAGAAATAGACATCGATTTGTACCTGTAGTCGGCTGCGTTCCTAGCATTGTGCTATTCAGACTCACCCTCACTGGCAAAGAAATGGAAAACCTAAAGCAAATCAGCACCATTCTGAGGCCCTTGACAGATGTCAATTTACACATGCAGTGGAATGAGGAATTTATCCCAGATCCCCAAGACTGTGCAGCCTACCATGCCAAATGTTCAAAATATGGCATGGCAGGATGCAGAGTTTTGGAGATTTGGGATAAAATTATTTGGGTGCCATTGCATCCCCAGACCTCCCCCCAGTGCCAGGCTGCATGGCATGGCTTTAAAAGGGCTCTGCATGCCAGCAACTTTAAAATGACAGCATGCAGCCCAGTGATGAGCTTGCACAGCAAAGCTTTAAAAGGCACTTACCTGCAGGAAGCCAATGGGCTCCCCATGCCAGGAAATTTAAAATCCGCACCATGCAACAATACCCATCACTGGCTCCCCACATGCAGGCATCTTTAAAGCTTTAACATACCACATGTTCAGACTAAGCACAGTACAAATGACTGACTGCAAGTTTCACTAAATAGGTACAAATAAAGAAACAGCACTGCTCTTTTCTGAAGCCTATACAAACCAGCAACACAGGGTACAAACTTTGATCTGATGGAGTGAGCTTCAACCCATAAAAGCATGTACTATAAAGTTTTATGTATAGATTACAGTGTGAATGTGTATATTTATATCTGTACATATGCACACACTGTAGTTAGTCTATAAGATACATAACCTACCCTACCTTCTACTTGACTTGAGACTAAGATGGCTAACTACATCTCTCTACAAACTTTGAGGCCACTGGTCGATGGAAATACCTAAACAGATTCCTGTCAAAGGAAACAGTTTCCCAACATACATTCATACTAGCCATTAATGGTGAGCATTTTCAGTTCAGAATCTAGTTCATTCTTCTGTGGCTCATTTAAGGAGAACCAATGACAGTTCGACCCAACATGTCATGGCAAGATATTCATTTAAATACAGTTTTCTTTGCTGGCTGTTTCTAACCAGTTTCATTAATGCTGGGGGGAAAGATTGTAGCATTGATGCAGGAATTTCTTTCAGGAAGTAACAACATGATGCCCATGGACAGAGCAGTCAACAGTTTCATAATTTCTATGGGACAGCCCTTGGAGAGACAAGAGAAGCCACCATGGTCTCTTTTGTATGTTAGTGTAGGTCACCAGCACTTCAGAACAGTAAACATCCTCATGACACTGGTTTCATAAAGAAGCCAGGGGAAGGCACAGAAAGTGTCTGCATGCACATGCACACACACACAACCATGCACTAAGCTCCTACTCCTGGCTCTCAGAATCTATACGAAATGTTTCTCTCCTCTAGCTCCAGCTTTGTTCTGCAGTAAAGTCACAGGTCATGCATCATTTGATGTCTTTGCCAGACACCACTGATCATTTCTGTTTTAAAGTATTTGACAAGACAAAGATGTCCGTTGCTATTTTTCCAATTACTTTACAGCAGCTGTTGGCAAGCTTTTCCAGCAAAACGACTCACCTCAGGTCCAAGGCGAGCAGATCTACAGCCCATGATTGTCTCACAGTGGCACAGGGAAAGGCACCCAGAAGCAAAGCCCTCTACTGCCAAATGCCATTGAAGTCCTACATCCATGGGCCAGATCCGGTGGCTCCCTGACCTAGATCCAGTCCATGGACTGTAGGTTGCTAATCCATGCTTTACAGCAATAGCAAGGGACATTAATCTTTTCCTATTTCAAAATGTGATAACTAATTTAAGATAGTGTTGGAGTGATGTTCTAACTGTAAGTGGTCCAGGAAATGTGAGAGGTGATGATACTGGGGGGCAGGAACAAAAAGGATCTCTTACTGGCCCAACTGCATGGTTGAGAGACATTTTAGACAAAGCTTTGGAGCACAAAGTACTCTTCCTTGTAACCTAGCTCAAACTGCATCTGCTTCTTTCTCAGGTCTGCATAAGAGTACGTCATCTGAAAGCTTATCTAAAAAAAACAAAAAACAAGCATTCCCAACCATTCAGTTAGATCAATAAAAGATATAACCCCCTTCCCACCAATATCTCTACCTCTCATATGCCTAGTTTAAGGAATTTTACATAACTCAATTTGAATAATGTAAAGCACTTCTGTTTTAAAAGTACCTGAGGGGAGGAAAGAAAGGATTTTCATTCACAGAAACAGATGCTCTTTCTTACATATTTTGTAAGGATATATAGAGAGGATGACCAAGCAGGGAAGACAACAAGAATGCCACCTTTGGTGGAAGGAAAGGCCTCTCCTCTTTTTCTTGACCTTAGGGCAACTTCCTTGAACCTTATGAAGGTTGCTAAGAGAACATGAAGTATGACTAGTCTTCTGATACACTCTGGAGAAAGTATCAATAATATGATTCGTCATACCACTCTGGAGAGGCACAGATATCTTCACATTCTCTCCTTCAAATTATTTAATCATAGAAAGTCTGACTTCAAAGTTCTTCAGTTTTGCACCAGAAACCTATTATTATTTTCAGATCTCCAGCACTTGTTTTCCTTGTCTGATTAAACTTTGCCACTTCTCCACCTGCAGTATAGAAATAGATTGATATTCATAAAAAGAGGCATTAATCCAGGAAGCTACAATCATATACAATAGCCAGAGATTTATAATTAGACACTGCCCCACCATATTCTCTCAACTCAGACCTGAAAAAACCACTCTGAAAACTGGGATAATACATCTAAGCTTTCCAAATCACAGAAGGACAGAAACAGCACATTTGATCAGCAGATGGTTTTGTAAAAACAGAGCCATCCCTCATGAAGAACCCCATACTATCCTTTGATTATTGCTGGTGCTGTTAATAGCCAGACCATGAACCCTGATTTTTAAAAACTCACCTTCTATAAAACTTTAAAAGACAGAATCTAAAGTGAGAGACCTCTCTCTAAAGCCACCAGATTCTCTCAACTGGTCCCTCCAAAGACATAAAAGTCAAAGGTATTTAGTCAAAAGACTATTTAGACTTCGCTGAAGTTAAAACTCCAGCTATAGAAATTCTGGCATTGTCACTGCCGCCAAATCACCCCAAGCACTAAAATGTATTGTTTGTTGTTTGAAAAGCAAGGTTCTTTGGGTAGATGTGATATCTTTTATTTGACCAACTGAGTAGCTGGAAAAAAGTTCTTTGCAAGCTGTCAGGAGCAAACCACCCTTCTTCAGGCATAGGAAGTCTTTGCTGTTTTTCCTTTCACTTTTTCGCTCCTCTTGCAAAAGCAGCATGAGTAGGCTGAACAATAATGCAAGCACAAGAGGCATTATTTACTGAGTGATTTTCTGATAATTTTACACAAAGTACCTATTGCTAGTGTGACCCTTCTGCCGGGCAGTGGAAGGCAGTAACAAGGGCCGGATTCACATCCAGGAGTTTAATATTAACTTTTCAAACCTGGCTCAAGCCCCCACCCAGCAACCTAGGAAAACAAAGTTTAACTGGCTGTTCTAAAGGGAACAGTCTTCCCCACTAGTAAGCAGTGTTAAAGTAGGACTTGTTACAGGGGAAAAAAAGGGAGCAAGACACACAACCTGAAAGAAAACCTTAACTATTAAACATTCTTAAAACAGTCAGTAGTCTCAGGCTGGCAAACCACCCCAGGGGACACTTCAACCAGCTCACTCAGTTGGGTAGGAAGATGGCTCTGCCACCAAGGCCAACCAACAGTCCTGGGCAAAGGTCCTACCCTAGAGGACCCTACTGCTCCTCGCTGCCAGGGGTTGCCACTCTGCCACCAATGCTAGCCAAAGTACCAAGTGATGGGTAGCAAGGTCTGCACCAGAGTTGCTGCCACTGCTACTGGGAGAGCCTGGCTTGCATTTGCCAGTCTGGCTACCGCCACCAGAGGTCACCACTACTCCTCCCCTGGTCCTCTTCAGGTTGCTCATGCCATGCCAGCTCTTTATACCCTGACCTACTTCAAACAACATGCTCAGGGATTTTCAGCTCTTTTAGCTATAATAAGCATCAAGCTTCTTCCTGAACCTACTCTAGGGGCTTGTCATTGCAAACACTTTCCCTTGGAGAAGTCAATGAACTAACTGCAAGATCTCAAATCTCTCTTGCTTCTCACATAAGGCTAACTCTGCAATAGAAAACTGAGGGCCACACCACTACAGCTCTCCGTACAACTCACAGTAAGTGTTGACTTCTCAGTGACCTTTAAATAACTTTCCCTAGGCAACATTTGTGTGCTTACAAACTTCACAGTTCTGGAAGAGAGGGAAGTAGGCACAAAATAGGATCTACCTGTCCTTTACAACTGCATACTGTAACCCCAAACAGTATAACCCAAACCCACAAATAGTAAATTCAAGCTTCCAAACACCCGTACTAATGAGGGTATAGAGAGAAAGAATACTGTTGTAGAACATAACCACAGCCAAACACACCGAACATAGGAGTTACACTAAGAAAAATCATTTAGGCTGCTTACAGATGTAAATATTTTTTTTAAAACAGAACAAAAAAACAAAAAAAAGTGCTTTACTTTAAAACTCGGTGCATCCCCACACCAAGCCTACTGCATGCCCAAAAAAGTCATCACATTAGTCTGACCTGGCTCACCCAATGCCTGTATAGATTGGACGCTTCAGCAAGGCTTTTATGATGCTTTTACCCAATAGCTGATTGAATCAGCTTTAGATAAAAGCGCCCAAAAAACCTCATTGAAGTGCCTGCTCTATACAGACGCTGTGGAGCCGGGTTGAACTAACACACTCCCTCCTCCAGTAAAGCATAGTTTGTTTGTTTTTCCATTCAGCAGCCTTAATGTTTAGAACCATTTTTATGAAAACTTACATGTGTTCTTAAAACACAATGTTAGATACTACATTGTAGATAGCTTAATCCCATTAGTGAGGTAACCTGCACAATTAAAAAGCCCAAACCTCTGAAAAATAAGAGATCTGCTTAGATGGATTTAGCCCAGACACAAATGATGCAGTTTAATTTCACAGAGCAGTGAATAAGGAAATCGCATTTAAACAACTGTGAAACTTGAAGCATTATATAGCAAAACTGAAACAAAAAGGTAAGCGCCTGAATGTTGAAGGCTATTCCTAACGTGCATTTTGCAGAAATTGCATTAAGCAACGAAACCTATGGATTATTTACCTTCACCCCTGTAACGAACATGCTGCTTTGCACCTTTTAACTAATACTTTCTTACCATAACATTTACCTGCACTTCTTCACAACCTTCCCCTTTATTTTGCAGGTACCAATTTAATGAAGTGAAATATCTGGGTTCAGGGTTTTCCTGTCAGAATACTACACATCAAATGTCTCTTGAGTGTTTGAGAAGTTCCCATTAAATAGTAAAATAAAATGTAACCTGCTATGTTAGCACTAACTAATGCCATCACTTTTAATCCAATTTACAAGAATGTGTTGGGTAGTGTTACAGCACAAGATGTAAAAGGTACCTCTACATATTTGCTCGGCAGGTATGTCCCAAAGTACATAAATATTAGTAAGGAGCTTTAAATATCCTAACAGGTATTAATACAAGAGACCTAACCCATTTGCATTTAAGGGCAGGGCAGGTCATTACTAATAAAAGTCTACCCACTCAACAGAGACATTCATCTTCTCACAGCACTGAGCTGTCAACTCACAGAAAGTTGGAAGTAGAAGGTATTCTCTACAGCTCTAGAGATTAGGGTATATTTTTTTATACTGGGGGGGAAAAAAATAAACTCAAGAAAAATCTTAAGTGGGGGAAGAAGAATCTCATTCAACACATCTATTTCCAGACTTTAAAATACAAGCAGCAGAGGTTGGAGGCATAGAAGTTGTGATTCACCAAAAAAAATGTTTGCAGTCATTAGCTTGATTTACTAGTGTTACATTTGTAAATATTAAATTTCTGCTCCTGGAAAGGCTCCTGTGTAAGTTCTCATACCGCTGCAGACCAGTTTGAAATGCACTGCTGATATGGGAGAGCAGGCAGTGTCTGTAAAACCAAAATAAAATTTACAAAAACCTGAGACTTGAGTACATACTGTTTGCTATAGATATGAAAGAGTACAAGGTATAGCCCATTCACACCACTAGCTAAAATATGACCCTGGACTGGAAGCAGCCCAAGTTCTTCCCACACAATTGCAGTATGTGAAACCAACTGTGGTTGCAAGTTCACTCCTCATGTCTCTATACTCTAAAACAGGGCTGTCCTTCTTCTAAGCTCCTGGGGGGGCACCCCAGCAGGAGCAGCACACCTCATAGGCCACACCAGGCTAGCCACAGGCCACTGTTCCCCCCCACCCTACCCATGCTCTACGCACCTACACAGGCACCCCCCACCCTTGGAGAGAGAGGGTTTGGGAGGAGTGGTGGCTGGATGAGAGCCTGGGGCCACAACTTAGCTGTCCACAGTCCACCAGTTGGACAGCCCTATTCTAAAGAGTCAACCTCATGTTTGGACAACATTGTCTTTAGAGAAATTTTGAAGTAATGTTTATGCAAACCTGGATTTCCCTCCCCCGCACCCATATCAGCCCTGGACCATGTAGAAAAAATGTGTTTCCCCCACTGCCTTGTCCATTCTGCAGACTGAAGTCTTTCTATTGTGAAGAGTGCTAAAGTTCACTTAAAGCAGAAATGAGAAATCATTTTCTTTGGCTACTCCTACACTCTGCAATAACATGTGCAAGACTGGAACTTAATCACAGGATCCAAATCAAGTTCCGTTACTACTGATGAATCTTACATCCCTTAAGGCAGAGTTTTTCAACCTGTAGGTCATGACCCAAAAGTGGGTCACACGAATACATGAAAAGGTCACGAACAAACTTAAAAAATGGATCAACAAACTTTAAAAATGGATTCTGCTTGAAAAGAAGAAAAAATGTGGGAAACTGGCTTTTCCCTTGCAAGCTCGCAGAGTTCCAGTCTGTGAGGGGCTGCTTGGGACCCTCCCTTGCTCTACATACCCGCCCCCTGCCCCACACACTGGGGAGGCTAGGGTCAGGGAGCAGCAGGCCTGGATTGACTATCCACATTTCCTGGTACAGAAAAAGTTGAGAGCCACTGCCTTAGGGCAGCACCAGGAGAAGGAACCTTAACACAGGATCTTATGACCTTTCCAATGGAAACGCAGCAAGTCACTGGGATTCAGGATGTCACTTTTAGCACCATAGTGAATGGAACCAAATTAGCAGATTGTCATTAACTTTTTCCTCATAAAGCTCAATACATAGGATATCTTGCCTAATATTTTGCAAGAGTTCAACATGATTCAGACAAGCAATTACTTAATTCACATTTAGTTGAAATTGCAAAATTCTGGCATATATGAATTACAAGCTGCTTCAACTAACCAAGGTTGTGACATAATGGTCTAACAAACTGTTAAGTGACTTTAAAAGGAGAAGTTTAGAAATGCTCTGGAGTTTTTGTATGCTGTAAGAAACTGTAAATTTAGCTGACAAAAGTCACGCTGCAAAGTCTGCAGAAAGATAAAGCACTTACAATGGGAAAAATCCTCATCTGCTCAAAGAGATCATAGCTAATTTTTGAAGTGCCATTTGAACAAATAGATTAACAGATTGTGAAGGGGGAGAAGGGAATCTCAAGCACAGTATGGAGACAGTCAATCTAGCTGTAAACAAAGAAGCACTCTTCCAAAAAAGCATTGAACGCCACTTATCTAATCTTCACTGAATACTATTAATCTACAAGTTAGTTTGTTTACAGCTATCTCTAGAATCACTACACTACACTGCAGTCTACATGGAAGACGCACCCAGTGGGCAATCAAGAAAGAACGCTCACCTTCAACAGACACTCAAGAACTATAGCTGGAAAGATACCACTGGTCCTTTGGAAGGTCCTTTGTCCAAAGAAAGGTCCTTTGGACAAGATGGACATGCCACATTTTGCTATGTGCTCAGGGGGAACAACACATAGAATAAAGCAACTCATTTTCACAGCTAAATTGATATCATTCTAGAAGAACTTAGCTACTCGTTATATATTTTGGGTAATGTTTACATATGCATCCTCATAATGTGGTTAATTAAAACTAATTCACCATTTGTCACTCCGCCTTTTATGCAGAGAGAGAGAGAGAGAGAGAGAGAATATTCAAGCAGAAAAAAAAATATTGTTCCCCCAAAGAGCAAGAGAGACAGACATCTACACCCATAGCAAACCAAAAAACACTGCCCAGAGGACTGTCATTATTTACATATCTCCATTATATGTTTTAACCTAAAGTCATGCTTCTAAAGGAGGGGGAACAGGAGGCTAATGTGCATTCCTGCACAGGATAGACAACACATTTCAACCAGTCAGTCAGTCATCAACCAAGGTGTTGTGAGATTTTTTTAAGGGTGAAACAGTGTACCACACAATATTAGCACTTTTAGGCATGCTAGGGTGGCACAGACACTAAAGCACAGTTAGCAGCCTAGAGGTCACAAACTCGAGGTCATAGAAGAAGCGCTTATTGGTGCAGCCATGTCAGATTCCAATGAACCTGTGAATTCTGCTAAATACCTTGTCACAACAACAAGAACACGAGAAAGAAGGAAGGGTGTGCAAACATCTACATAAACATTGTAAGATTGCTACTTGAAATCTCCGAGTTCATCTACAGGGTCAAAAAAAAAAAAAAAATTCTGACCTATTGTGGCCTTCCAGAGTTCTAGAGCAATTCTTCTGTTGCAAAGGGTTTTCTTTTGGTTTTTTACTCTGCAAAAATAGAGTGAAATTAGTTTTTGAAATAGGGTCCTCCTAAATTAGGACGTTTTGGAGGGGTGCCTTGAGTCTAAAATAATTTCTCACTTCCCCGCATAGCCCTGCTAACATGTCTCAAACTTACCAAAGAATATAATTCAGTCCTTAGGCCTTCTCCTGAGACTGCCAATAAAGAAGAGTTTTTTAACATGCCATTCAGAAGTGAACTTCCACTCAATAAAACCTGGCAAAAATTGTAAAACCAGTGATCCCTCCCCCTCTACAGTTTTCACTCACTCTTTTTAATCTGTCATAATGTTGGTGCTGATGGGGTCAGAGGAATCAGAGTTTTCTTGTAACCTGGTAGAAGTCATGATGAACACATTTCCTCCATTGGGTCCCATGGACGGGCACCAAGTGATTTGCTCACACAAGATGCCAGTGTCAGACTAGGGAACAGAACCTGGAGCTCCCAGGTTTCTGGCAAACACCTTTGCCCATGGGACAGCTTTAATCCCCAGCTGCTCATGTACACCTTTAAAGAGACAAAGATTTGATCTTTCACTAGGATGACTAAAGAATTCAGAGTTAGTAACTTCACAGCTCAAGTTTTGACCATCTACCAACTGAATTTTTATAGAGGCATAAAAAATGAGCAAACAAAACTTAAAGGAAAGAGGTAGCAGGGGAAGGGAGAAAAAGCTACATTACCAATATAATGCCTTCTTCACAAGACAGTTTTTTTTAGGACTCCTTCAAGCTTGTTTTGGTGCTTCAATCAGAAAACATGGTTTTTAAATTATACCACATTCATCAAATTCCCAGTTTTAACTCTGGACTTGTTCATATAGATCTACAACAAACAGGCTTTTAACATTAAAACTCTGTTCTTCAAATACTTGAGAAGTGTGCTGTTTTTACACATACCCTTGAAAACAACTCTGTCACATTTAACCTCCACCACCTCATCCAAGCTTTAAAGGCTTCTTCTCCCTGCTCAAAATCGAAAAGCCAGCAAGGATTCTTCAGTTAGCCAAATAAATTTAGTACTGATATGCAGCTTAATAACCTTATTTATGACTTTAGTAAAATGCCTTTATTTGTTGGGACACAAGTAAAGTTCTGGAAAGTTTCAGGTCACATCCAAGTATCAGAGCAACGATAAAGTTCAAGTGAGATGCTCACTAAGCTGTTTACTTCTCACCTATACTAAAACAGCACAGTTATTTAGGAGTTCTATGTAAAATACCACATATTAATCATGAATTTAAAATGAGATAGGGACTTAAAACTGCCTTGCTGGATAAGATGCAGGGATTCTCACAGCCACTCCTGTAACAGATGCTTGAAAATGCAAGAATCTCAGTGTAAGCAGGTAAAAGTGGGACTGGATACTCGCTATCTTCTTGACGCAATAATTTTCTTCAGCAATTTGTATGCACTATCCAGAAGTGCCTCATTTTAGCAGTTGAGAATCTGTCACATTTCAATATCTTCATGTATTTGAGATGCGGAACAACAAAAAATTGAAATTCCCAACTACTTTCCCTGATAAGACTACAGGCAGTCCTTGACTTACAATGCTTATAAATTGACACCGTTTCAACTTTATGACATCAATTTCAACTTTACAAAGCTTGATCCGATGCAATGTCATGCCAGCTAAAAACTCGCTGCATCACTCATCTCCCTGGAGAACATCCGTCCAAACTTCCTTGGATACTTTCTTTAAGAAAGCAGCCAAGACTCCTAAGAAGACTACAGCCAGGAACCCTTCCAAAAGTCCAGCAAATTCACCTCAAAGAAGTCCTTCCAAATCTGTATGATTGCTATTTACAATATAAATACGTTAATGTAGCTATATTACCCATCTATATTTGATCGAGTACAAAATTCTGGGGTATTTTTGGTGAAAATAGGGTATCAGGCCTTGGTTCAGGAACCAATCCCCCATTTATAACATTTTTTCTTATAAGAAAATTGGTTCCGAGTTGCAACGTTTCGACTTAAGACCTGGACTGCCTGTATTCACTGTTAAGCTTTTGCTACATTCCTTCCTACTGAACAGATCTCCCCTCAGATTTCTATGAAAGGATCAGATTCCTAACAACAAAAACGTTTCCAAAGATATTTTAAAGAAAACCTGAATCCCACCTTCTTTAGACCCATAAGGCACAGTATTCAGACTAATAAGCTCTCTTCAATCTCTCTTCATATGAAAGGTTTTTCAGGGGTCTAAAGCATCTGACTGTCTTTCTCCAAACTCCTCTAACTCTGAAATATCCTTTTTCATTCAGTGACCACTGTTGCATAGATTAAGCCACCATACCACTGATCTGTAGAAAGCATTATGCCAATCTATGTATTGTTTACCATTTTATTCCTTCTGCAACCTAATATAGTTTACCACAGTTGCATAATGAGCAAGGATCCTGGTTTTCTCTGATTTAAAAAGATCAGAGAATATAGCTATCTCTCTCTCTCCTGTAATGATTTGGAGGTTGTGTTTTGGGTGGGGGAAGAGATTTTTTAGTGGGGTGTTTCATTTTAATCATGGAAAATGTGGATTTGGGGTTACTTTTTTTTAAACCAGAAATTGGGGATCTTTTTAAAAATCAGAGAAAACCAGGATGCCTGATAATGAGTAAAAGATTTTCACTGACAAATCTCTAGCGATGAGCAGGAGAGAATTTTTTTTTTTGTCATTAGCAGAGTTCTCAGCAGTTTAGCTATTTTCTCTCCAATAATGATCTTTTATTTGTTAGCAATGCTGAACCTCATCCTCCAGAACATTATTACCTCAACTTGCCTATGATTTTTTTGAAGTTCCTCACTGCTCTCTGCAAACTTGACTAAGGTAAAACTAACACAGAAGCACATCAGCAAGTTCCACTTCACCATCACCACCTCTCCCCCCCACCCAAAACACATACTCCAAATCATTACAGAACATATCTGGACACTGAATCTGCTGACTGCTGTTGGCCCTTTGCTGTGATGAAAACTAACACTGGATCCTAATCTTTGATTGCTGGGGTTTTTTTTTGGATCTATGACAACACTTGTCTCACCCAGTGTCTAGTTAGCTTCTTCAGCAGCCTTTTGCCAGGGACATTATTTGAGGCCTTTAAAATCAAGAGAAAAAAGAATACATCAAAATGAGTTACTTTGATGTTCAAAGAACTCTAACAGAACTGGGAGACACTTTCCTTCAGAAAAATCATGCTTGTTTGGCCCTATTGCTAGATTATAAAAGGCTATACATAGCACTCTGTATGGTTCCAGGTACACCTTGATATCCCCTATTAAACAGTTTTTCCAACAAACCTAAAAACAAACAAGAACATGTAAAAACATTTCTAGAACAGGTCAATCACAATCCAAAACTTTTATGATTTTTATTGCCATTGCCCTTGTCTACCAATATACCCTAGAAGGAGGGAAATATGTATCACCCATTCATTTATACCTTAACTTTAAAGGTGTTTCAGGGAAAGGTCTAATTTTATCTGTTAAGTGCAGTTCATACTTCCAGCACTTAACAGGAGGTAATGGTTTAGAGAGCAAAATAAAATTATTGTTTTAGACTTCAGCTGTACAAAGGGAAATTCATACTCAAGAAATTAAAAGGGTACTCAATCAACTATGAAAGTTTGGAATTTTAAAGAAGTTTCCATCACCCAAGTTCATAGTCTACAACAAATTTTATGTATGTCACAATCAGACAGCATGATTCAAAAAAAATAAATAAGTAAGTAACTGTAGAACTACTGTCTTATAACCAGTGAGAGATTTCTTAGTGGGATCTGTAACAAGGAGGGAGCCTAGGGCTCCTGTTACTGTTAGGGAGAAACCACCCAGGGGTGTCCCCAGATGGGAGATTTCACAGAAGGGGCAGCAGTAGAATTGGCTACCAGACAGAATTATAGGCAATGAGTGCCTACTGCAGTAGTACAACTCAGCGGGAGTTGTGTGGGTAATAGAAAGTCTATTGCTGTACTGGCAGCTTAGCAGTAGCACAATAGGTAGAACCCTACATAGGAGACAAGATACTGTTATAGCAGTGGCCAGCAGTAGTAAGCTACCTGAATTCAAAAACATCAGCAGCCAGCTCAGAGAAGTCACTTGACCAGGAAGGGGCAGGATAAACCCGGGGTCTGAGCCATGGCAGTCAGTTTGGCCCTGGAGGCCAAACAGGAAAGAGTTCTGCTAGGAGATGGCTGTTGCTGGTTGACTTACAGAGATCCTGCCAAGCTTGAGAACAAGGAGTTAGGAGTTGAGGGCTGGTAGTCTCCAGAATGGAAAGACTTTGGTAGACAGCCAGTGAGCTGCAAACGTGTGTTATACCAGAGTGCTTACGTTCTGTTTGAGTTTTGGTTTGCAAGTGGTTGTAAGGGAAGTGTGTGGAGGCCACAGTAGGGCACCTGAGGGGGCAGACTAAGGTTAACCCACACAGGAGCCCCCAAGGAGTGTTGCAGTTAACCACAGCAAGGGGGTAGGGGTATACCAGTGTTCTGGAGCCCTGCCTGGGGCTGGGTTCCAGATGAAGGCAGCTAGAGACCAAGAGGGCTGGGGCCAGCAGAGGTCCCAGCTGAACCCCGAACAAGGCAGAGTCAGGGCTAGAGAGCCCAGTGCCGAAGTGGGGTAAAGATCCGAGGTAGAAGCCCTACGATAGAGTAAAAGTAAAAAGACTGAGCCAAAGGCCAGGGACCTGCAGCCGAGGAGGGGTGAAGATTAGAAAATGCAAAGCAGCCAGAAGGAACGCGAGATAACGTTGGGGGCCAAATGCCCCAGAGATGATTCATGGTTAACACCTGTGACGCATGGACATGGCTATAGGGGAGGTCAGAGCCCATGAATAGCCCATAAGGCAATAGGTGTCCTGGGGAGAATATGTGAGCAAGATTGAGAGCAGGATCCAATGGGGGATCTGCTGGCAAGGAGACAGACCTAGGCTCACTCTAAGGCTCTTGGGCAGCCTCCCTTTTCCAGACTTATTACAAGTATCAAGGTATGGCAGGAAAGAGCAAAATGGAGAATAGCTTAAAGTCAGAGCAGGGCAGGAGCCATTCAGCCACCATGGGGTGTCATGGCCACTCCTTGGACACAGTCTTGCTGCAGAGTAGGAGGGGGCAGATTCATAATACAAAAAAATCTCTTTCTTTGGACTTTTTTAAAGCTACCTGTGTTGTCTTATAATTATCGTGGAAGAGTTTTAAAAGGTACAGCATTCACAGACAGTGTATTATTTAAAGAAAAGCTGGTTTTATTGAAAAAAAAAAAAAAAAAAAAAAAGAAGATGCAGTTCAACTTAAGGCAAGTTTATGGTTTCATTTCCCTTCCCTTTGGCTTAATTGTCTGCATGGGGAACTGAATCTACTTCTATGACATGGGAAAGGAGGACTGTTTACTTTTGAGATCTAACCACTGCACCTTGTTGTTTCCTTGAAAACATGTGACTAACTAGTGGCAAGTTCAGTAGCTGCCCGCTTTTGGACAATCATTATATGGCAATGTTCTTACAAGTCTGTTATTTTGACAGTGAGCCAGCAACAGAAAACTTATCTAGAAAAAAAAAAACAACACACACACACACACACACACACACACACACACACACACTAACCAAGTTGCTATTTTTTTTTATCCAGTTGACTTGCATTTCTCTCTACTGTACAGACAAAGCTTTCCTTTTCTAAAGTTCTGACATCTCAAAATAAATTAAGAGCCTTTAAAAACAAACATACACACTAATTACACACACCAGTTGTTAGTGTTGGTTTAAACCAGCAAAGACAGGATAAGGGCATCAAGATTTCAACCTGTGTTTGAAGCTGTCTGGAGATTTCCATGGTTGCTGTAAACTTCTGCCCAGGAAGGGGGGGGGGGGGGGGGGGGCCCAGAGTATAAATAATTTTCAGCATGCTTGGTTCTCCAGCTTTTGATTCCTTTAAAAGTGTTGACCCTCACATGGATTCTGAGAATCAAGAAAGGTTCAAAGAACTAATTCCACCAAAATGAAATACTTGCAACATAAGAATACCCACATTTTAATAGCAAGTTCAACAGCAAAATACATGAGATATAAATGACTAAACAGTACAAATAGGTATATCAAGCAAATCATTAAAATAAAAAAATATGCATAAAAATGCATATTTATATTAAGGTATACAATCTTAACAATATCTGAAAGCAATTTAATTTTCAAATGCTTAAGTTCTAAATCTTAAAAAGCTTTAACAGGTGGCTAACTAGTTAGGGAAATTACCTTTTTAAAAGCTAGGGTGTCTATACACGCTCCAGGGCGGGGGGCTAGAGGGCATGGGGAGTGGGGAAGGGAGAGGGTAGTGCTTAATTAGAGTGGCTCCAAGAGCTGCTCTAATTAAGGTGCCCACCATGTCATGTGTATTCAGCGTCCCACACTTCAAAATGGCAGCAGGGGCACTTGAACTAAAGCTCATTCGACATGGAATAGATGCGACAGGGAGGCTGCTGGAGCATATTAACATGCTCCAGTAGACTCAGTATATTGAGTCTGCTCTGATGCATGCTAATTAGCACACGTTGACCATGATGTCTGGCACGTGTATATGTGCCACAGGTTTCAAGAACTAAGTTGCTAAATAGCACTAACCAGCTACACTTGCAAGTGGGCAATTCATTAAGAATTATAGTTCAAGACTAAAGAGCAAAAACCCCAAAATGGATACAGTTCGTATAGTCTATTCCTTAGCTAATATTATATAAAAATACAAAAACCTCACTTACTGAATAAGATTTTTAAAATGTATAAAAGCATTCCTATTAGATGCTACTCTGATTAATATGAATAGGACTACTTTTATTTCCTCTAAGCTTTAGCTTGTCTAAAATTAGCCTGGTCTATTATGAAACCATCAGATATACATAAAGCAATCTTGCAACCTTTACTCTGGTTGTTTCATATACACTATAACTTCATAAATCTGTTGAGCTTGGGACCGAGCACCTGCTGGAAATTTGAAAATTACGGATGTTTGAAACCGGCGCAGCAGCCGGTCACAGAACGGGGGAGGGAGGTAGAGGTAGCTGGTTCCAAAGCAGCGGCTGCATGTGGAGCTGCAGCACGGGGTGGTGAATGGTGGTGGTGAATGGCGGTGGCAGCCGCTGCATGCAAGCTCCCCCCTCTGCATCCAGGAGGACGGGGGAGGGAGCGGCAGCCAGTCCCGATGTGGTGGGGAAAGTGCTGGAATTTAGATAATTCCAGATTTTTGATATCCAGATTTATGAGGTTATACTGTATTTTACTTAAGTTTTCCAAAAAGGTTTACACCTTATGACATATTCTCACCTGAGCATGTCCTTCACCTGTTCTTCTTGTAGCAAAACTATAGTCAAATAAATAAAGGTAACACTGTACTATTGTGTCATTAAACAGCTTAAGACTTACTACAGTCTACACAAGGGAGACCTTTTTTGTATATGACCTCATTTCGGTAGCTTGATTCTAAATAAATTTCTTTGAACAACTTCCAAAGAAGTCACAGCAAGGCCTGTTCTCGACTGGCTTGAAAACAAGGCCCCAACCCAATAATTATTTTTAAGTACTATGATATTTTGGAAGTATTAAATTTACTTTTTATGGAGTAGTTCCAGTTATATATAGTTTAAGTTATCTTGAGTTAGCACCCTTAAAAAGAAATCTTTGTAATGCACTAATGGGATGAAATGTAAACAGTGAGTTATGGGCTTTCATTTTAGCATTGATAATTCAAGTCTAAAAATTAGAAATGTTCTTGCCATAGCAATGGCATTTCAGCCAAATAGATTACTTGCTATGAAAGTCTACAAGGGATCAGGGGGAGAAGGAACATACGTCTGAGCATTCTGTCTCTTGTCAACTTTCTGCCTTCCTACTTTATAAAGTAGGCACAGAGAAATGTACATAAGAGATGGACATAACTGAATGAGTGAACTCTCTATGGGAAAGCTAAAAGCCCAAAGAACTGGGGAAGGAAGGGTATTGTCTGCAGTGGGCATGCCTGTTCTTGTACCTCCAAATGGGCAGAATGCTTGTATGTGCACTGAAGCCTACCATTCAGCAAAGTACTTAAGCCACTGGGCACTGAGATGGATTGCTGAATCTGGGCCACAAGTTCTAGGATCTATTTAGCAGAAAGGAGAAATAACTTTTCATTTGATTCTTGGAATTTGTTTTGAAAAAATTTTCAACATTTTAAGCCTTTTAAGCTATTTGTCAATTATCAGTAAGATGGACACGTCCATGGAAAAGCCAGTGTGCAATCTGTCATTTTGCTTCACCAAAAAAAAATGTTCATTTCCTTTGTTGGAGTTGAGAAACCCAACATCTTTTACAGAGTCCAAGTCAAAACATTGTTCACTACACTACGCCAACACTATAGAAGACTGTTAATGTGTTGCTGCGTGTTTGACTTGGGCTTCTCTTATCAGTAGTTGACTGTTACACAACTTGGACTCTTCCTGATGATACAAATTGGGTTCGCTCAGAGCAAATCATGCTCTAGTAAGCACTGCAGGGTGTGCAGATTTGCACGTACAGCTGGATGCATAAGTGACTCAGGACACCAGCAATTAAGTTGAGAGAAAAGCAATGTGCACTTATTCTTAGTCAAAATGATCAGCAGGGATCCTGATTTTCTGATTTTAAAAAAATCTCCAACTGTTGGATTAAAAAAAACCAAACCCCCAAATCCACATTTTTCCATGATTAAAATGAAATACCACTATATATCTATATATTAGTGGTGTTTCATTTAAATCATGGAAAAATGTGGATTTGGGGTTCTTTTTTTTTTTTTAAACCAAAAACTAGGGCTTTTTTTAAAAATCAAAGAAAACCAGGATTCCTGATGATCAATCATTATACCAGTTAATTTACAGCACCCTGTCATTTCATACTTTCATGCTTCCCTATTTTTCCCCCCCAATGGCATAAAATAGTACTGGGAGTCTCCTTTTAGTACAGATTTTTTGTTTTGTTTGTGCTTAATTATTAACATGGTAAGTGTTGAATTCAGCACTTTTGCCAGGAGCAATGATGCTGCTGAGAGAGAGAGAAGGACAACGCATGTGCACATATGCAATCCTACACTTCTTCTTTGCCCTTTTCTTCCTGAATTTTTTCTACTTCGTATATTAACTTTTTATTAACTTTTATTCTCATCACAAACTCTTGCAGTGTTATGCACTCTCAGTACTAACATAATATTACAAGTACTTTGTGTTTGGAGGCATTACAATACACCAGTTTCAGAAGGCTTTTACAAAAACATTAAATTTCCAAACTAACTTTTGTTGATATTTGTACTCCAAGTATTATTACAAATAGGAAAGGCAAGGCAAAAGATATTTCAGGAAGCTGAATATTTCAATAAAACAAATTACAGATATTCCAGAACCTCATTGCTGCTGGTTACACAAAACATTGCGCTGCTAAACATATCTGAGGAAGTCTAGGAAGCTACATGCCTTTCTGTCCAACACTGCCTAATTCACAACGGTCCAAGCTTATCTGGCCTTCAGAATACACTGCTGCCACACATTATACCCAAGGGTGAAAAATCCTATCTTAATGCTTCCACTGACCTAGGAAGCAATAACCCACTTATTTAAACACCCTAGTCTCTTCCTATGAGCCCCAGAGAAGTGTGCAGTTTAACATACTGCCTCTTTCCAGGCCCAGGTCAAATTGAAAAAAAAAAGTTAATAGTAATCTTTGACATCCTACAAGAAATATTGTCACTCTCTCAAGCCTCTTTTATTTCTATTTTATCTTTTACTGTTGACCCTTACTTACCTCAACCCCTGCTCTTATTTGTGAAATACTCAGATGAAACATCTCTACTATAAAACACGACCAAAAAGAAAGAGGAACACAAGCGCACACAGTGTCTAGAAACATTAGTACAAAGCCTAGTATAAAATCACCTATGCATGCACACACATTCATTTTTAGCATTCCTAGAGTTTATTGTAATCTAAGTGTTCACATAAGGGTGTTCAGATACGCAGGGGCCCAGTTATGCTGAGGAGGTTAAAAGTCAGATAGAAATCAAATTATACCTAGAGTATTGGTTCAGAAAAGATATCAGTTAAGCATAAGGAAAATGATTTTTAGAGTAGGTAATGGAACAAACTGCAAGAGAAAGGTTTAAACTCATCTTCACAGTGAACATTCATAGCTCACTTGATATTCATCCAACAGAGATAAGGGGAAACCATATTGTGAGATAACCCAATAGAAATAAGCTTGTAACCTAAAAGATTCTAGGGAAGTGTTAAGGCTTCAGTCTAGGTGCTGCAAAAACTAAGGTTGAACCTACCATTTAAGCTAGCCCACGTCCTTTTATGGAACAGCTGGAAACTTAGGGGTTGCAAAGGTGAGAACTCAGAAGAAAAAAGTGCATTAAGTCACTCAAAAGTTGCCATTCTAACTGTAAATTAAGAAGTATAGAGGTGGGAGTCCTTTGGAAGTCCTTAAAGTTCTTTGCGATCCTCAACTATGAAGATCGAAATGTAACATGTGGGGTTAAAATAATGCACAATGCTTGTAAATCCAGAGAAAGACAGGAACAGCAGGATCGTACTGCAAAGAATAATTAGAAACTCAAATTTAACTGTAATTTTTCTACTGAAATAGACTGTTAATCACCTGCACCTGCTGGTTATCTGCTATGACAGACTCAAAACGCTGCCACTACAATGCTCTTCAGTGCCACAATTAACTGGTTAGTTCATAACTAACTTTGCTTTTCCCTTCTTTAAAAAAGAAAAGTTGCAGGAAGAAAAAAAAAGCCCGAAATGCATACAGCTATTGCATGGAATCATAATCTTTGTCTTCTGTTATGCAGACGCTGAAATACAAATGTAGCATAACAAAACAATCCAGTAGTGTCGCTCACTTAAGCAGCTATTTTCCAGAGGATTTTTTCAGCACTTTCTTCTCTACGCAGTTTAGCAAAAGGTACTTGATCATTATATAGATGAACAGAATACTGATTGCACTGGTAATGAAACACAGAAAGGCCCAGTTTACTGCTTTCAATGACAGTCCTGTCAAAAAGTTCTTAAATCCTGCACAAGGTGTCCCCACTGATTTTGCCCTAGGCACAGAGCAGTATTTACAAAACTTAAGTGTTGGGTGACGCTGTAGCTGTGATGGTCCAGGAAAAATACAAAAAGCAAGGATTTTTGTGGGCGATTTCCCTCCCAGCAATACATTTGGTCCAATAACAGAGATCACCCACAAAAATCCTGGAATACACAATTTAGCATCATTTTTTCAAACCAATTATTCTGACCACTGCATACATCTGATCCATGAAAATATGCTGCAGAAGGTAGCAACTTAGTCTAGCTTTTTACCAAGTACAAGTGCTGGGATCTCTCCAGTTTCTGCCACAAACAAGTGTCCAGATATATACAGGGGAAACTGGTTTTGACCACTATCAAACCTAGAACAAACTGAAGAAGTAGAGCAAGTGTTGCCCTCTATGTGCCGCCCACACCTCAACTTCAATTGCAACATAACTGTTGTAAGCCATGACAAGATCAACCTAAGTGCTTTAAAAACAAAAAAAACCCCAACCTGCCCCCAAAACCCCACCGTGCATAGGCCTATCAGAAATACAAATCCCTTCAGACTTCCATTTGCCTCCAAACTAGTTACTTTACAGCATCGGCCAAAAGCATGCTTGGCACCAGATGTATGGGAAGAGAGAACCCCACTCACAAACCCAAAGCGGAGAAGCGCCCCACTGAGCATGGTAGCAAGGGGCCCCCAGACACATCACATCCAGGGGGTCCTTGGAAGGCAACACATTTCCTAGACTGGGGACAAGCCAGCCCCCTGCGTGTTTGCCACAAGTGGAACAGGCAGCCCTCCACGTGGCAGGCTGCGGACAAGGGCTAGAGTAGGGAACGCAGCAGCAGAGAGGGCAGGGGAGCAACGAGCGCACAGCAAGTAAAGGAGGAAGCAGCGGTGGGCCTGGCCGGCGGCACCGGGCAGGGAGCAGCAGGTTCAGACAGGGGATAGACAGCAGCTGCAAGCAGAGCAGCAGATAGAGCAGGGGAAAGAGGGGCACTGAGGAAAGGCCCGAAAGGTCGCTCCCCCCGTTAGACTACACCCCAGTCTGTAACCTCCGCCCCGTCCCAGCAGCCCTGCGCAGGAGCTCCCGGCGCCCCGCGACCCCGGGCGGACCTGCGGTGTCCCACACGGAGATGTGGTAGGGCCCCCACTGCTTGAGGTAGAAGGCGCCGCCCACGGTGCTGAGCGTGTCCTGGAAGCGCCGCTCCATGTAGCGGTGCAGCAGCGACGTCTTGCCCACGTTCATGTCCCCCAGCAGCACCACCTTCCCGTCCGGCTTCTTCATGCTGCGCTGCCCCGGGCAGAGCCGCTCAGCCCCGCGCCGCCATCGCCCCTGCCCCGCGGGCGCTGCAAGTTTGCAGGCGCCGCGCTGCGCCGCCCCGGCCGCCGGAGGACGGAAAAGGAAGCGGCCGGGCCGTAGGAGGGAGCCAGCCCCACCGCCGGCCCCGGCCCCGGCTCCGGCTCCGGCTCCTCCCCCGCCCGGCCGCCCAGAGGCCGCCCAGGCTCTCGGGGGAAATTTGGTCTCTTCTGTTAGCCCGACGAAAACAGCTGGACAAAATTGTTCTTTGCAGCCTTTCAGGTACGAGCACCCCTTCATCAGCATCTGTGCCGGAAAGTTCGCAAAGAAGTAGTTTGCCGACTCTTTCAGTCAAAGGGACCAGATTCACCCTTGTCTGCAAAATGTACCGCAATTTTCCAGGTAGCTAATTGATGCGGCACATGCAAAACCCTCGTCACGCTCAGCGAGTCTTCTCTAACTTTTGGGTGGGCTGTTAGCACTTGCTTCTGGCTGCTTGCCTCGAAATAAAGACTTTTTCAACGTGGATGATGCAGTTCTCGCTCACTGGAGACTTAGTGTGAGAAATAGAAAGGTAAAGAAGAGGACGACTTAAGTTGAATGTTTCCAATTTTTCAGCAAATTATTTGCTGAATAGTAATCGTTTGTTGAATACTCGTTTTTCAGCAAATGCAATCATTTTGAGCTCCCAGTACAACATGTTCATATTTCAGAGATGGCAATGCTGAACTGAGGGCTGCCAAGGCAAATCCCAGGCCAGGCAAGGGTGTGCTTACCTTGCTTTTCTGGGACAGGAGCTGAGGAGAGCTCAGGGCTTGAGGTAAGGGACATGCAGAGCTGAGGGGCTTAGCAATGGTGACCCCCTCTGGGCTGCAGGCACTGAGGGAAGCAGGGCCCTGTGGAGAAAAAGGGCTATGATGGAAAACTGGTATCAAAATTCCCATTGGAAATTAATTTCTCTGCAGGGCAATCTTCATTTTTAACCACTCCTAGTGCAGCCTTGACTCTTGAGCCACTTCTGGCAGCTTAGGACAGTGATGGCCCAGGTTCCCCCGCTTTACCCATGTTAGATTAGGTAGGGTGTTAGGGCTGTGTTGTGTCAGGATTGAGTAGTAGGTTTATGTAGAGGTTAGATTATGGATTTGTACAGGGTGGCTTAGATAGGGATGAGCCTGCCTGAGGCAGGGGCCTGGACTAGATGACCTCTACAGCAGCGGTTCTCCCTTTTTTGTACTAGGACCCATTTGTAAACATTGATGGCCAGTCCTGACCCAGTGCCCCTCACTCCCGACCCATTTCTCCCCAAGCCCCAGCCCCTCCGGGGAGGGGGGGTGAGGGGGGGCCCCCAAGCAGCCCCTTGCAGGCTGGAGCTCTGCCAGCCTGCAAGGGAAATGCCACGGTTTCCCTTTTTCTCCTTCGAAGGAGAATCCATTTTTAAAGTGTATTTGCAACCCTTTCATATTTTCTGCTCTAGAGGTCCCTTCCAGCCCTACATCTCTATGCTATGACTCTTTTTATTATTTTTTTATGTGCTTTGTATCACGCATCAGATAACAAGGCCCTAATTCCTGCTGAGGTTGCGAAATTCTATTACAACAGTAGAAATCTTGGGTATGAACCAGTAAAACAGTGATTTACTCCAACTAAGAATCTCTTCAAGCCTTTCCAAGTACTTCATGTACAATTACCTCAGGCAATAATAAATAGAGGAGAGTGTGCACAACCTCCAAGAAGAATTAACCTATTTTGAAATCTCCTTCCTGTTCCCACAATTGAAAAATTTTGCTTATCATTCATGCGCTTAATTAAGGGGCTAGAGCAGGCAAACTGGGAATCAGGCTGGTACTACTGTCTTGTTCCATTTTTACTGTAAAAACTAAGGAAACCTAAAACTTTCTCAGGGGACTAGTGTATGTCAGTTTAAAGCAAGTCTTTCACCTGACTGAAGGTGTTACATTTTTGTGTTACTCCTAGACTGAAAGTGTCTAGATTTGCTGCTTGGAGAACACAGTCCTTTAGACAGACCTCAGCAGGGTCTAACACACTTTTTAGCACCATTTCAGCCAATGGAGCTCAGCTTACCTATGTTAAGCTGAGGATCTGGTTTATAATTTTTGGTATGATTAATCTCTCCATCCCTGGTATCAACCAAAAGATTTGAAAAATACATTTCAGTATATCATAAATAATTTGTAGAATCTTAGAGGTAACTGTGGGTGGGGTTTTTTAATGTTTGGAGAAAAATCAATAGTGCCTTCAAGATAACTTGCTAGCTTGCTCTTCCTTCCTTCTTTATTACCTTCCTTCATATCAAAATATCAACATCCTCAAAAAAAGGATCGCACATTCATACATGCATGTCTTCTAGTGAAATTGCTAGGATTCCCCAAGCCAGAAGATTGGATTTTTCATTTACAAAATGTTTTGGTTTGTTTACACTTACCTGTTAAAAAAGGAAATAGCTGTATGCTTATATTTTCTCTTTTTTAATCAACTGCAATTAATTTTGCTTATGTTTCCATCACCCCAGATCCTTGATTTAGCAAGTTTTCCCCAGAGATAGAAAACAGAATTTATGAATTAGTTACTTCCCAAATATTGAAGTCCTGATGACATCTGGCCCTTGTACGTACCAATCCATTAGTACAAATCACTAATGAAGGAATGCTGACTTCATACATTTACCATATTCAAGAACATTGTGAATTAGAATTCAACGTGGAGAATAAAATAATGCAGGGTGGACCTTTATTTTACTTTGAGCATTATACAGAGTTATTTTTGATAAAGAATATAACTTACTCTTCTGACTTCCATTTCTAGCCTGGATACTGACAGCCCCAGCCTTAGGACAGTGTCATTTGTTGAGTCAGTGTTTCTTCCAGGCAGCACAACATGGTTGCTTTTCTTCTAAGAGGCCTAAGGTAAAAGTGTAAAAAGAATGAAACTGAAGTTTTCTTACAAGGAAAGTATGGCAAGGCCGCTGGCTACAAAAATTGTACTGATGATGGAGGAAGGGGTGCAGTGGGAGGGCAGTCAAGGAATCTTGCTACAAATCTGGTGGTACGAGGTAGAGCCTTGCTCTGAATGCATGGCAAAGGCTGTCTTCCCCACCCTCTACCTGCCAGCTGTAAATGAATGCCTGGGCCTTCAAGCTAGTCAAGTCATAAGTGACTGGATACACTGCCAGACCCTTCACTATCTTGTATACTGTTGGCTGCAGGAATTACTATACCATGTTAGCTGATGTGCCATCTAGGCGTCAGACAGAACTTTGAGTGAGGAATGGATTAGTACGAATACACCATGACAATGAATCAGCCATTCTGAAAGGAAGCCTGTGTATTTCTTAGTACATGAGAAAACCATTGTAAACAAGGTCTAGGCTGAGAATTTGAATTCTTTATTAGGATTCTGTGGTTTCATTCTGTCTTTTCAAAAGACAAAGTGTCCATTTACAGTAAGAAATGACTCACTACTGACCTGTTATTAATGGTGGGACTCCCCTTGACCACAGCTCAACTGCTAATGTGTGGATGTGACAAAACTATTTCCTACATTAATACAGAGGCATCTTTAATAGTTGATGGAACGTTATCTCAACCTAACACTTTCCATAATGGTACTCCAAATTTAACTCATACAAATGAATCATTTTCACCACACTGGTAGATCATAACCAGTGTCAGCAATGATCATTTTCCTAGATGAGATGAGAACGTGCAGCCTAGATACAAAAGTATGGGCCAGATCCACAGCTGATGAAATCCCCACAGAGCAAGTCCGGCAAGATTTGGGGATTTCCTGAAAATGATATCAACAAATTGTTGTGATGGTGAATGGTTTCTGTAAGTCAGCTCTTATCAGCTGTCTTCAGATACTTCTTATGTATCATGTCAACCATGACCTTGTACCAAGAATTTGCCAGAGTATATTACTCAATATCCAGTTCAGCTAGAGCCTGTGTAGCTAGAAACCGTAGCTTTACAGGCTCTGATTCAGCCAGTGGTGCAAGATTTTAGATTATTTTGCACCCTCTGGCCAATACTGCCATTTCAAGCCAGCTTCCCTCCTGCATGATTACTGGCCATAAAGCACTAAGATTAGGGTTGGGAAGGACTGTGTAGTAGCATAATTGAAGGGAAATGACAGCCCCAGGCACCCTTTTTGTAGGGAGGGGGGCACAACATTAGCAACTACTACACCAGTAATTGACCCTACTGCAATCAGCCTGGCAGGAGCCATCTCTGCCATACATATGAACTTGCCCTGCTATGCCCCTGGGGCTGTGAATTAAAATATTTGTAACAGCCCTTTGTGAGAATCCATGAAAGCAGAGGTAACAGGTAACCATGTAGAAGAGGAAGGTCTTATGAGAACAATTATGTATGTTGCAAAGGGATGTATGCATCCCTCGGGTAACCCAAAGATTCAATACTGCAGACTGCTAAGAACATAATTCCCACTGACTGCAGAAGATGAGGTTCATTATTCACCTTATGCTTTTGCCCAACACTGACCCATGTCCGTCAAATACTATCCGATGTTATGTGACAAAATAAGGAAATCAAGGACAAGACTTATGTCTGACAGTCTAGAATACAAATTGCAGAAGCCAGAATTTCTGACCCAGAAAATCACCACAACAGAGAGAACTCTCCCTGGTGAAAAATAAAGTAGAAATTCCTCTCTGATAAGGTTGAAGATCTAGAAAATAGGCACCAGAGGGACAATTTACCCTCCCTGGGGCTCAGGGATGGGGTTGAAGAAGACAACTGTATAAAATTCATCCAGAAATTCATTAAAACCAAACTAAATTTTTCTTCTTATCCAACCATCCAGAAACAGAATGTGCACAGAGGGCTCTAAGGCAAAGACCACAGAAAGTGACCTTCCCAGAGCTTTCAAAATAAAAATTCTCAAATACCAACAAAAAGAAGAATTTTTTAGAGAAGGCAGAAAACTGAAGAAAAGTTATGAAGGAGAAAACATTATTACCTTTCTAGACATAAGTGCAGAAACACTTATAAAAAGGAGACAGTTGAATCTTCCAGAGAGACCTTGACTACGCTGAATTTCATAGATTTCATAGACGTTAGGGTTGGAAGGAACCTCGGAAGATCGTCGTGTCCAGCCCCCTGCCCCAGGGGCAGGAAGTCAATTTAAAAGCTTCTGGTTTTGTACCAATCATTGGTGTTGGCTTTTAGATTTCAAGGAAGATGCAGGATGTTCAATGATTAAAAAAAGATGAAGGAACAAGGAAATATCTAGAACTTTAATCTCCCCTGCAGGACTCTGGTTCATGAAGCAGAATGAGGTTGAAATGGATGTGGCTGCTGCAGGTAAACTGGAAAGAATGGGTGTGGAGCAATACAATGAATGTTACTGTAGTCCATGTAGGCAAAATCCAAGCTGTAAAAAATTATCCAGACCCAATTTGGAAAGCTGAAGGAGAAGTGAAGGTAACTGCATGTTTACCCAAGATAAACATGGCTCTGGATGGCCTATCCCAATAGTTACGTTGTTTTGGGGGGAGAAACAATAGTTTTAGGTATAGCAAATCTACATTAAAAAAGATCCAGTTGGGAGTGGCAGGAAACACTTTGCATGTTATGATTAGCTGAGGTGAGGAAGGAGCTGATCATTCTGGCTAAGCACAGACAGTCAAAACGCCTGAGACTGAATCAATTCAATCTAAGCAGCTTTCTCTCATCTGCATAGGTTGAACTGATAACCAACTGAACCAATCTTCAGTTTTCAATTGGGAAAGGCAGGGGGAGGCCTGCACAGACCCAAGCAAGTAGGCAGGGGGTGCTAGTGCACATCTCCCAGCCTGCTGGCCATTGCCAGCTCAGCCAAGTGTCCCCAAACCCCTGCTGCCCCCCCACGGGGGTTAAGGAGCCCCTGTCCGGGTGCTGGCCCACCTTGGGGAAGCCTCCCCCTCAGGGGTTTCCTCCAGCCTGGGGTCCACAGCCCAGGCAGGCCTAGGGAGCCAGGGGGATTCACCTCCTCCCCATTCCCAGCTTCTGATTGCTTCAGTGGCTACCACAGGAAGGAGGGAGAAGAAGTCCCCCGGGCTGGGTACCTGCCCATGCAGCCCAGCATGGGAGCACTGGGGAGCCTCTGCCTTGGGGGGCTTCCCCCCACCCCAGCCCAGGGCAGCCCCAGGGAGCAGAGGGGAATTCTTGCCCTCCCCAACCCCAATCCCTTGCCTTAACTGCTGCGAGTTTCAGGGATAGCTCAGGCAGAGGAGGGAATTCCTCTGTCCCCCTGCATTAGTTTTCTTCAGACTCACAGCACCTGAGGCAAAACTGTCTGTGGAGGAGCAGAATTTCCCTCTGCTCCCTGAATCTGCCTGAAACTCACAGGGGCCATTCTGGAGGTGAAGAGTCCCCTCAGCTCCCTGGGGCTGCCTCTGGGCTGGGGGACCCTGGGCTGGAGTGGGGGGAAGCCCCTGCAAGGCAGGGGCTCTGCAGTGGCCCCATCCTGGGCTGCACGGGCAGGCACCCAGCCTGGAGGACTTCTCCCTCCCTTCTGTGGCAGCTGCTAAAGCAACCACCAAGTGAGAAAGGGGAGAGAAGAGGGCTACCAGGGTCTGCAAAGCCTGCACCACAGGGGCTTTCCCTCATACGTGCTGTGTAGACCCTGGCTAGGTGGGGCTGGGGCCATAGACAATGCATACAGGGTACACGGGGGGGCACGTGTCCCCCCTGAGTTTGGTTGCCACTAGCCTGGGAGTGGGGGGCGATGGCTGGTGCCTCCCTGAGAATGTGGGGGCGCTGAGAGAAGCACCAGTGGCACTTCTGGGTTTGCCACCAACATTTCTGATCGGCTGCTGGGGGACCCTCTCCCATCCCCCGGTCGGCGATTGGCTGCTGGTGCCCCTCCAGGAACAGGAGACGCTGTTCACCCATGGCTAGGGGTGTTCCTTTGCCTCCCATATGGGCTGATGAACATAGGCAGGAAGCAGGCTAAGGAGCAGAGAAGTGAGGCAGTCCCTGCTCCGCTGGAGTAGGCAGCATAGCTCAGGGCTGCAAGGCATCCTGGAATGCTGGGGGACTGTGAGTTAACTTAAACCAAGAAGGGATCTGGGACAGAAATTCCATAAACCAATTTGACCTAAATCAGTTAAATCTGATACTACATCCAACCAGGTTTATCTTAAACCAGTTTGGGTCATTTTGGCTAGGGACAGACATTACACAAACTGGTTTAAGTGATCAGAAATTGGTTTAAACCTGTAACACAACAGATGCTCAGTGCACATAAACCAACTTGAGAATGGCTGAAACCGGCTTGAGATAAACCTGGTTGAATGTAGTATCAGACTTAACTGATTTGGCTTAAACCAGTTTATGCAATGTCTGTACCAGACCCCTTGCTGGTTTAAGATAAACAAGACACCCCCAGCATCTGGGCATGCTCTCTGACTGGGTGGGGCTCTCTGTTCCACAGCAGGGCTGGCCCCTCCCCTCTGCTACCTAGCTGGAGCTCCAGAGACTGTGGACTGCTTCCCCCCTCTCCTCACCACTCCGTGCTAAGCAGAAATTTTCCCCTTCTCTCTGCCTTGCTGAGGAGGTGTCTGTGTATTAGCTAGCAGACCACATGCTGGCTATGGTCTTCACTGAATCAACAGGTAGAATCAACAAGTAGTTGGTAATGTCCCTTGATTGTTTTCTTAATTGGGTGATAAACAGTGTTATCAATTCATAGATTCATAGACATTAGGGCTGGAAGGGACCTTGGAAGATCATCAAGTCCAGCCCCCTACCCCAGAGGCAGGAAGTCAGCTCAGGTCACAGGATCCCAGCAAGATAAACGTCCAATTGACTCTTAAAGGAGTCCAGAGTAGGTGCTTGTACCACCTCTGGTGGCAATCTGTTCCAGGCCTTGGGGGCTCGGACTGTAAAGAAGTTCTTCCTTATGTCCAGCTTGAAATGGTCTTGGAGAAGTTTGTGACTTTGTCATCCCATGGGGCGATCTGGTGAACAGGCATTCCCCCAGATCCTGATGTACACCCCTTATATACTTAAAAGCAGCCACCAGGTTTCCCCTGAGCCTGCGCTTTTCCAGACTGAAGAGTCCCATAGCTCTCAGCCTCTCATCTTAAGGCCTGTTTTCCTGCCCTCTGATCATGCGCATGGCTCTCCTGGACTCTCACAAGCTTCTCTGCATCCTCTTTGAATTGTGTAGCCCAGAACTGGATATAGTACTCCAGTTCACCATGGCCGAGTACAGCAGGAGGATGACATCCTGGGATTTGCTAGAGAAGCATCTATGGATGCAAGCCAGAGTTTGCTTGCTTTGCTGGCTGCAACATCACATTGGTGGCTCATATTCACCTTGTGGTCAATCATGACCCCCAAGTCCCTTTTGGCTGTGGTGCTAGGAAACGTAGCACTGCCGAGCCTACAAGCATGCTGCAGATTTTTCTTCCCAAGGTGGAGTACGTTGCATTTTTCGGCATTGAAGGTCATCAGGTTTTCATCCGCCCATTTTCTGAGCCTGTCAAGGTTGGCCTGGATCATCATCCTGTCCTCGGGTGTGGATGCTTTACCCCAAAGTTTGGTGTCATCAGCGAACTTGGCCAATCCGCTTCTGACACCATTGTCCACACCATTAATGAAGACGTTGAAAAGAATAGGCCCAAGGACAGAGCCTTGGGGGACCCCACTGGTCATGGTGCACCACAATGATTGACTTCCATCAACTACCACTCTCTGGGTCCAACCTCAAAGCAATTCCCCAGCCAGTGGGCCAGTTTTTCTATAAGATGATCGTGGGATACCAGATCGAAAGCTTTTTTAAAGTCAAGATATATGACGTCAATCACTTCTCCCTTGTCCAGGTGATATGTCATCTGGTCATAGAAGGAGATGAGATTGGTCAGGCAAGTTCTACCAGCAACAAACCTGTGCTGGCTATCCCTCAGGAAGTTGCCTTCAGCCAGTTTGTCAAGAATGGTCTCTTTGATGATTTTTTCCAAGGTCTTCCTCGGAATAGAGGTCAGGCTGATGGGCCTGTAGTTCCCCAGATCTACTTTCCTCACTTTCTTGAAGATTGACACCACATTGGCCTTCTTCCAATCTTCAGGCACTTCGCCTGAGCGCCATGAGTTCTCAAAGATCCATGCCAGTGGCAGAGCTATGATGCTTGCCAGTTCCTTAAGTACCCTGGAGGGTAAGCTGTCAGGGCCAGCTGACTTGAAGGTGTCCAGCTTCTCAAGGTGTTCCTTCACATGGTTAACATTGATGAAGGGTGCCAGTTCTCCCTCGCTCTGGCCATCCCATACCATATTAAGCAGGGCCATCCCTTGGGGCTGGTGAACACCCGATGCAAAATACCCGTTAAGCAGGTTGGCTTTTTCCTGGGCATCGGCTGTCAGTTGTCCTATATGTTTTAGCAGGAGTCCAATGTTACCAATGTTGCTTTTCCCCACATATCTAAACAAGGGCTTTTTATTGTCCTTGATATGTGTAGCCAGCTGGAGTTCAGTCGCAGCCTTGGCTTTCCTGGTTCATTCCCTACAGGTCCAAATCAGTGCGGAGTACTCCTCCTTTGGAGTGGATCCAGCCTTCCATTCTTTATAGGTCTTTCTTTTTAGACGCAGGAGGTCCGCTAGTTCCCTGCAGAGCCAGGTGGGCTTCTGTGCCCTTTTGCTACCTTTCCTCCGAGATGAGATAGACATTGCTTGAGCTTCCAGGATCGCTTCCTTGAGGAGCAACCACTCTTCCTGAACTCCCCCACCTTTGCGTCATGGTCCCTTATGGCCTCGCCAACAAGCCTCCTGAGCTTGTCAAAGTCAGCTTGCCTGAAGTTGAGGACTTCTGCTTTGCTGACTGACTTGCCAGCTTTACGGCAGATGATGAAGATGATCAGCCCAGCTTCTCTTCGATCATTAGGTCACTGATTAATTCATTCCCCTTTGCCAGTACCAGGTCGAGCAGTGCTTTGCCTCTCATCCGTCCATAGACTTCTTGAGTCAGATAGAGGTCATCCATGCGCACGAGGAAGCTTTGCGACCATTCGAATGTGGCTGAGTGCACTTCCCACGAGATGTCAGGGTAGTTGAAATCTCCCATGGCAACCATGCACTGGGAACGTGCAGCCTCAGCTAGTTCCCTGGCAAATTCCTGGTCAAGCTCTTGATCCTGGCTAGGAGATCTGTAGTAGACCCCCACCATTGTGTCCCTTGTGCCTTGTTCGCCACAGATTTTGACCCAGAGAGTCTCTAGTCATCCCCCTGGGTGTCAATGTCGGCTTGCAGGGACGCGTAGCTTTCCTTGACAGAGAGAGCTACCACCCCACCCCTTTTTTCCACATGATCTCTCCTGTACAAGGTATAGCCATCTATACCTGTGGCCCAGTCCTAGGTGGAGTCCCACAAGGTCTCTGTTATCCCTATGAGATCGTAATCCTTTTCGTTTAGCAGGACGATCAGCTCCTCCTGTTTGTTCCCCAAGCTCCTGGCATTGGTGTACAGGCATGTAAGTGTCTCATTGGGGGCCCTTGCCTTCCCTACAGATTGCTCTGGGGCTGGGGTAGGGGTGGGTTCCCTTAAGTGCCTTAGCCTGCTGGATTTGCAAAAGTTGCCCAGTGGGCTTGCAGTGGCAGTAGTTTCCCCATCCCCCGGTGGGCTCAGTTTAAAGCCCGGTTGAGCAGGTCAGCCAGTCTGGCTGAGAAGAGCCTCCTCCCCAGCAGAGTGAGGTGGAGGCCGTCTCTTTCCAGCAGCCCACTGCCTCCTTCACCAAAGACCAGCCTGTGATCATGGAAGCCAAAGCCTTCACGATGACACCAGCACCACAGTCTCTAGTTGACTACCTTGACCCATCTCTCCCTCCTCAGCCCATGACCCACAACTAGGAGTGAGGAAAAGACCACCTGTGCCCCCTAAGCCCCGCTCCCCGAGCGCTGTAGTCTCTCATAACCCAGCTGGGATTGCTCCAAACCATGTCATTCATGTCATTTCCTGCTGGGCTAATCAGAGCTCCTGCTGGAGCCTGGCTGTGCCCCCCTCAGCTCCATGCTGTGGAAGGAAGGGAGGGCTCCTCTAGCACCCCCAATCTTCTAGTCTGAGTCACTGCAGGCATGTGCCTGCATTTCTAGGATGTCTGTCCAGTTACAAAACTAATTTAGCCTAACCAGGTTAGACTAACCTGCAAAGATTGAAACAATTCAGGCTCAGGTTTTTTGAATGTCTGTCCCTAGCCTTTGGAAGCAGTTTGTATGCATTGAACTTCTGTTTTGTTATAGTTTTAAACCAGCTTCTTGTGCGGGCCGGGAGCGGTCCGAGGCCCTCGGGGGCGCGCAGCGGGCTGTGGCCAGCAGCCCTGGCACGTGGGTCAGGGAATGCAGGCCGGCGGACTAGAATTAGGCACGGACGCGTAGCGGTTCATTAAAGATTATTTTACTTACACCGTAGATGGTCGCGGTGCAGGCAGGAAAACTTGCTTGAGTTGCAGTTACAGACAGGAAAGAAGAAAAGCGGACAAGAGTTCCTTCCACGCAAACTCTAGCCCAATCCGGTTGAAGGCTCTAAAAACGCGAGCCCGTCGTGTCAACCGAAGAAAACAACTCGGAGAACAGCTCTGGATACACTCACACGAAGTTTGCTAGGCTCCGTGGAACTTGTGCGCAGGGAAGGGGTTCGTCGAGGGATCGTTCGGCGATGGGGAGAGGCCAGAGGTTGATCAGACCCCTATAGCCTTCTTAAGGTACACGCTGGGTCCGTTAGGCTCCGCAGCGCTTAGAGTTCTTCATGAGACGTGAAGTCCTCCTCCTCCAGATGGTTGTGGAGTCCTCCCTTGCGGGGTTCTCCTCGGAGTTCTCCAACTTGGGCGGAAACCGCTCAAGCCTCTTATACGGCTAGCAAGCCAATCACTAGCCGCCACATGGGGATAATTTAGAACTGGCCAATAGTGGAACACAAATTTGCACAGGGGTGGCGGGAACTCCTTTGCACCGGGGTTTTCTCTTTGCAACTGAGAAATGCACCTTGCAAAGAAAGCTGCTCGTGGCGGGAAATAATTTAGCAGTGCCAAAGCGCACACACACAAAATCACACCCTTGGGTTGTGACATCCCCCCTTGCTGAAGGCACAGCTGAATTATACCACACGCTCGTCACTTGGGTGATCGAGAGCTCTTACCACAGGTCGCTGAACTAAACGGGTAAACACAAAATTCGCTAACATAAGAAGTTCGTCCTCTAGGGATCGAATCAAATAATAACCAGCACAAATACATATACACATAATCAGATTCATAACAAAGAACTGCACGATCAGGGCTTCAGTGGGCATCATGGCGAAGTCGCGTGTCAGGCCCTCACTTCTTCCGATGATATTATCCTTCTTGGGGCTTCTCTTCGCCACGCACTCTGAATTCCGGATCTGTAAACAAAACTCTCAAAAAATAAGTTAACGTATATCAATATATTTACAAAATTTCCATGGAACTACACTATCATTTCTAAAACATATAATACAGGTGTTTGCTACTTTAAACTACCTTCTCTTGCACACTCAACTAGATGAAATCATCGAGGAGCCATCGTCTAGTTCTTCTAGATAATGGAAACCTAACTCATAGGCCAGTTGCCATTGGCCTGCGTCCCCTAAAATCCAAAGTTGCCGCTTATTGAGTCCAGAACGCTGTAGGAGAAATCCAAACATGTATCGCTCCTCTGGTGTTCTCTGTGGCAATGATGGAAGATCAGATTCACGGTGTCTTGTGCCTTGAGCCTCAGTCGGGTGTCGACGTTCCCGATCACTAGATAATCTTGGCTCCATCAGAATACTCAGTCGTGACAACTGACGAAGGAGATTACTCACGGGTTGGTTCACCATTGGGTTAAGCAGAATCCGGAGGACGACGATGTTCTTTCGCCCATAAACCTCAAGACAACTATCTATGCTTTGAATGGTTACTGGAACGGTTCCAGGATCTCGTAGATGACGGTGAGGCCATGGTCTTATTCGCTGGAGTGATGTCAGTCCCAGCGCACATGCTCTGGGGTTCCAGGCACAGTACGAGACTCCGATGATCGCTAGCATGAGTTGCTCTGCGCCCGTATGTTCTGGCCGTCCGTCATGCCATGTGTGGGCTTTCTGACCGATCAGTCCTGCAACAAGTGCTGGCAGTGGAATAGGCCAGTGAACGTTGAACGCCACCATGTCGATGTCAGTGACATGTCCTCTACTCCACGAAGCTTGTCTGACCAAGAAGCTTGCTTCTTCCTGGTTCAGTAGGTCGGATCCAAGTTCCACGACCAAACATCCCAACCACACAGCTAGAGTTTCTTCAGGTTGGATTCTTGATTCTCTGCACAACTCTTGCAGTTCAGTTCTGGTACGAGCATAGTAGGCAGTAGCAACTCGGCTGGTTGTTGCTACAGGCTGATCTGTTACTTTGGGAGTTATTGCTGCTGTGGGAGTCATTGTTGTTATTGCTTCAGGCAGGAGGGGCGGATGCACTCCTCCACTCGATTCTCCCTTCCATCGGCAAGAAGGCGTGGTCGCCGGAAGCGACGCTGCGTTGGTGGGCGGGGTCGCCAGAAGCAACGCTGCGTCGGTGGGGGGAGTTGCTGGCCGAACTCTCGCGGGTTCCTCCGAAGCTCCACCCTTCTCTTCCAGTTCTTCCACGCAGTCTCCCTCTTGCTCGGCGCCATCTTGGCGTGGCGTCTCAGGATTTTCTTTCGCAGCCACTTCTTTGACCGCTTGAACGGCCATACGCAGCTGGGCTTTTAAACTTAAATTCTTCTGCATTAAATCGGTTAGAGTGCGAAAAGTTGCAGTTAGCACTCCCCCCTTGTCGTATTGTGGGGCCACCCTCTCATCTGCGGCACATCCCTCCGTCTCCAGATCTTCACGGAGCTCGGATGGAAGCTCGCGACCCCTTAATCTAGACGCCAGCATAAAGGGGGCGAACCGGTCGATCGGCACCGGTTCTTCACTCTCCCAAGCACATCTTAGGCAACGGGCACACTCCTGGGTGAGGGTCGGGTTTACTGCGCCCGCCGGGTTGACTCTGGTGAGGGACGCATGTCAAGGGGCCTAAACAGGATCCGCTCATCACTCGTTATACACCCGAATGCCGCGGGGTGCAGATACACTTCCCTCTCTCTCGGGGCTCCGTCTTCGGAAGCTCCCTCTTCTCCCTTCAGCGAAAGGCGTCCGCTGATAAACCTCTCACCCGTTCCACCCGCCTGGTGGTAAATGATATGCGCCTCCAATTCCACAAAGCTTTCTACTTGGCGTTTTCCACTGCGCCAAGGGCAGTTCTTAACTAATTCTAGCTCTAGCGTGCCTTCCCCTGATCCCATCCTCATCGCCATGTGCGGGCCGGGAGCGGTCCAAGGCCCTCGGGGGCGCGCAGCGGGCTGTGGCCAGCAGCCCTGGCACGCGGGTCGGGGAATGCAGGCCGGCGGACTAGAATTAGGCACGGACGTGTAGCGGTTCATTAAAGATTATTTTACTTACGCCGTAGATGGCCGCAGTGCAGGCAGGAAAACTTGCTTGAGTTGCAGTTACAGACAGGAAAGAAGAAAAGTGGACAAGAGTTCCTTCCACGCGAACTCTAGCCCAATCCAGCTGAAGGCTCTAAAAACGCGAGCCCGTCGTGTCAACCGAAGAAAACAACTCGGAGAACAGCTCTGGATACACTCACACGAAGTTTGCTAGGCTCCGTAGAACTTGTGCGCAGGGAAGGGGTTCGTCGAGGGATCGTTCGGCGATGGGGAGAGGCCAGAGGTTGATCAGACCCCTATAGCCTTCTCAAGGTACACGCTGGGTCCGTTAGGCTCCGCAGCGCTTAGAGTTCTTCATGAGACGTGAAGTCCTCCTCCTCCAGATGGTTGTGGAGTCCTCCCTTGCGGGGTTCTCCTCAGAGTTCTCCAACTTGGGCGGAAACCGCTCAAGCCTCTTATACAGCTAGCAAGCCAATCACTAGCCGCCACGCGGGAATAATTTAGAACTGGCCAATAGTGGGACACAAATTTGCACGAGGGTGGCGGGAACTCCTTTGTACCGGGGTTTTCTCTTTGCAACTGAGAAATGCACCTTGCAAAGAAAGCTCCTCGTGGCGGGAAATAATTTAGCAGTGCCGAAGCGCGCACACACAAAATCACACCCTTGGGTTGTGACACTTCTGATCACTTAAACTGGTTTATGTGTAACTTCTGTCCCTAGCCAGGGCCTAAGAGTGGAACAAATCAATGATGATACTTTTGATTTTGTTTCAAAATATGTGCAAACGGGTTTCTGTTGTTTGTTTTTCTGTTTGACTTCAACGTAACTTCTATTTACTCATGTATTTACTATGTAAGAACTCAAAGGACATGCCTCATAAAGTTTTCCTTATATTGAGGGTGTTTTATTTCGTTGGGCATCTTCAAGGTTGGGGGGGGGGTTGTTTTTGGTACGTGTTTTGTGTGCATGGGTGTTCACCTGTATCAGGTGTATTCTGGAGGTGGTTTCCAAGCAAAAAGTGCTTATGAGAGAGAAGAGAGGAAAGAGAAGAGAGACAGGGAGAGAGGACTCACTGGAAAATATGTATCTAAAAATATTTTTTATGATAAAATTACAGATTCTCTATTCCCGTGCTGTCAGATCTATACATCCTGGCACTTTTTCCTGGTCTTCTCTGTTTAGGTGTCACCTGTATTAGTCTTATTGTTACTGTTCTGAATAATACATTGCTTGTGGTGCTGTGAAGATATTGGCACCTGTAAAAAAAATCTGGCAACAAGTATTTAAAGAAAAAAACAAACAAACATATTGCTGCCAAAAAAAAAAAATCAAAAGCTTATCCATAATAATTTAACAGTCAATTTAATAAGAGAATCAGAGCAAAGGAAATGAGGTACATGGCACAATCATTTTGCAATAAAAACAATTATTGTGATTCAAAGAATATAAGATTGAATAATATGTACCAGGTGTCAGTATATGCACCTAAGGAGCTTATTGGCACAATCAAACCAAGTAAAATATTTTTTTCCTCATCTGTGATTGAAAAGACACCTCATCCTAGGGATATCCTTTTTGCCACCTGATTGCCATGCTACAACTATCTAATAACACAAAAAGACTGTAAAAGGAACTTCACCTTGAAAATACAAGTTTATTTAAAAATGAACAGATAGCATGAGACAACTCTATCCTCCTGAGCAAAACCTAATGGACAGTTCCTTTGAGAGAAGTCATCAAAATATTTATGCTGATGGTCACAGCTTGTACCCCAAAATGCCTGTACCCCAAATGCTTGTACCCCAAAATATATTTTATTTCCTTTTTCAGGTGTTTTCTTAGTTCCATGAAATATGGGCTTTGCAGACAATGTTTTATTATTATAGGGGTACTCATAAGCAGTGTACTTTCAGTATGGATCTTATATTTATATATAGCATCTTTTATCTGCATTACGGCAACCTGAAGTAATAAAAAAAATATGAGATCAACTTTTAAAAAATCACACGTTTTAAAAATAAATATTTGGGTTTCTTTGTATTTGCCATCTAGTTTCAGAATCTCAATCTTTATGTGACACCTCTAACACATTTTCAAGCTGTTCTTAACCACAATTAAGAACAAATGTTTCCTTTTTTATTTTTAAAAAAATGAACATTTACACAGTTGCTTCATTTCACGAGTTGGGGCTTTGAAAACAATGAAAAATATTGTGAAAATTGGTAATACTGCATCTGGAAGACTTCCAAGGCACTGCAGAACTTCACTATCAAATCTCCGACATGTAAGTCAATTCACCAGTTGTTTCCAAATGTATCCTAAGTATCCTGTCTCTCTCTGGATAGCAATTGACATTTAAGTCAATGGTGCACGTCCACAATTCTCCTCTACCATTTCTCCTGGACTGTCGTAATGCATTTCAGAGCATTAATGTTAGAATACCAGTTGACTTTCTCTGGTTTTCAATATGCTTTGAATAAACTGAAGCTCTTCCTGTACTAGCCACAGCTATGCTTACTGAAAACTCCTAAGTTTAATGCCCAGTTTGGTGCTGTACTGTGTCCCAGAAATCCATCATCATGGACCTGTTGAAAAAGAATTTTGCTAAATTAAAATGCATACATACATGAATTCATAAACCACTAAACAGAAGTATTCTCACTTATCAACCCCCAAACAGCCATAATTATTATAACGCTGTCACAGCGCACTCTGAAAAGACACAAAGTTTAGGTGAACCTGACCCATTCAACACATGGCCACCATAATCTAGATATACATGCATCATGCAGGACCTCCCCTCTGTGTAAAACCTTACAGACTAGCAGAGTTTCCGAAGCTAAAAAACAAGAGTTAATCCTTCTTCTTCTGAGTTTGTTCTGAAGTTTTGTTGCCGGTTATGTACTGTTTTTTTTCCTACAGAGCTTTTGCCTCATTCAGTGCAGACAATGGATGATCCTCATCAAATTAAAGTATGAACTACTTCACAGTGTAGCCTACAGTCTGATTTCTCTGAATATTTGGCATTGTATAGCACATCATGTGTTACATGAGTTAATGTGTACAGAGCAGAGCCTCCCTGACCTCAATAGCAGTTTTGAGTGCTCCACAGGTTTGCAAAGTAGACCCTAGGTGTCTCATCAGGGTATCCAGAAGATGAGTAATAGTGTCCACCTGCAAAAACATCAGATTACATGACATGGTGAGCATCACAGAGGCAGAGGTAGGGATAGATTTACGCTCTGTTTTTGGTATCATTTATTTAGTTCCTTCATCACAGTCTTTCCATCTACTGTGATAAATGAGCCAGGGTCTCAGTCATAGAATTATAGAAAATTAGGGTTGGAAGGGACCTCAGGAGATCATCTACACCAACCCCCTGCAGAACTCTGATTTGTCCCCAGAGGACCTTCTATTCTATATGCTGAATGAGGTTCTGAGAATAAAATAGTAAGTGTTCATGTAATTGAAGACTGTATCATAAAAGCAACTTACATTATGGTACTTCCTAACATTTAAGTGTTTTATTCTACAGCTTCAGAATGACTAACATCAAGGGGAGATTTTTCATACATTGTTTCCTAGAGTTTTTCAAAAACTTAAAACCTGAGGGGGGAGGAGGGAAATCATTCCTTAACCATAGTAACCCTTTGCTTCACAAGAAGTTAGTAGCAGGGGTGGGAATCTTTAGAGTAACTGGTAGCAGCAGCAGGTCCACATTCTTGTATGTGGACAGGTCCCTGGAGAGGGATGGAAACATGCAGTTTGCCAGTAGTTTTACAGTTATTTGATGGCAGCGGATTATCATACAGCTCCAGGAATCCTGGCTTAAATTCCAGATACTGTGGGGAAGTGTCCTCTAGAGATCCAACTCTGTTTTCCACCCGAGTGCTCTCCTACACTAATTCCTGCTTATCTCAATATCCTCACCTGTTACTAGCAATCTGCTGTTTTACCCTGTCCTCCAATTCTGCAGTTCCCTAGCTCTTGTTCCTCCCCCTCTACTCCTTCCCCCACAACACAGATTGCTTCATGCCCCCTTCTCCATATTCCTAACCACTTTACATTCAAGTTAGGCATTTTCCTCTTCCTCACTAGGTATGTGCCAGCAGGGAGACAAGTGAGAACACTCTCATCTCTCAACTTCCAGTGCCCTGTTAGGAAAGCAGACCTCCGCAAATGGGAGCAATAATTGAGGGGAAAGTCCTGCTCAATCTCTGCATTTCTTGGTGGCTCTGTGAGGACCTGCATGAGCAGTTTGGTTGGCATGAAGAAGAGAATCCAGATGTCAAACTCTAAGTCTCTGCTGAACATGTTTAAATAGAGGTTTAGAGGCTCATCATAAGTTAGCCAAATGGCACATCCCTAACATCCAGATGTCTCCTCCTGCCAAATTTCAAGGTCTGTTTGCAGAGTGTGGGGGCACTAAAGTCTATCGACAAAATAGCTGCAACCATTTCTCTTTAACAGGGAGTTAATATATTTTCCCTGATAAATGCTTGAACCATTTCATCTTAAAAATAAAAAGAGCCTGAGACAGACTCTAAAAAACCTGTCAGTTTGACAAAATTATAAGCAGTTAGAACAAGGTCTTACATAGGAAGTGGCAGGCAATCTTAACTATAGGAATTGTAACTAAACTACTTATAATAATCACTTACCTAAAATATAAATATTATAAAAGTAGATGTGAAAAGTGGGAAAGGATCTCATTTTCAATTACTTCATGGAAGAGTTGAATCTTTAAGAATCACTGTCTCAGATCAGTTTTCTTTAGACAGAAATCTGAACTTTTGTGATTAGGTCAACAAGTGAGGGTTCTAGGACACTGATGACACGCTGGCTAGTTAGGAGTGTGCAGCAAGCCCAAGCTCCTCTTAACTCACCTGCCCATGGTGTATAAATTGTCCTACTTCCCCTGCTTTATTTAGCTGTACCCATTTTTCTGCAATATGAAATAGACCTTTGGTAGCTTTTCTAGGCTTACTGCTATAATTATTACAAAATAAATATTCCAAGAAAGTTATTTAGGTTGCAAAGTAAAGCAGAAAAGACCTGTTGCAATAAGCTTAATGGAGCTGTGTGTGGGTGTAGCAGGCTAATGACATAAAATAAGTTGAAGGATTTGGGCCTTAATCACTCAGGTAAGCAGGTGTGCCTCATTACACAGAGTTGCTACTCTGTTTAGTAAGAAGGCTAGTTTTAAAGTGTCTTTTTTCTAACTGTAAAACCACATTTTAGGAACCACTTAAAACAACCAAAGCAGGGCAATTCCATTAGGATTCCTGCTTTCTCCTTAACCTATCTCATTGTCATGGTACAGAACAAAGTTTGCTTAGATAATTTCATTAAATGAAATGGCATAAATTAAGGTCCCAGCAGCTGCATCGACTCTGAATTCCCAGCTTTCATTACTGTGTAAGACTGAACATTTCTGCAGTGTTTTTGTTTATATATGGACACTCACAGAATGCAAAAGGCCTTGGTGCAAATGCAGAAGCCTGCTCACACAAGAATTTGCAGAATTGGGGATTAAAGCTTTATTGCTTTTTGTTACTCCTGTTGGCACTGAAGATGCATCACTTTAGTTCTATAAAAAGAATGGAGTCTTATCAAGCCTGCATAGCAGCATCACAAGACTGTTCAGCTAACATCCCAGTCCTGCAGTTAAATCATTGTGAACTGTTAAGGTCCCCTGGATATTGAGTCTGTGCAGGTGCTTTGCCTATTAACATTAATCTGATTGCAGGTTTGGGGCTTAAGTTCTGATGGCAGTCATTATTACTGGCAATGCCTGAGCCAGTAAGAGCACACCTGAATTTTTAGAACCCAGGTAGAATGTGCAGATTAATGATGGACATTTTTATTTATGTGATTGGTAAGTTTATCATGTAAATTATTGAGAAAAATATTAAGCGCCTAAGCCTAAACTGCCATTTTTACAGAGCTGTTTTGGTGTATGGTATATGGCACTTATATATGGTATCTGGCACTTATAAATACTCCCCTACCACAACCATCACTTGGAGATTTTCCTGTCAAAACCTCTTTCAAGATCAGTGTTTACTTCAACGCTTCAATCAGGTCTCAAGGCTCGAAGCTGTAGCCTCCCTTCTTTCAGCTGGGAAAATTCCAGTGGAAGCAGTCTTATTAATGTTGTTCCTTATCACCCAAAAAAGAGTGACTGCTGAATGACACAGATTAATGTGAGGAGCAAGACAAAGTCCAGTTAGGAATTAATCTTTGGCATATTCCTAAGAATGTCACTAGACTGGCCATATGTGAAGTCATCTTTGAGGAGAAGAAAAATCTTATGTGATACTCTATTGTCATTCCTTCGGAGAATCAGTGTCTATTTTTGCAAGATGTGATCTCTGTGTTTATGTGGTCCCTGATTTACAACCCTGTAAATGCCAGTGTCTCGGACGGCCAAAGCCGACTTGAGGTGATTCAATAATTACTCGTTCGTCGGGGCGGGCTGGTGAATAGAGAGGCCGAGAAAGCTTTATGGTTGTAAAACTTTACTTACGTCGCTTGCTGTTGCGACGAAAACGGTCCGGTTGTCTGAACATCTACGTTAGTTGTTCCAGCTGGCAGGGCTCAGGCCAGCACGTCCGTCTACAAATCGGGCCGGCAGGGAAAAGGATACGTCTGGGATTGTGCTCGGCGATGGGGAGAAGAATCGATAGGTGATCAGTCTATCGATCAGCTCAGCCACGAGTCAGATCTCTTCAGAAGCACTCTGCAGCATGCTCAAAGTTCTCCAACTTGGGCGGAAGTCGCGCTAATTTTTAAACGGCTAGCAAGCCAATTACTAGCCGCCATGTGTGCATAATGTAGAACTGGCCAATAGCGGGACACAAATTTACATTCGAATGGCAGGAACTCTCTTGCACCGGGGGTTTTCTGCAGCAACAGAAAGCCTTTACTTTGCAAGAGGCTCTCATGTGGCAGGAAAATTCCACCGTGCCGAGGCACCAAAATCACTGGGTTGTGACAGCCAGAAACATATTTGCCTGTTCAGTACAAAGATAACCTTAGAACCTTCAAAATATAAACTGGTCATTGTGACTTAGAGGTTGGGACAGTGATTTTTTTCCATTTGTGAGTCACACTACAGCCACTCAGAGCTTGCCTTGTGAAAGTACAAATTTTGATGGTCCCTCAAGGACATGCAGAATGCATCTGGAGGGGCAGACTTAACTTACTGGGGTGTGCAACAGTCTTTCCTTTAACTGTGTGTATAAGGAGGTGCAACTGATTTTTCTGGGAGGAGACATTTCTCCTCTAAGCATGACTGAAATAATGCAAATATAAGAAGGTTTGGCAAGGCTTTGGAGGAGGTTCAAACTAGTAGACTTAGCCATCAGATGAGAACACGTTTTCAGGTTCTGCTCTAGACTCATTTCTAAAGCAAAATTTAAAAAAAACCACAATAGTTGCATTAGTGTTTTCTGTTACAAGGATTTTACTTCATATATGGGCATATCTACACATGCATTAATGTGCTTTAATGAATGCACATTAAATCTAGTCCCTCCAGGCATTTATACACATGCTCCAGGAGTGGGGGGATGCTTTAAATGGAGCAGCTCTTGGAGCCAATTAGAATGAAACACTAGAACTAGAATGAAACACTAGAACGAGAATGAAACACAAATAGATTACAATAAACAGCAGGGGGATTTCAGTTTTGGATCAATGAGGACAGAAATCAGTAAGGTATTCTTTTTAAGTGTAAGAAAAATATATTAGAGAAAAACTATATCTAGGTGCACTAAGAAATTCTACCAAATGGCACAAAGTTTATGACACTAATTCGAAGCACAGTTTAAGGGTAATGTAATTTACATCTGATGTTGCAATATTGAGACATTGTGGAATGTTGTATATGATGACGATAAATGCAGAATTTCCTGTCTATCTATGTCTGTGGTACTAATTCACTTCCCAGTTGCACTATATTAAGCTAAAGATGTTCCCAAGAATTGATTTCTCTGTTCTCTTTTAAAGTGCATTTTCAATTTCAGTGTGTAAAAATGCATTGAAGATGGATCCTATAAAACCACTTTGGTTTTGCTTTTGCCCTTTTTAAATAATTACTCATGTCAAGTAGCACTTTACATCACAAGCAGCACCAGTGAGATCAGTGGGACCACTAACAGAATAATGTGCTATGCAGTGTAAATAAGATTAGGAATACTTGGCTCTTGACCAGGCCCCCCATAAAAAAACTGTGCTCCAAATTTAAGATGAAAATAAGCTTTTAAAATAACTTTTCAGATAAATGTAGTCCAACATTTACAGCTGGAAGAGGAACTCCACATTTCTTTCCATTATGACAGAATTATCCTTTATATAGCTTTTTTGTAGGAACATCATATGCAAAAAATGATTGTTCCCACACTTTGTTTTGACTTGCTGAGAAATATGTGCTACTCTGTTGTAACTGTTCCAGAGCAATACTACTGCAGGGCTTCTTGGGTTGTCCTGGAAGGAAACTTGTCAGTGATCTCAGTGGAAGGAAACTTGTCAGTGATCATAAAAAAAAGTTGCTAAAATAATTGCCTTGGTTTTTCTGTGCTGGCCATAGCTCTGAAAAAGATCCTTTGTGAACTGTTCTTTTTTTTACTTTTTTTTTTGGAATGCTAAAGGGGCTCAAGATCTAAACCGTCCATGGCTTTTCTTTTTCCATTTAGGAACTAATAATATTTAGCATTGCATTGTTCTTTACATCTTCAAAGTACTGTGAAAACATTGGGCGAAATTCTGTCCTGATCTATGCTTATTTCAACCATGGTGTAGTGAATGAAAATGATGAGTGAATAAGCCAGTGACATATTTGGCCCAATAGTTTTGTTCTAATCTCACTGATATTGACATAATGCATACCTGGAATACAGTCATAATAGAGGAGTGCTAAGTGCAAGCTTGGTATGGTGGTGGGACAGAGGGGAGGGGAGATGAGGTGGAGGAAGAGAGAGGTAAGGGTAGTGGCGGGGGGGGGGAGAGGAGAGGGACCATGTCCTTTTCAAATTGTTCCATGCTGATGATGAAATATTTTTTCAAATAAATTTGAAATATAAGGATCATTTTAAGGTACAGAAAATGCAGCCTTTTCTGCATCTGCCTTAGGTATCTGAATCTCTACAATTTATTAATAGCTGCCACTATTTGATCTAAATACTTAAAGATGGGTATTGGGTAGAGTCAGTCCAGCTGTAAAAGGATGTAACTTCATTGACTTAAAAAACTATTTCTGTCAAGACCAAATCTAGTCTAATACATTTAAAGGATAAAAATAAGAGTCGGGAATATTTCTGGAACATTTTGGAGATGTTGGCACAAGATATTGAACTCAGTTTCTTACTATTTAAACTTATTGTCAGAACCCATTGTTCATATGCCTATAGTACAGTGGAGAATTCCATAGTTTGATACAGAAGGCACAGTCTGTCAATCATTTTGTAAGTAGGTCATGTAAGTAGGTCACGAGTGGAAAACTCCAGAGCCCAGTGACTATATATTAATGACCTAGAAAAAGTTCCCGCCAATCTTATGTAAATTCGTACCCCACTATTGGACTGTTCTAAATTATTCCTACCTGGCGGCCAGCAATTGGCTTGCTAGCCGTATAAGAGGTTGAAGCAGTTTCTGCCCAAGTTGGAGAACTCCACATACATCTCGTGGAGAGCTCTGAGCACGCTGTGGAGCCTAGCAAACTCCACGTGTGTCTTAGAGAAGAACTTAGGGGCCTGATCAACCTCTAATCGCTCCCCGTCACTGACCTAGACCTAGACGTAACCCGACAACTGCTGGCTCGACACATTTGCAGACCGACCAAACGAACTCTGTAATTTCTGCCTGACCCAAGTTTTGTTTACAACTGTAATCGAAGCAAGCTTCTGACCTGCACTGTACGAGCAGTGTAAGTAAACAATCTTTTTGTTCAATCAAAACGCTTGAGTACCTGATTCCACTCCAAGCGTCATAAGTACCTGCCCGCTGACTAGGGCTCCTAAGGCCCCGAACCCCGCGCCGCGGCTCTCGGCAGCGACACTTACAAGTCTCAAAAACTCAGAGGAGGTTACTATAAAATAAAATATCAGTGTTGCTATTCTTAATTAAACCAGAAAAAGAAAATTAATTTAACGTGAGTAAATTAAATTGAATGGAAGAAATAACTGAGATTAAAGAGTGAAACAAAAGCTTTTTTTAATCAAGCAGAGAGAAGAGGGGAAAGTATAAAAAGAAGGTAACAAAAGCTTCATTATAGACTATGCATATAAAATCAGAAGAGAGAAGGGTAAAAGGAAAAATCCTCCAAATATGGAGTGCAGCTTTAAAGTATCAATAAATGCCAAAACATGTTCCTATCCTCCATGGAAGAGTGATAACAACCTAGGGCCCCAATCCCAAAGCCCATTCTTATTCCTAAGCATGTGCTCAAGTCTTACTATCATTAGTAGGACATAAGTGGATGTCTATAATGAAATACGTGCTAAAATTCTTCACTGAATAGGAATAGATTTAAAAGCACATTTCACTGCTTTGCAAAGTTTGAACCTATTATGGTACATCAGCATGCTGTCTGATATTAGCCATAGTAATTCAGACAAGAAAGAGCAGATCTCCATTATTAAAGTTTGTGATTCAGAAACTAGCACTGAGTGATGTACCATGACGTACATTCTGCCAAGTGCTTTTTCTACGATACATAAGGGCTTCACATATTTTTTGTCAAGTTTCGTTATAGTTCTTTAATCATATAAGTAACACTTCTCAATTTTGGATTTGGGTCTTGATCGAAAGCCCATTGGAGTCAATGGCAAAAATTCCTTTGCTTGCTGTGTGCTATAGATTAGGCTCTATGGCCAAATGGACACAAGAAAATTATATACTAGTTTATAACACACTTTAAAATATATTAGGAATGAATATACTGATTGTGAAGGACCCAAGACTTACAGCACTGGAAAATGAAAGCATCTGAAACCTGGAATGACCATCTAGGCAATGACAGTAAATTAATTCTCTATGTGAACATGGTGATTTGGGTACTTTGGGTGTGTCTACTCATGTCCAACCATCTCAGTTCCAAGGTTGACGTACACAGAGAGGGAAGATCTGTGTTGGGCTTATTTCCTCAATATCATGACTGAGCACTCTCCTGCCCTGGTGTAGCTCGACCCTTAATCCTCTAAAAAATAGGTTGAGACCCTGAATTAATTTTATATAGGCCAAACAGCCAAAAGAAGGTTGGCATACTGGGCCACATTCCCAATAGCACAGTTCAGGAGCTGGCTACCAACAAGTCCATGTCACTCTTGCTATGTTGCTGCTTAGTTATTGACCAGAGAGATCATAAAGATCATGATGCCACAATCCAACCAGCCAGCGCGCTTCAGTTAAATTTAAGCAATGAGAATTTTAGAAGCAAGCAGGATTTATACAGATAAATGGAGAACTAAGATTTAAAAGATCGAGGAACCGAACATATTCTAAAAAAATGAGTAATTTATTCAAAGCTCAGCTGGTTCAAAAGCAAAGTTCCAAGCATCAACACAACAATAGCTAGTGACATAGGTCTATGACATTATCTTAGTAAGAAGTAGATATAAGCACAATACCTATTCTCAAAATTAACACCAACAGCTAGTATCTTACCCAGTTTCAGCAGGAAAAGCAAAAACTGAATCACTATAGAATGATGTTTCAGGTGAGAGGACCCTATTGTTTGAGTGTATTAAAACTAGACAATGCAAATGAAAACATTATAGGGAACAACCCTGCTATCATTGCTATCAACGGATTTCTGTAATAATAAAGTAATACTGATTATTTACTTAGTTTTCCCATTTCTCCTATCTGTTCTATTTTTAAAGCGATTTTTCCATTCAGTCTCTTTTATAGATCTCTCTGGAAAGCCAGGGTGGCTATTTTTTTGCTCCTCTTCTTTTCAAGTTTGAAAGTAACACCAAATCACATGAGTCTATAATAGCTGAAATACGTGATTTGTATTTAAAAGGTCTAAAATAAAATTCAACTCAGAACCCTCATATGTTTTTAAGAGAACTTATCCCAAACTATCAAGTACCTGGAAATATACTTGGTTAACTATTGACCAATGCTTTAAATCCTAGATAAGGTCCTATTCTGGGAAACAATATTATAATAATGTAAGCTTGATACATGACCTTAACAAAATTGGGTGACTGCAGCAAAGATGAGTCTGACAGAAGGACAAAAGAGTTAATTCTCCTTTTTATTCAAGCGTATTTTCCTCATAACTGCTTCTGCATATTTACTGAGTTAAAATAATTTGATAAAATATAGAATTATAATTGTAGTTAAACTTAATTGCTTGTGAGAGTAACTGTTGATTAATGTGTATTAATGACTTCACAATTTGACTTCTTTTGACTGCAACATTTGAATTAATTGATTTTATTACATTTCAGCCTCCATTGCAGTTCTATTTCTATAGATAAAATCCAATAAAAATAAAAGAAACTTGTTTCCTCCCTACTCAGATTCTATAAATTATGTTTCCTGAAAGTGCTAATTTAATATCTTCTATTTTATTGACATTTTACACAGCTCAGGGTCATTTTTTTTTCCTGTTTTGACCAAGTTTAGGACAACTTTTAATATTAATGCTGTAGTTGAAGAAAGTCAAGGAGACTACTTCAATATGTGCTCCTCAATAGGAGTTACAATCTAGTCCTTGGGTTTCCCTGTGAATTGCCTCTGAACTAAGATAATTTATTTTGTAATTGTGATATGTTCCCTTATGGCATCCTCTGATGGAGAGGTAGGTTATGTAATGATCAGGGCGGACGTCCCCTCTGCCAGTAGGTGATACTGTATTGTTCTCTTAGCATTATGTTGGCTTATATTATATTGTTGCCCCTGAGTAGAAGAGGGGAATGGTAATAGGAGGCTAAAAGGAAGTGAAGTCCTGCAAACATTGCTGGAGTTACTTGTAGCTTTGCAATAAGCCATTTGATTTCTATGAGCAATGATTATAACTGGCAGCAATGGCTTCAAGATGGCAGAAACATATTAGCCTGAAGACAAATTTGCTGGTCAATCACATGAGACCAAATTCTGTGAGGACTTGACATACTTTGGCCTTCTGTTAAAGATGGCCTGATGAGAAAGCCTGTAGGAGTGATTTTAGATGCTGATACCAAAACCCTTTACCACCAACTTCCCAATATGGAATCTAGGTTTTAAAGACAGAGAGTTACACAAATACTTATAGGATCACTGTGAGGAGGGATTGGCCCTTTTAGAATACCAGAGGAATAGCAAGCCAAAAAACAGTAGGAAGTCCTTCTCTCATTTCTTGTATGTACAAAGGAAACTGTTTAATAGGGTTCTTCTTGCCTGGGAGATGTCTCAAATGAAGTGGAACCTGTTGAGTTGGCAATGCAGAGACAGGTTTATGCCCACTGGCAAGTCCTGGGAGAATCCTATTTGAAAAGTCAATTTGCAAACATTTTAACATGGGAGCTTTATAACTCATTTGTGAAAACAGACACCAAGGTGGATAAATCAGTGGAACAGATTATACTTAATTACAAATATGGAAGCAGAAAGGAGGGAATCCTTTAAGGAACAGCTCTTACTTCCCAGTCTCTAGGTGAGAGGTCCCAAATCTGATCCAGGAGGTGTAGACAGAAAGGCCACTACACAACAGATATACCAGTTTCCCATATATATGGACCACTTAGCACTATCCTCTGAGAGAGGAACATAGCAGTGAGAACAAAGATGAATTCTCCAGTCATCTCCAAGGTACAAAATACTAAAACATGACTTCCTCCTTATAACTGGCAATGTTAACACAAAAGTAGGAGGAATAGAGGAGCACAGACTCATGGGAATCATCAACTAAAATGGCGAGAGACCCAATGAATTGTGCTGGGTGGCTGAGTTATCAAGAGCAATATATTCCATCACAAAAGACATTCACAAAGAAACAGAGAGGTCACCAAAGGAACATCAAATGAAAAGTCAGACTGACCACCTCAGCAGCAGCTTCAGATTCAGGTCTAGATGGTAGAGCTTTGCAAATAGCTGAGGGTAACAACAGCCTTTGCATTGCCAAATGGAAAATAAAACTAAGATCAACTTAAAAAACAAGAAAGGATCCAAAAGAATCAAAAAAGCTGAAGACAACAACAACAACAAAAAACCTATGAGAAAATCCAATTTGAATTGATCAGATTTGACAAGGCTCTGCCAGAGGCAGAGAAAGGTGAAATGCAGACTACACCTGAAAAAAAAAGGGCAGTGCTCAGGCACAGTGTTGTTCAAGTTGCATCAGTCACAACTAGATAATATAAGAGCTAGAGATGGTAATAGACATCATTCCTTAGTGAGGAAGAAAGGCAGTGAAAGAAAAACTCCTGAATATTAAGAGCCATGAAATATTGGAAACCACAATGAAGGTATGTAGAAAAGCAGACAAAATTAATGAAAAGCAATACAAAGAAATAAAAATAGAACGATGTCAAATTTCTAGCAACTGAAGGTGAAGCTGCTGCAGTGATAGGAAACCACAGACCCTTCTATAAGTGACTAAAACTCTATGTGGGAATTTCCAAAGAGGAAACGGAGCAATCTAAACCAAAGATGGAAAATTGCTTACAACAGAGATTAAATAGAAGCAGACGGGTAGAGCATTTCAGTGGAGTGTTTTAAACAGACCTAGCCCCACATAACATTGGATCTTAATGAAATATGTGAATGTGAAAAACTAGACTTCAACAGAGGGCAAATCAATGTGGCCTACATATACAGGCTGCTATCAAGAAGCTGAAAAACAGTGAAGCAGCAGAAAATTATCAAATCCCTGCAGAAATGCTAAAAGCACTTGATTCTACAACCTTAACAAAACCAACAGAACTATTCAGGGATGCCAAGGATAAAGAAGCCCCTCCTTGGCCAACTGGTATTAGGAACTGAGGGCATCCCCGGGAACCCTACAAAGAAACTTTGGCATGGGTGTCAGATTGGTTGATCCTGAAACCACAGAGCAGACAGAAACAGCAGCAAATGGCAGAGAGGACTGAAAGAGACTGGCTTCTGTCCTGCATACCAATGTTGGGAAGGGAAGGATGAAATGAATCAAGCTAGGACATTATGCAATAGGACTCTATAGGATGGGCCTAACCTGATGGACAGGTTGCATGGAATCTGTAGAACCAAGGGCAGAGACAGGATTTCCCTAAGAGAGGTACAGGAGCAGCAACTCACACTGCAGGGTGGCTGCACCCCCTGTTCCCAGGTTTTTCCACCCCTATCAGTGCGAGGCTGCAAACGGATGGGACAGCAGCAACAGCATGGGGGGAGAGTATTTCTTTCACCCTTACCAATCCAACCTGGAGCAGGTCCGGGAAAAGGGAACAACCACCCATCCCTGGATGCTGCTGCTGTCACTGTCCCCAGCTGAGCCCTGCAGAGGGCAGGAACAGCCCTAGTGCTTTCCCTTGCCCTCAGGACAGTGGGGAAAACAGCAATGGCAGTCAGGGCAGAGGGGAAGGGCCATGCCTCGAAATAGAGAGGGAGGTAGGATTTGCAGCTGTTTTAGGGATTTCAATAAGTCCCTAAAGCAGGACTTCTGCTGCTTTAATAAGTCCCTACAACAGCACAGAAGTCCCCACAGGCTTCTGCGGTGTGGTCCAAACCAAAAGGGGAGTGCAGCCAAGCCACTGCACTCCTTCTGATCTGTCCCTGTATAGGACTAATATTACATCACAGTTGCTGTTTTAGCAGAACTCTCAGGCTGAACTGAAAGCATGGTTCTGGATCAGATCAGTGAATGCGAGTGACTGGGAGGTACAGCTGGTGAAAAAAATCAGATGATGGGGAAAATGTCCTAAGTAACTAGCCTCAAAGCCTCTCACCGGAGCAGAGGTCAAGAATTATGAAACAGCTCCTTCAGTAAAAGAGCCAAGGACTGACTTGACAGAAACATCCATAGAAAGAAAGCACTTAAAACAGTTTTTCTTATGGCATGCTAGTGTGTTCTCAGAGAATAAGGAACAGCTTGGGAGATATGATCAAGTGCAGCAACAGATTGTGATTTAATCAGAAAAAAACAACAAAAACACCCCAAGAAAAACATCCAAAACTTGCTCCTTTTTTGGAAAGGAGGGGACCTTTCACAGTACCTAAGAGAGTGAACAGAATATCTTTTCTGGTATGAAATGCAAGAGGTTGTCTCTCTGTAGGACACTGAGAAATGGTAAAAAAGTGCATTGAAAGAAATGGGAAGGCAAATACTGAGGAAGCTCAACAATCACCTCAGACAGGTGTGGAAGAAATACTCCAATATGTTCTTGTAGCTTATAGTGGGAAACCAGTTGCAGAGAAAAAATTGTTAGTATGTCCTCAGGATATCAACATGCTGCATTTTTCACCAGTCAAACCATAACAGATAGGTCTAGCCCAATGGTTCTCAACATTATAGATTCACAGCACTCCTCCATAGCTTTTCGGAATTTGGCACAACCCTGCTTGAGAACCACCACTGTACTGTCTTGTCTTATCTCAGTGGTTCTCACCTAGGACGCTGCCACTGTGGCCAGGAGGAACTGCCACATGTGCTTCACAGAGAGTCAGATTGGGAGGTGGCTGCAGGAGGACTTTATATTCCTGCCACGGCCACTTCTCAATCTGGCTTTGCATAAGGTATGCAGGACAGTTCCATTTGGTTGCAGCACTGCAGCACCCCTGAAAGGGTCTCCTGGCAGTCATGGTTGAAAACTGCTAGTCTAGCCTGAAAGGCATGAGCCCTTGTAATAGAGACCCCAAACCCTGTTATTGAGAGTAGGGCCAGGCAGCAGAGCAACAAGGCCCCAAACTGCAAAAGCTGGAAGCAATTGACCTGGAGCAAGTTGCAAAGGAAATAGGCCATAAGGTGCAGAACTCCTGGCAGATAGTTAGGAAAGCTCTGCTGCAGCCATGTGAGGGCTGGTGCTGCTAGTAATGAATAGCCACTGTGCCCAATTCTGAAAAATCAAAAATCATGTGACTGAAAAGGTGTGCATCCTACGACCATATAAGCCTGGCTCCTAGGCTGAGAAGCTTGTTCTGACCCTTAGCATTAAGGGGGAGAGGAGCTCCCTTGACAGTAGACTGAAGGAACCACAGACAATAAGGTCCTTTGAGGAACTATTTACAGCTTACAAAGCCAGCTTAAAGTGAAGGGGGTTGTTCTGTGGTAAAGGTATCCAGAGGGGGGTTGATTATGTCGATGTTAAGTTGCTGGGTTTTATGAACTAATCATGCCAAGTGGACTATTTGGTGGGCTAATGAGTCAGGTGGACTGAACTATAGCTGACAAGGGACCTGGTGCACTGAAGTTGAGCCAACAGGTCAGAGGCCAGTTAGGTCTGATCAAGCCTTAGATTCATTTAAGAGTAGAATAAACCTGGGAGTGCAGCAGGGAGCTGCTGGTGGGATTCATTAGAGCAAATATGGATTAGGTCAGACTGGCAGCCCCACAATGAGAAGGTGGAAAAAGGCATCTAAGGTGCTACTCCAGCAACTGAAGGCAGGCTCCCAAATTATAACAACAATTACCAGAAAAGGTGCAGCAGGTGAGATAAAGGCAAGGCAGCTAATAAACCAGAGAGTATATCATCTGACCTCTGGGAGCATTAGACTCAGCAGCACAGTACTGAACCTGCTGTAGCCTTGTTTTTTTCCATTTCATTAAATCCAGCTCTGAGTAATTGTAATAAGGTACTTGTGAGAAAAATGAAAGTGATGCTTTTCAGGGCAAATCTGTTTTGCATATTGACTAGAAAGGGCTGAGACTACCTGCAATTTCAGCCAAGTTCCTGGGCCTGAGAAGTCAGTCTTCTTCAAACTAAAGAGGAGGAAGGAGCTTCTGAGGGGATGGCAGTGAACAAGCCCAGTGGGACTGAGTTGCTTTGAGCATACAGACAGGTGGAAAGCACCTCAGAAGGATGGTCGTGTTTTTGCTTACTCACCATGAACTTTGGTACTGGCACCAGACCCCATGGTCTATTGACATTGCTAATGATAGCATTAACTGTGCTATTAACTGTATTAACATTAACTGTCATTTATTAATGATTTTAAGTTATTTAAATAAAACCTTAATACAAACATTTAAATATTTATGTAGAAAGTCTTGGGGCATTTCAGGATTTGATCATTATATAGGTAACTAGCCAACTGCCCAGCAAGAATGACAAGAGTGTTTAAGGGAGTGTTTACATGCCTCCCCTACCCCGCCACTCACCCTTCGGGGCCGGCCATGTAAACAGTCCTTCCACTGTCACCGCCTCCTCCTCCAGCCTCCAGCACAGCAGATTCCTCCCCCTTGCCTGCCTCCGCCGCCTCCTGCAAAGCAGTGGGGCTCTCCCCCACTTAAGGAGATGGTGGTGGCAGCTCCCAGTGCTGGCTCCCTCCCCCCTGCCCACCCACCTCTGCCTCCGCTGCCTCCCGTGGAGCAGCGGGGCTTCCCTCCACCTGAGAAATCGGTGGTGGTGGCTCCTCCCTCTCCCCCGCCCACCCGCCTCTGCCTCTGCCTCCTCCTGCAAAGCAGCAGGGCTTCCCTCCACCTGAGGTGGCAACAGCTCTTTCCCCCCTACCTGCCTGCCCACCTGCCCATCCACCTTCACTTCCTCCCATGGAGCAGTGGTGCTTCCCTTTGCCTGAGAAGGCGGTGGCAATGGCAGTGGCTGTGGCAGCTCCTCCCTCTCCCCTGCCCACCCACCCCCACCCCTGCCTCCTCCTGTGGAGCAGCAGGGCTCCCACCTCCCTGCCTGAGGTGGCGGAGCCCCTGCAGCCAATCACTGCTGGCCCTCTGGGCGGCATATGTGCAATTGTGTTATGGACAGACAGACACACAGACAGACTAAGCCCTTTATTATGTTAGAATATTTCCTTCACATTTGGTCTACCTACAGGAAGGATTTCTTTCACATTTGGTCCACTCACATTCCTCTGGAAATTTCTTTGAAAACCTCTTTTTCAAATATTGTCCGTGATATCAGAAACACAGGCAATGACTGGTAGAATGAATGAGACCTGTAGCACATCTAGTCTAGTGTCTTATGTCCATCATGGTCAGTACCAGATGTTTCAAAAAAGCCCTACAGGACACAAATTCAAAATAACCTGACCCCACTGAAGGTTTCTCCCTAATGCATATTAGTCAAAGTCCGAATCCATAATCTAGAACACAATATATACTATATCCCTTCAATAAGTTTCTGGCATTAAATTCTGTAACTCTGGTTGTACTTGTCCACACAAATATCTAGTCTTTCTTAGCCTCAATGATATCTTGTGGTCATGACTTCCACAGTCCAATTATATATGTGTATTGGGGTAGAAGGGAAGATTTAATCTCTTTGAATTTTCCACCTCACTGAATATTCTTCTGCTTTTCTTGTATAAAACCAATAATCTGTCCTCTTTATTTAAGTCATTATTTTATACATGACTGTCACTAACCCTGCTATGTTTTGGGGGTTCAAAGCATGTCATGAATGTTTTCTTGTGTTCTGTGTACTGATATGGCATGTGCGGTCTCTTTGAAAAGCCAATGTTATCTGCATCCATTTATGTTAGTGTTATCACTGTATAGATCATGTTATCCTGCCTGTTTGTATCCATATGGTTTTGGATATGGTTTAGTCAAGGGAAGGGAGTGGGCAAAAATGCTGAAGTTCTCTTCATATTGTGGCTCTAGGACAGGGGTGCTCAACCCCCAGCACTGTGTCATCCAGCCTGCAGGGCTCCCCACAGGTGCAAGAGGAGCACTGCAGGCTATGACCCTGCACCACTCACCTGCTCCATGAAGCCAAAAGGTTGAGTGCCACTACTGTGGGGCTAGAAGAGTTGTCACTACCAGACACAGAGGAAAGGGGTTGGGCCCAAAGCATTATAATGGGAAAATACTTCCTTTATAGCAAAACTTGTCAAGAGGAATGGCCCATCCAGCCAAAGAAATGCCAGGTACCTCAGGCAGACCAAATCTTCCTAGAGAGTTCTTGTGACTTTTGAAAATGCTGGTTGGTTAGAAGGGTTAAGGCCACTAGCTGTGGACTAGGAAGGATCAGAGGGACCCCAGTGGGCAAAGGCTGGCAGAAATCAACAGAAAGGCCGACTTCCAGTGATGCTGGCAAGACTCTCAGACAGGGAAGGCTAAGGTGTAGCTAGATGAGAGGGTAAGGGACACTTCTTGTTTTGCTTTTTTCTCTCCAGATCTATTGTCAGTTTTGTTTGTTATCCTATGGAATAAATCATTTTGTTATTTGTTTGGTTTCTTCCTAATTGCCTGTGGAAAGAGTGATTTCCAGGTGAGTGATATTCCAGGCTAGCCCTCTCCATGGAGAGGGGGACCTAAAAAATTCTTTCATAACCCAACATGGCAGTCACCTGGGGCTAGCAGAGATTCCCTCCCTGCAGCCACAGGTCTGGTATAAGGGTAGTGGAGCTGAGGCTTGCTGGGGTAGGGAGATATCTCAATGCAACCTCAGACTGCTTCTTGGAGCAAATAGCAGCACAGTGGAGAGAAACTCATGGTTCTAAGCCCGCCCCTGCCAAGGCAAGATTTCTGACAATGACTTCATTGTGCTTCCTCCTATTAATTTCCTTTGGAAGGGAAACAATCCCAATCTTGTTTCAAACTCTCTTCATGTGAGCTTTTTTTTTTCAGGCTGATGATCATTCATGTTCTCTCTTGCCCTATGATTCTTCAATGACATTTTTCAGATACAACAGGCAGTAGTGCATACTGCATGTAAGGACATGGCATACCATGAACATATATACTGCATTCTTTGTTTTGATCACAGCTGCATATTGTCCAGGTCCTTTTTCTGAGTTGATAGAACCTGGTCATGCATGTTCAAGAAAAAAATGGCTGCCTAGATCAGGGGTAATCAACCTGTTGCCCACACAGCCTCTGTGTGGCACATTGCAGACTCAGAAGAAGACAGGCAGTAGAGTGGCAGATAGGGCAGGGAGCAGAAAGCAGAGCAGCAACCTAGTTAGGGAGCATGGGGAAGGGAGCAGAAAGCGGAGAAGCAGGTTCAGTAGAGGAAAAGGATAGGAGTAGCAGTTAGGGAGGCATGAGAGAGAGCCTGGGGTGCTCTGTCACTTTGAGGGCAGCTGCCCAGAGAGGGCCCTGCAGAACAGGCAGGGCACAGCTGCAACTGGGTTGTCACAGCAACCAGTTAATAGGATTAATTAGGAGGCACCTGCAGGCAACCTGGGAAAAGGCAGCTGAATGGACGAGGGGTAGGGCCTGAGGGATATAGTGCAGCTCCAGAGGTCATCAGGGCAGAGCTCTCTGCAAGAAGAATGAGAACTAGAGCCCAGGCTGCAGGGAGAAGTGGGAAACTAGGAGCCTGCATAGGAAACAAGCTAACTATCCCAGGCACTTTCTATTTCAGCTTTTGTTTTTTGTGGAGACTGCCACTAAGGGGTGCAGTGAACCCCGTGCAAGACATTCTTTTGAGCCAGGACTGGTGCTTTGCATTTTGGAGTTTCATTGCCATAGTGCCTGCCAGGGGGTGCACTGAGTATGCTCAGATGGGCAGTCCTATAGAGCCCACGAGGGGAACATTCCAATAGCACTTGAGAGGCACAGTCTGAGGGCCAGTGGCCCCACAGCCCGAGAAGGGCCAGACTTGGACTTCGGGGCCAGAGGGCCCAGTGCCTGGAGCAGGGTGGAGATAGGGCCAGAGGCCTGGACAGCAAGAGAGCCCAGGAAGGTTCAGCAGCCCAAGAAGGGACAGAGATAAAGGCCTTTAAGGGTCAGACCAGAAGCTGGGAACCCCAAAGCTCAGTTCCTTCAGTGGACCAAAGCTAGAGGGCCCAGCAAGCGGAAAAAGGGCAGAGGCCAAGAATGCCAAAGTCCAACACCTGAACAATGGCAGGCTCACTCTAAGATCCTCAGGCAGCCTCCCTCCCTTCAAAACAGTAACAACAAAGGTGTGGCAGGTGAGTAAAGGAGGCAAGAGTTCCCTAGAGTTGGAGCTAGGACAGGAATTGTGTGTCCACCAGGGGGTGTCACAGCCCCCCCTGGAGATGACCCTGTCACAGGAGATACAAGACTAATTTGTGGCATGCCTGCCAAAGAAGTTGGCCCTTTTTAGTTTAAATCGTGGGTGGGCAAGATACAGCCTGAGGGCTGAATCCAACCTACCAAGGCATTTTGTCCAGTCTTCAGTAGGTCCCTTGGCCCTGCACATCAAGGCACAGTGGGGCAGTTCAGGCCATGGCATGTGCAGCCAGTCCCATCATCCCCATGCACACAGTGAGACTGGGTCACTACAGCAGCTGGACTCCATTTCCCAGCAGCCCCATTGGTGGCTCCTGGCTACTACTACCAGACTTGGCCCTGCTTCCTGGGCACCCTGGCCTGTCTGCCCGCACCCACAGCCTGTGCAGGCAGGGTGCATGGCTGGGCACAGAGCAGCATCTAGGGGTGGAACAGGCAGATGGGGGCAGGGATCGGGATCACAGGGCAGTGAGAGTGTGGTGTTACCAGATTTGCCCATTAGTTTTGGGGTGTGCTCATTTATTAGGGACATGTTTCTAGGGTCTTGGTAATTCTATCAATGTGCTGCTTGTGTTACTATACGGAGCTGTATATCTCCCTTCTGCAAGTCCTCACCCCCAATGGAGCTATCTTGCAGGACTCAGTTTCAATGGGGCTGGGTTCCTCCAGTCACCAAATCAGTCATACACACAAACACACACAGATTAACGTGACACGCCTGACCCAGCCAGGTTGATCAGCATGGACAGGCTGACACCCTCATGTGCCAGGAATCAGTTCATCAGAGCAACAATGAACTGCAGTCAGACACAATCACACAGGAGAACAGAATACCTCTGAATCTGGCTGGGTGTCCAGCTGACACCCTCATGGGCAGCATTCAGTTCATTAAGGCACGTCTGAGCCAAACTGGGTCAATCAGCCTGTACAAGCTGATCCCCTCATGTGTTTCAAACTCAGCACGTCCCAATCTTTAGCCTTTTGATGAGCAGACCCCACAGTATTTCTGGACTTCACAGGGATCTTTAGCCTAGGTAAAAGAAGCACTGCTGCACAGCAAGTGGGGAAGGAGAAGTAGAGAAGGAAAAATACACCCAGTTACTACCAGTTTGACTATAAAAGTTATTTATTGCTAAGTATATGAAATATATTATGGTACTAGTAGTAATAGACGTGTACTGGAAAAACAAACACAAACAATTACAATACTACCCTGGTTTCACTAAGTATTTGGGGAAACTTAGCTCAAGCTTAACTAATACAGTTCAGGTTCAGAAATTTATGCCTAGAGAGAAAAGAGAAAAGAGAGAGAGAGAGAGAGAGAACGCTGGGATCTCACCAGTCCAAGGCACTCGGATTGCAAAGCTGACAGGTAGTTTGTAGCACGATCCTTGAAGGGAGACGATCTGTTCTTCCAGCATTCCGAGAACAACAGCGGATGGTGTCAGCACATACACTGCTGCTTTTTTACAGATTTTTATACCCTCAGTTCAGCTTCTTCAAAGCATTCCCAATAGTGTAAATCATTGTCATTTCTATTGACAAGGGGTTATCTGGTTTGGAACATCTCAAGAAACTGACTGATAATCAGGAAACACATAAGGTTAGGGTGTAACCAGACACTTGACAGCCAGCTTGAAATTCCTATGGATAGCATATACACTGATGGGATATCTCATTATTTCTTCAGAAACAACAGATAGCTTGCAGCATCAGGGTTTTGGATTTTTACTTGTTGTGAACAAGCCTCAGCTTAGCATGACTTTTCCAGATCTTACTGTAGTCTTTTAAGAGACTTAAGGCAATTATTGGAGTGTTTATAACCTTTGGGCAGGAGGGCTTCCACCAGTTGTCCCAGGAAAAGTATGACAACACTTGTGGTAAGGACTCCAACGGGCTGGATGCTGTGATGAACCCATTTACCATTGTTCAAATGTTGCCCATACCCCCTCTGACTCGGTCTCTTGCCTCAGCATTCCCTAACCTGGCAACCGAGTTTTAGTCAATCAAGTTTAAATAGGCCTCCCATACTGGGACCGGGGAATGTATGGCCCGAGATGCCTATTAAACTTAGAGGTATGTGTGTGCCGGGGGGGGGGGGGGGGGGGGGGGGGGAGTCCTTTCTAAATCCAGATTTGAATTGGTCTGATAAATGCAGAGCTGGGTGTGTGTAAACATGGGTTGATTAGCATTTGGAGCACAGATTCCCCATCATGCAGTGCTCCCCTGCTTCTCTGATCCCATAATTCACTGCAGTCTCTGCTTCAGGTGTTCTGTTCTCCATCTTCCGTGTAAATGAATGGTCATCTGGTTCCATCTTGGATGCAAATGAGACCTAGGGCAGTTGTTTCACTCTTGTCACCCTTATCTGGAGGGTTTTAGGTGTGTCTCCCACTGCATCTTAATCAGTTTCATTTAAGTAGAGGAGGGGAGGGAGGGGGAATTCTTTGTGAGTCAAACAGACTGTGTCCTGTGTCAGGGTTCCCCAAGAACACAGAGCTGAGAGGTAACAGTGGGACCAGACCTGGAGCAGAGTCACGATCCTCTTCCTGCATGTCCATGCAACAGGCACCGGTTCTGCAGGCAGGGCATCTCCCCCAGTGGTGCTATCCCATCTGCCCAGCAACGTGCCTTGCCCATGTGGGGCCCAGCTGGTCTCTGCTGGGATTGCAGAGTAGTGACAGCACAGGGCCGGGACTGGGGCAGAGCTGCTATCTGCTTCCTGCACACCACTGCCCGTGGAAGTACATGCAGTAAGCAGATCATGGCTCTGCCCTGGGCCCCAGCTCCATGTTGTCACCGCCCCATGATCCCAATCCTGGCCCTCCCCACCTATCCCACTCCCTGGTGTTGATTTCCACCAGCCTTCAGCCCCATCCCAGTTGCATCCCAGCCCTGTCCCAGCTGCATGGCTGCATGTGGAGGCCACTTAGAGTCTTGGTGAGCTGTTGCGGGGTGCTGACCCCGCACACAACAGCTCACTCAAACTCCCTAAGTGGCCCTCTAGCCAAAATAATTGCCCAGCCCTGATTTAGATGATCTGGAAAATTGAGAGCCTATCTTATGAGAGGACTAAGAGAGGTCACAAGACGAAGCCTGAGGGGATCTGGTTATGCTCTTTAAATACATGAGGACAAATTCCAAAAAAAGGAAAAAAGCTAGTTACAATACCAGATGACGTCGGCAGAAAAACAAATTGCTATAAACTAGCCATGAATAAATTTAGGCTGGAAATTAAAAGATTTGTAACTGCCAGAGCTGCGAGGTTCAGAAATAGCCTTTTAATAGAGATAGTGAGGGAAAAGAACCCCAAACTATTTACAGACTGGAGTTTGATCAATTTATGCAAGGAGTTTATATGATATTGTTGCTTACAGTATCTGAAACTAGACTCAGTGCCCCACCTACAGCTGTGTGCCTAATTTAGAACCCTGTTAGAAATCCTTTTTCTTTTCCCTCCAATGTGTCTGACTTTGGAGGTGACAGTCATTGTTGATAAATACAAACATGTAACTCATTCACTTTAGTTTGGTTAAGTTTCTCCTAATTTCTTGTCTTCCCTGAACTTGACTGAAAATGTAAATTTTCCATTTGTAAATTTTGCTGCTTCACTCCCCTTTCAACGCACTTCTATAATAAACAACATCAGACTAAACAAGGCACTTGCTGTTAGGCGTTTTGCCATGATGAAAACTGATTATCAGGGATCCTGGTTTTGCCTCAGAAAAAAAAAAACAAATTCTCTGATAAACCCAAAATCTGTGATTAAAATGAAAAGCCTCCTCACTCCCCCACCACAGCCCCCTTGCCCTGTTCATGCCCCTCATTCCCACCCACAGCCACCCACCCATGCTCGTGCCCCTTGTCCACCACCCATAGCCCCCTCCCACTCCGCCCTGCTGGGGCCAGGGACGCGGGTCCTCAGCCCCCTGCCCCAGCAAGGGGTGGTGGCTGCTGCAGCAGAGCGGAGCCTGGCTCCCCACCTGCTACCTGCCTGCTGTGGGCTGAGGTGGGGAGGGCAGTTCCCCACTGCTGCATGCACTCCTGGGGGCCAGGGGAGGCCCATGCCCTGCAGATCTGTGTGCAGGACAGGGGTGGGCATGGGCTACCTGCTGCTCTCCCCCAGGGCCTCAGCAGCCCAGCTGGTGTGACCCAGTGCGGCAGGGCACAGTGGGGCCATGCAGGGATCTTGCCACTGTGAACTCCACGCTGCCCTGGCAATGTGTCTCCTGCACACATGGCAGCAGCAGGGGTGGCAGCACAGGGTTGTGCCCCTCACTGCTGCCACACAGGCAGGGGATGCCTTGCCAGGGCAGCACAAGGCTTGCAGCAGCAAGGAGATCCCCACACAGACCTGCTGTTCCCTGCAGCGCAGGGTTGCACCCACTGGACTACAGAGGCCCCAGAGAAGAGCAGCAGGGTGGGAGCCCAAGCCTGCAGTGGGTAAGCCATGCCTGCCCCTGTCCCACATGCCAGTCTGGGAGAAAAGGGTTCCCCTGACCCCCAGGAGTGTGTACAGTGGCAGGGAACCAGCCTGACCCCCTTACCCCCCAGACGAGAAGTCTGCAGCCCCATCCCGCTCACCACTGGGGCCCTGCAGCTGTGCATTGCAGCCCTGGGCCCCAACTCCCACACACCACTCTGCTGGGCAGCACCCCCAGCCGTATGCATATACTTGTACATCAAGCCCACCGCCTGACTGCCCTCCTGCCACTCCCAGCCCTCTGCAGGCTGGAACTTGGCCAGCCTGCAGAGAGCTCTTTGCAAAACTGAAAAATCCACAGGTTTCTCCATTAAAATGAGAAATCCACGTTTTCCTCTGGTAAAGGGGGAAATCCATGTTTTTTCTCCCGCTTTCCATGGGAAACGGAAAACCCAGATCCCTGCTGATCATTCATTTTGATTATTTGTTTCCTGTCTCTTAGCCATTTTTGATCCATGAGAAACATTTGCCATCTCACCCTCTGCGGCATATCTAACACAGCTTTAAAAAAAAAATCATGTTTTTTTAGTCCGTTACAATTCTTTGATTGTGTTCATATAATGGTTGATAAACAAATTGTTAACATAATTTATTTAGACTTCCAGAAAAGTTTTTGATAAGATTCTTTACTAGAGGCTAAGAAACTAAGTAGCAATGGGTGAAAAGACAAGCTAGTGTCATGGATCAAGTCCAACAGAGAGACAGGGAACAAACATATTGAAATATTGAAAACTCATGAACAAAAAACTTTTTATGAGCTGTAGGGGGGAATAGCAAAACATGAAGAAAAGTGAAGAGGCATTGAATCTGCTCTCTGAAGATGTCCTGTGATCTGTGGGGTTTCTCTGCATGTCTCAAAATATCAGCAAGTTAGGAAATTGAAGCATCCTGCCTGTTCCGTAAAGGAGTCATACTAAACAGCTATCACAGGAATTCCCTTGCAGCAGACAGGAGCTTCCTGGTCCTTGTATGTGTGTTTCTTGTTCATTCTCAAGTTTCATATGAATACAAATCAGCTTTGCGCATTAAGACCTGCTTTAGCTAAAAGTCCCACAAGGTGGCAGCAGGCATTTTCCTATATGTTTCTGAGAACCTTTTAAAACAGATAGGCTTGAGGTCTTGTTACAGGCAGACCATACAAACTTGCTCCTCTGCCAGAGTTTGTGATGATTTTCCAGTTCAAATGTGTGTTGGTCATTTAATACTTCGGAGTTTTGTTCCATATGGCCCTATTCTATGGGCATAGATAACCTGAACCAAATTCTACTTCTGGTTGCTTCAATGCTTCTGCTTCTGGTAGACTTCAGTGAGGCTGCACCAGTGTAACCAAGGGTAAAATTGCTTCCTGAGTTTGCACTAAACTAACCAGTTTGAAGAAGCAAACTAACAAGGTTAGACTGCTATATGGAATGGTATGCGTTAAGACAGGGGTGGGCAAAATGTGGCCAGGGTTAGATCTGGCCTGCCAAGGGATTTCTTCTGGCCTGTGGCAGGACCCTCAGTCCCAGCAGGCCCAGGTATGGGGGGAGCACAGCCTGGCCTGTGGTGCATGCAGCTGGTCCTGCAGTCCCCAGGCACACATTAGGACTGGGGCACCATGGTGGCTGGGCTCACTTCCTCGCAGCTGCTTCCAGCAGCCAGTCTTGCTGCCTAGGCACCCCTGTCCATCCACCCTGTACCCACCACCAGGGGTGGGACCCACACAGGCAGAACGCACAGCCAGGTGGATGGGATGGGACCATGGGCAGGCAGGGAGCGGTGTCTGGGAGTGGGATGGGCAGGTGGGGCCAGGGTCATTGGGTGGTAACATCACAGGGCTGGGCCCCAGGGCAGAGCCACTATCTGCTCCCTGCTTGAACCTGCAACAAGCACCACTTCCATGAGCAGAGGCATGTGGGAGCAGATCACAGCTCTGGTTCAGCCCTGGTCCCACATTGTCACCACCCCAAGACCTGGCCCCACATGCCCATCCTGCTCCTGGATGTACTTCCCTGCCCACCTACAGCCCCATCCTATCCACCCGGCCACGGGGCCTGCCTGCATGGGTCCTGACTGGTTTTCTTGAAAACCCCAAGATTGTGGGGTAGTGACAGCATGGGGCCAGGGCCCAGGGCAGATCCATGATCCATTCCCTGCATGCCTCTGCCTGCAGAACCGGTGCCCATTGCAGGGGCATGCAGGGAGTGGATAGTGACTGCCCTGGGCCCTGGCCCCACACTGTCACCACCCTCCAATCCCAGCTGTGGCCCTACCTGCCCTTCCCGCTCCCAGATGCTGCTCCCTGCAAGTCTGAGGCCCCATCCCGGCTGCCTAGCCCAGCATGGAGCAGAGCCATTTAGGGAGTTTTGATGAGCTGTGAGGGTGGGGGGGAAGGCTGACCTGGCACATGACAGCTCACCAAAACTCCCTAAGTGGCACTCAGGCCTGACTAACTGCCCACCCCTGAATTAAGAACATAAGAAGATCATAAGAATTGCCATTTACTGGGTCAGACCATAGGTTCATCTTGCCCAGTCTGGGTTAAAGAGAGATATTTTTTAACATGTTCACTGATAACTTTTTAAACAGCTAGTTACATGTTTTAGTTCACTCTGCTTTCAGAGGAGCTGTTCATTTATTATTGGTTCAGTTTATTAGACTGAAGTAGTATCAGCCAAGCTGCCTGGGATTTTCTTATATTCCTTCTCACAGAATAACTCTGCCCATTAAACAATTCTGGGACAGTTGGGGCCATATGCATGAACTTGTTCAATGCCTCCTTCTATCAGCTTGTTTAGTTTTCTAGGTGAGCCTTTCAGTGTGGCCTGAATGTCTTCAAATGGGACTATCAGACCAACAAAAGAAAAACATTGTAGAGATGAAGACCCCATGCAGAATGTCCTGCTCCAAGTCCCTCTTATTTAAACCAGGTACCTGTTAACTTGAGCAGTTCAACTTACTGAAATATCTTCCTGCAACGTGAGAAGAAAATATGATGTTTTAGGTAACCAGCACCCAAATAACATACTAGCTCAAACCGCAAACTTCACCTGGATATCAGCTGACAGTGACAGCCAGTGCACCCCACTGAGATCACGAGTTTCCCTCTGGAAACATCATTTATAGCCCACCATATTCTGTATACACTGCAATTTTGCAGTGGTTCAACATATAACTCAGTGATATGACAATAGTTCATAGAGACAGCAATGGTTTGGGTAATTTTTGACAGAGGTATCACACCATAAATAAACAGTCACAACCTTATTCCTGAAAGATTTGATTTCATAAAAAGTGAATTTAGCTATTCAGAAAAGACTCCATCTAACTATTGCTGGGGTTTGCAATTGTGCTAGTGCCACCTTGTGGATGAGAAATCCTGGCAAATCCAGATAAATCCACACTAACACCAGACATCATCCAGCCCGGGAAAGGATTCATCAGACTGTAAAATCACTGCAGCCTCTTTACTTTGCCAAGGCATACGTGCAAACCTGCTGGGGTCAAGAAATCTGAGGACTTCGAGTGTGCTCTCACTATACTGCATTTCAGAAAGCTAGGCCAAATAGAGGGCAATCCACTGGAGAGGATTGGAGCTTCAAGAAGCAATTTCCTGAGCAATGAACTAACAATCAGCTTTTTAAGGAAGCTGACATCTTGTCAAAGGATGGAACTGAAAGTCAGCTTTGACAGTGATCCCAGCACATTCTCTCTGGTTTTCCCTACTGGGCAAGGGGAGGCATGGATTTGATCTGTGAGTGCCAGTATTTGGGTCCTCCACCCATCACTTCTAGAATTTTAGTGAGTGACACCAGGTAAAAAACTCAAGGAGAGATAACTGGGCCTAATTCCTTGCTACAGCACTCAAGTATTGCATCAATACAGCTACATCATCATAAAGCCTGGTTTAACACAGTGTCCTGACAAAACACAGCTCTATGCCAACACAGCTCAGTGTGAACAATCTGATCCACAAATTAAACTGAAAGTTTATCACAGCAAGAAATACTTGACAGTTATTAATGATGCAAACATTTCAGATCAACCAGGTTATTTCCCAGCTGGAAAAATGCCTCTGATTAGGGCTTTGAAGATGCTCTGATAGAGCACCCAGTACAGCCACAGCATAAGAGTTCATAAATAATTTGTGAGATAGACAAAACTGAGACTTCTGATGACATACTTGCAATATTGTCACTCATCCTGTCATGAAGGTCTGCCAGTCTGTGACGATGAAGCCAGGAAAAAAGGTACAGAGAACACGGTATGGATAGTACTGGACAGAATATAATTATAATGTCTTTCTGATAACGTAGTCAGTTAATATAGTATCAGTCCATAGTCCCAGTAACTTCTAAGGAGAAACCAATAACCTAAACTATTGGCCTTGATGAAAGAAGGTTGTCCTGACCTCAAAATTAGAGGAGGTAAGTGCAGGAGGCAATCCATGACAAAGCAGGAGCCACAAACTCCACCAAAAATAACCCCTGAAACAAGAGTTAGTATATGTTCAGTTGATTGCATGGGGTCCAGAGCCACCAATCTCTTTCTAACTCCTATTCTAGATGTACACTAGGGCTGTGCGAAATTTCGCCATCAGTTTTGTATTGACGCTGTTTCTACCCATTTTGAGGTCGAAACAGCAAAATCAAAATGGAACAGCTATGGTCGAAACACCCTCGAAACAAAATGAGGCAAGTTGAAACGTTTTGCCATTTCAACGCTGTTTTGACATTTTGCCCATAGGCCATAAGGGGGAAGATTGAAACAGCCTCTAACTTTGTCACGTCTGGCCAGATTTGGATGAAACTTGCAGGAATGGTAGCCCCTTCTGAGGGCATAGAGTGTACCATGTTTCAAGAAGATAGGTGCAGGGGGTTCAGAGAACCTGCATTCCAAAGTCTTGAGAGCAAAACTTGCATCATGTATATGCGTTAAGCCACAGCAGGGTCACAACTGCAGGGATGGTAGCCCCTACTGAGATCACAAAGCCTGCCAAGTTTCAAGGATATAGGTGCAAGGGGTTCTGGGAAACTGCACCTCAAAATCTTGAAAGCAAAACTCATGTCACATGTGTGTGTTAAGCCACAATGGGGTCAAAACTACAGGGGTGGTAGCCCCTGCTGAGGCCACAAAACCTGCCACACCTTCGTGGCCACAGCAGGGCCTAGCAGCCAGGCCTGCAGTGGTTTGCACCGCCCCCTCTGCCCCAAGACAGACACAGTTGCACAATCACCCATGTCACAAGTTTTGCCTGTCAGCAGCTAGAGGTGCAGGGCCCCAGAACCCAGAAGCCCCTGCACCTATCTTGTTGACAGCTGGCAGGCTTTGTGGCTGCAGCAGGGGCTAATAGGCCTATACCTTTCACCCTGCTGCACCTTAACACACACACTGTCACCCCATGTCATGAGTTTTGCTTGTCTGCAGCTTGAGGTGCAGTTTCCCCCAAACCCCTGCCTCTATCTCCTTGAAACTTGGCACAATCCATGCCCTCAGAAGGGGCTACCAATCCTGTAAGTTTCATCCAAATAAGGCCAGAAATGACAAAGTTATAACCTGTTTTGACCTTCCCTATTATATCCTATGGGCGAAACAGGGTTGAAACGGCAAAACGTTTCAACGGAACAGAATGGAACAGTCGTTTCGACTCGAAACAAAAGTCGAAATGGAACACTGTTCCGTTAAAATGTTGAAACGCTGGTCGAAACAGAACGCTGCCGTTTCGCACAGCCCTAATGTACATATACTATTAGATTTTTATCTGGTGTGAGACACTTTTTATGTTCATTTCAACTGGATGCAAACCTGGTCCCATCACATAATGACACTGAAACATATAATTTCTTGTACAGAATAGGTATTTCAGTCATCCGTCCATCTTTTTTTGTGATAAGTTCCTTGAATCATGGGCTACTCTTCACACGTGCCAATAAAAAATGGAAAAGGAGAAGAATCCCAGCCTAAAGCCTAGTCTCCCCTGGAGAAAGATGTGCAACTTCTCCAGATGGATCTGTGGCTCAAGGATTGGATTCTTAAATCACCTCAAGACCCTTCAGTGAGCCATGGTAGAAACTATGCTTAAATCAAGGGATTGCTGATGACCAGGGATCTGGGTTTTCTGTTTGCCATGGAAAAATTCAGTGAAATGCAGATTTTCTCATTTTAAGGAGAAAAATTAAGATTTTCACCTTTAAAGGGGAAAATACCAGGTAATGGCAGATTTCCCCATGCAGGCTGGCAAAGTTCCAGCCTGCAAGGGGCTCAGGGGAGTGGGAAGAGGTCAATCAGGCGCAGGGTGCCACATGCATGTGAGCATGCACACATACACATAGCAGCCAAGCAGCATGAAAGCAGCTCCCACAGCTCCCTGCAAATAAGTCTTTGCGGGGGGAGCGGGGGGTAGTGCATGGGGCCTGGGACCCAGGAATGAGGTGGGAATGAGGGGCCACAGGACCCAGCTAGAGAGTAGGTCAGAGTCATGGGCAGCTTTTCTTGGAGGCTGGCTCCCCACCACTACTGGGGAGGGCATGGCAGTCAGAACTCTACACCACCACCCCCGCTGCTGCTGGGCAAGCAGTGGTCACCATGCCATGGGGCTCCCAGCAGCAGCACTGAGGGTCCCCGCTCCACCCCACCCTGCTCTGCCCTGCAACACTGGATCCTGCCTGCTGGGCTGCAGAGGCCTCTGAGGGGAGGGCAGCAGGGTGGGTAGCCTCAAGGCTGCAGCCACCAGCCCACATCCACCCCTGCTCACAGGCTCCGCTCCAGCTGTACTGCCTGTCGGGAAAGGGAAGCCAGGCTCCACTCCGCTTTGATGCAGCAGCCGTCACCTCCCATGGACAGCAGCTGGGGCTCGGGCACTGCTGGGAGGGCAGGGGGCTGTGGACCTGGGTCTCTGGCCCCATAGCCTCTGGCAGGGCTGGGAGGTGTGGGGGGCTGTGGGTTGGGAGTGAGGGGCACTGGTAGGACTGGGGTAGCTGTGGGTAAGGAGTAAGGGGCCCCAGCAGGGCCAGGGGGCTGAGAGTCACGAGCGAGAGGCACCAGCATGGGCAAGGCACCAACATATCAGGGCCGCTCAGTGCCACAAAGCAGTAGGTGGAGGAACAGCTGCAGCTGGACTCTTGTCCTGGTGAGCAAAAGGGAGTTCTGATATTCTATGATAAAAAACCCAAAATCAAACACCAAAATGTATAGGTATGTAGAATTTATTTTATTATAGTGATTGAGACACTGGCAGGCTTCCAAACTGCTTTAAAATTGTACATATATCCAATCCCTTTTTATGTCCAATCCCTTTTTTTTAATCTGTGTAAACTGTCAGCTTCCACAACAACTGGTGGCAATGAGTTCCATACTTCAATTACCACCTGCCTAAAAAAGAACTTCCTTTTATTAGTTTTAAACTTACTACCTACTGGGTTCATTTTGTGACCCCCTAATTATTGTATTGTGAGAGAGAGTAAATAATAAATCCCTATTTACTTTCTTTTCACCCTTCTAATGTTCCCCCTCAAGCATCTCTTTTATAAACTGAATAGACCTAGCCTTTCGAATCTTTCATCATAGGGAAGCCCCTCCATACCACTAATCATCCTTGTTGCCCTTCTCCGTACCTTCTGTAGTACTTTTATATCCTTTTTGACGTGTGGGGACCAGAATTGGGCACAGTATTCAAGGTGTGGATACGCCATGGATTTATAAAGAAGCATAATGATACTTTCAGTTTTGTTTGCAGTTCCATTCTTAATAATCCCTAATATTTGGTTTGTCTTTCTGAGCACTGAGCCAATGTTTTCAGAGAGCTGGCCATAGTGACTCCCCGATCTTTTTGCTGTGTGGTAACAGCTAATGATAACGTTGGTAGAGTTAGGGTTATTTTTGCCCAGGTGCATTACTTTATACTTATCTACACTGAATTTCATCTGCCATTTAGTTGCTCATTTGCAAAATTGTGCCAGAACCTTCTGTACCTCCTCACAGTCTGCCTCAGTCTTTACCACTTTGAATTTTTTTGTCATTTGCTAATTTGGCCACCTTGCTACTCAGCCCTCTTTCCAGATTATTTATGAATATGTTAAACAGCACTGGTCCCAAAACAGATCCCTGGGGAACCCCACTGTTTACTTATTTTCATCCTGAAAAAATGACAGTCATTTATACTCACTCCTTGCTTTCTATTTTGGAACCAGTTTCTAATCCACAAGTGGACATTCCCTGTAATCCCCAAATCCACATTTTTCTGTAATTTAAATGAAATGCCACTAATATATAGATATACATATAGTGGTGTTTCATTTTAATCATGGAAAAGTATGGATTTGGGTTACTTTCTTAACTGAAAAGTGGGGATTTTTTTTTAAATCAGAGAAAACCAGGATCCCTGCTCATGACTACCTAACTTAGTTAAGAACCTTGTCAAAGACTTTTTGGAAGTTCAAATATACTGTCAACTGGATTGCCCTGATCCACCTGCTTATTGACACCCTCAAAGAACTCTTCTAATGTGTTGGTGAGGCATGATTTCTCTTTGACAAAGCCGTGTTGATTCCTCCCCAGCAAGTCGTGTTCATCTATGTGCTGAACAATTTTTTGTTTATGATTGTTTTTACCAGTTTACCAGGAACAGAAGTTAGGTTCACTGGGCTGAAGTTCTGTACATCCTCTCTCGAGTCTTTTTTAAATATTGGAGTCACACTGACAACCCTCCAGTCCTCTGGTACCGAGGCTGTTTTTAGTGATCGATTGCATACTGCAGTTAGGAACTTGGCAATTTCTGATTTGAGCTCCTTCAGGACCCTAGGGTGAACATCCCCAGGTCCTGGTGATTTGCTACTGTTTAGTTTATCAATTTTATCTGTGACCCCATCTACTGAAATCTCAGTTTGAGTCAGCTCCACTGACTTGTCCCTAGAAAGGAGTGGGGGAATCTCCCTAACAACTTCCACAGTGAAGACAGATTCAAAGAATGCATTTAGTTTCTCAGCAATGGCCCTGTCAGTCTTTAGCACCCTGATTATCCAAACTGATTCCTTTCTTTTTTTCATTCTGCCTTCTGAAAAACAAGGTTGTATTTGGGGATATATGGTACATGAGAAAATATGCTACTTTCATAGATGTTTGTGTTCAGATGGATTCTCCTTCTACCTCGAGTGCATACCTTGCTGCAATGGATTAAGCACAAAAACCTGTGCCAGATATTAGGTCAGATTTTTTACCTAACTTTATCTCCACTGGGAAGTGGCCATTTTCACCCCACTTCACTGTGAAAAGTGGCCATAAGAGAGTAAATAGAGAATCTCCTTTGGGTGATGGAATGCCTGTTGGCATAAAGCTAGTGTTATTAATTGGCACAGTTGGCTGAGGTAAGCAAGGGGCATCCACTTGCTTGTACTATGTGCTGATCTGTGTTCCCAACCCAAATGTCCTTCTTGTCAGACTATGTACTTTTACTTTACTACTCTAATGAAATGTTTCATAGATTTTATAGACTTTCAGGGCTTGAAGGGATATCACGAGATCATTAAGTCCAGCCCCAAAGAGAAACAGAAAGTTCAATCAAGACATAAACTATCACCCCAGATGGGACTTGAACCCACAATCCCTGGCTTAGGAGGCCAGTGCCTTATCCATTAGGCCACTGGGGCTCTAGTTTTTTTTGCCATATGTTATGGTTCTCCCCTTCTCTATCCACTGAAGGACAAACAGGTGCTGATCCTGGCAATTTTTGCAAGAAATATGTATACCTGTGTTGTTGGGACCATCTGCATCGCAGTGGGCATGTCTACACAAGATGCTACTGCTCAGCAACAATGAGGTACTGCACCATAGTTCATTGCTACCATGCAATAGTGTTGCCTGGCACTAACCATGATGTGATGCTACTGCACAGTAGTATTGGGGGAAAAAATGTGCAGGGACAGTACTGCACAGTAACATTGGTTACTGAGCAGTCCACCGCTTGTGTAGACACAGCCAGTGTATAGGAGTATTTGGAGTTCATGCTTGTGGCAGGAATGCTCTCCTGTAAAAGGAAGAGATTCTGCTTAACACAATGGAGGGGGTTTGGCTGCCAGTGAGCTGAATGAGGTACCTTTTTCACATGGTTCCCTGTCATAGAAGTTAAAACATCTTGGGAGCTGTTATAACATGACTTACATGACTTGCAAAATTATGCAGTTATCCAGACCAAGAGGTTGAAATGATCCTTTTGTGAACTGACTTTATGCCAGTGGAGGCTAGGCATCGTAGATCTCTGCTTTGTTGTACCCTTTCCCATATGACTAAGCATGTCCCTTATGCCAAAGGCAGGTATTGTAGCTGCTAGATGATGCAAACTTTATGCCCAGGGTGTCAAAGATGCAGCCCATAGGCTGGATTTGGCCTGTGGAGCCCTATCATCTGCAGTGTGGCTTGTAGATCTTGGACTGGACCCAAGCATCATGAGTGGCTGTGCCAAACCAGCCCAGTGTGCTGCACATGGTACATGAGGCCAGAACCAGCACATGCTCCATTCAGTGCAAATAAGCCCTATGTACTAGATCTGGCATGTGGGGCCAGTCTGTAGACCCAATCATGCTATTATTCTGGCCTGCAGACTGGCTCTGCACTATTCATCTGCCCCTAGGGCATGATGATTTGACACCCCTGCTTTCTGCCGATAAATAGTTCTTCAGTATTATGATGGGATGGTTTTCTGCTGGATACCTCTGACCAGAATACCATCTTTACTCGCATACTGCACACATATTTCCCCCAAAATTTAGCCTTCCAAAATTGGGATTTTTTTAAAAGTGGGGAAGCTGATTTTTTTTTTGTCCAAAATAGAAGCAGAGGCATTTCTATTCAGGCAGTGCTGGAGGGCATCAGTTGACTTCATGGCTCATGTAGTTTCATAGTAGCTAGGGTCAGGAGGGACCTGAACAGATCATCTAGCCTGACCCCCTGCCACAGGCAGGAATGAATGCTGTTTTCACAAGACCCCAGACAGGTGATCGTCCAACCTTCTCTTGAATTTGCCCAAGGTAGGGGCGAGGACCACTTCCCTGGGAAGTTGGTTCCAGATTTTGGCCACCCTAACTGTAAAATATTGCATTCTGATCGCCAACCTAAGCCTATTCTCCATCAGCTTATTACCATTGTTCCTTGTCACCCCAGGTGGTGCTGGGGAGAAAAGGGCTCTGCCTATTTGCTGTTGATCTCCCCTGATGAGCTTGTAGGCAGCCACCAAGTCCCCCCTCAGCCTCCTCTTGCTGAGGCTGAACAGGTTCAGGTCCTTCAGTCTCTCCTCGTAGGCCCTGTCCTGCAGCCCTCTCACCAAGCAGGTGGCCCTCCTCTGAACCCTCTCCAGGCTGGCCACATCCCTTTTGAAGTGCAGCGCCCAGTACTGGACGCAGTACTCCAACTGCGGCCTGACCAAAGTTGCACAGAGGGGGAGTATCACTTCTCTGGACCGGCTTGAGATGCACCTTTGGATGCGTGACAAGGTATGGCTGACCTTGCTGGCTGCGGTCTGGCATCAGTGGCTCATGTTCATGTTGGAGTCAATAATGACTCCAAGATCCCTTTCCGCCTCTGTGCTTTCAAGAAGGGAATTCCCCAGCCTGTATGTCTGCTGTGGATTCCTTCTCCCAAGGTGCAGCACCCTGCATTTGTCTACATTAAACTCCATCCTATTCTCATCTGCCCACTTTTGTAGTCTGTCTAAATCTAGTTACAGCCTCTCTCTCCCTTCAAGTGTGTCCACCTCGCCTCACATCTTAGTGTCATCAGCAAATTTGGACAGCGTGCTTTCCACCCCCTCATCCAAGTCGCTGATGAAGATGTTAAACAGTGAGGGCCCAAGGACTGAGCCCTGGCGTACCCCACTGCTCACATCTCACCAGGTTGAGTACAACCCATCCACCACTACTCTCTGGGTGTGCCCCATCAGCCAATTTTTTACCCATCCAACTGTGCAGGCATCAATGCCGCAGTTGCTTAATTTATTGATGAGGATGGGGTGAGAGACAGTGTCAAAGGCCTTCTTAAAGTCTAGAAAGACTACGTCCATGGTGACACCATCATCCAAGGATTTAGTTCCTTGGTCATAAAAGGCAACCAGGTTGGTCTGGCAGGACCTGCCTTTGATGAACCTACGCTGATTGCCCCTGAGCATGATCTCCCCTGCAGGCCCCCCACAGATGTGCTCCTTGATTCTCTCCAAGTTCTTCCCGAGCACCGAGGTGAGGCTTACAGGCCTATAGTTACTTGGGTCCTCCTTTCTCCCCTTCTTGAAAATGGGGACCACATTAGCCAGTTTCCAATCCCCCGGCACCTGGCCACATGACCATGAATGCTCATACAGCCAGGCCAAGGGCTCCGCAATGACCCCTGCCAGCTCCCTCAACACCCTTGGGTGGAGGGCATCTGGACCTGCAGATTTTAAAATGTCTAGCCCTTCCAGAAGATCCTTAACTACATCTGTGCTGACTGAAGGCTTGATAGAGCTATCCCCAAGATTGTCCCTACCTCTGGTAGGTGGGATGTCCCGGTCCCTGTTCAAGAAAACAGAGGCAAAGAAACTGTTAAAAATATCAGCTTTCTTGTCTGGCGTGGCCACAAGATTACCGTTTGTGTCTTGCAGGGGCCCTACATTGCCTGGTGCCCTCTTCTTGCTCCCAATGTACTTGAAAAAGGACTTTTTGCTGTTCTTAATCCTGGACGCTAGCCTGAGTTCCATCTCTGCCTTGGCCTTCCTAATAGCCCTCCTACACTCCCGGGCCGAGGAGGAGTACTCCTCCTTGGTGATAGCTCCTCCCTTCCACTGGTTGTATGCCCCGTTTTAGTCCTCAGGCATTCCTGAATGCCCTTGCTGAGCCAAAGGGGTTTCTGACCACTCTTACCCCATCATGCTTCTGTCAGGGACTGTTATCCTTTGGGCCTGGAGGATCGCCCCCTTAAGGTACAATCATCCCTCATGGACTTCCATCTCCTCTACCTTCTGGGCCCTTAGTGCCTCCCAAACTAGTTTCCTAAGCTCATTGAAGTTGGCCCTTCTGAAGTCAAGGGCTTTGGCCTTGGTGTGAGCCCTAGATGCCCTGCGTTGGATAATGAAATCCAGCAGGTGATGATGTAGCAGGCTTACCTTTTGTAGCTTGGATTGAGTCCCAGGCTCGGGATTCTGCTGTTTCGATTGGTAGAGCCATCCACCAATCAGGAGGCAGCCAAAGGAGTGAAGTCGTGCCCTTTTCCTGAGGGGAGGGAGAGACGAGCTCTACAAACCTAATTGTAGACTGCAACCCTGTCAGGTCTGGAAGACTTCAGGGGTGGAGCCCTGAAGATTATATAAAGAGCAGTGTGCCCAGCACAAGGGGAGATGCAAAGGGGAAGTTGCGGATGGAAGATTGGAGTGAGAAAAGTTGGGGGCAAGCTGCCCAGTGGGGAATGGCCCTGAGCTCCTGAAGATCCCTGGGAGGGTATGAGACCCTTGGACTCAACAGGGTGCGCATTTTGGTGCTTGGAGCTTGAGCTCTGGGAGCTGCGAACGGTGGCTTGAGCCTGCAATTGTGGCAGGTGACTAGGCATCGCAGAGCACATTTCGGCACATGGAGCTCAGGGTGGCTCGAGCCTGCAACCCCAGAAGGCCGGTGGCCCACAAGGTGCATGGGGCAGTGCATGAGGGAGCCAGGGAGCGGAGCCAGGGAGCAGCAGAGGTTGCTTGGGTTAGCCACCCAGCCTGAGGCCAGATGGCCAGAGCCTGAAGGGCCCAGCCTTTGCTAAAAGAGCCCTCAGTGCCAAAACCAGGGCACAGGGAAATAGCAGTGCTGCAGCGTGAGGCCCAGCAGGTGAACCCTTGGTGCAGGGAAGGCCTGGAGGGGCACTCCAGCAGTAGCACAGAGGAGACCCCAGCAAGTGGGGTGAGCAGCCTATCACCCAGTCAAAGCCCTAAGGGGAGGAGCCCCTGGTGCTTCCTAGACAACCCCGCCAAAGGGACCCAATTGGAAGGAAAACTATCCCTTGCCATGGATGCTATTAAGGAGTAGATATTATTAAGATTATATAGGATATCATCAAGTCCAGACCCAAAGAGAAGCAGAAAGTTCTCAAGACATGAACTGTCACTCCAGAGGGAACTTGAACCCATAATCCCTGTCTTAAAAGGCCAATACCTTATCCATTAGGCCACTGGGGCTACATGCCCTACATATGTCTTTCCCCCAAAATGTAGCTTTCCAAAATTGGGATTTTTTTTTTAAGTAGGACAGAGTAATTTCTGAAAAACACCCTGCTGGTTTTTCTTGAATGTTAGGTCCCCTAACTGGGTAGGGGCCCATTTGATGCCTATCATGCTCCATTAAAGAAAGGGAACTGTTCCCCTGTAGGGATAAAATCACATTTCCGCTGTTTTATTTTGCATGACCCCTTAATCTCCACAGTGGGGTGGGGAAGCTGTGGGTTCATTGTGGATATATATTGTTTTCTCTGGGCTGTGGTTGGGAGTGATTCTCCCACAGTGTTATTTGGGGTTTGACCTTGGTTATTGGTTAATGTCCTCTGTGTAAATAGATGTATATGATATTTAGTTTTATATTTATGTATATGATATGTTAATAAATACAGTAAGTAGGTAAGCATCTGTTTTGAGTCTAACTCTATAGAGATAGGAGGGAACCACAAGTCAGTGGTGGTGACCCCTCCCACAGCACCCTCACCTCTCACCACTCCCTTTTGATTGGGATCAGGGCACACCCTTGGGTGTACACTCATTACAATCTATTTGATTCCTAGTAATTGCCTTTTACTCAACAGGTATTAATGACTCATTCTCCTTTTTAGTGGTCTTGGTGTTCCACTAATCAAGCTGTCCTTTCATCAGCAATTTTGCTAAAGAATTTGTAGTTTAGCTTTGCTTGGTCCCTCTTCTCCTATTTCACTGCTTCGCAGACTATTTTTTTTAGCTTTGTTCAAAATCCAAGATCTGCCGATAGACCTATCTTCAGTAGCAGCGACAGTTTCACCTTTTGCCTAAACAACCAAGAGCTGCTGACAATTCAGCTGTGAAAGGGTTAAACCTGTAGCTTTTGCCTGAGTAGGGAAAGGAGAGTGAATGTATTGAAGATTAGGTTCTGTCTCTGCTCTGCTCTATGCAGCCATAACTCTGGAAAAGTCTTTCCCTACCTCCACCACCCTCTTCATTCTGCTTTCCCAAAAGCAAGGCATATGCCTTATTTGGTGGTATGCGCTATGCAAGGAAATATGGTGCAACCTCTCCAGTGTTCAGAGCTGTGCAAAAAATAGTATAAAACCCAGCCTTTGCAGTCCGTGGTCCCGTGGATTCATTGGCTATTCCCCTGTGAAAAAGGACTATATCAGTTTCAGGGACTGCTGCATCCTTTAGTTAATTCAGTGATGGCCTCAGAATAGTGATGTTCTGTGGGATTAGATGCAAGATTTTGAGTCAGGTTCTATGGTGGGGTGATGAATCAGACTGTTGTGAGAACCATCATGTAGGCCTCCTAAGTATCCTATGGCAGCAGACTGAGCGGACATTTAAAAAAAAAAAATTGTCCCCACTTCCTCCCCAACCAATAATTTATATCCCTACATAAAAGCACTACAGTGCATTTTCAATAGCAGTATATTTTTCTTTATCAACATCAAAAGGGAGCTTTCTATCTCCATCAGTACTTTGCTTCCAAAATGGTGCTATTTAGCAATAAATTACATCAAACAAGTATATCTAATTCTAAGAGGACCTGGACATAACACATTTACACCAGTATAATTTACACTCATTCTGTAGAGCTGTATAAATCATAGTGAAATCCAGAGTGGATGGACATGCTGCAATTGCAAGACAGCTGCATGCACTATACAGCTATTACTGTCCATTACCACCAGGTGGCAAAGGAACAGCTATTCACCTATTTGCCCTGAGCAAATGGCTCTCTTGAGAATTAGCTATCCCTACACATGGCACCTACACTGGTGAAACTTAATCAGTGTAGTTGTTCCTCTGATTTTAACCCTGGTAATTTGAAGATATTCTTAGGAACCTTAAGACTAGAAACACAGGTCAAAATTAAACTCTGATTTGTAGGTATAATAGATGCTTTCACTTCCTATTTTGTAATAAAATCAGAGAACTATTTTTCTTTAGGCTAGCCAGGTGGGTAGTATTGGGTGTTCTGTAGGGCACTGACTAGATTATTAAGTTTCTGATTCTGGTTCCTTGCCTCTAGGCTGATGGAGATTTCTGTGGTTGACTTCAAGAGTCAGACTTATGAGCTTCCAAGTAATTTTAGCTTGGAAGATAGAATGCGGATGAAAAAGGAGTAAAATCAAAGGCCAAATGTAGAGTTGTTGCTCTATCCAAGGACTTCTTGCACAGGATAGATGTTACAGGTCGCAGAACTGTAAACTGGTATGTGCCCTGCCCAAACCCTCTGCAATCTAAGCCTCTAAAGAGGTTGCAGAGGATATATATCAGGCTAGAATTGGGCTATGTGAATCACTTATACAAACCCAAGAAACTGATTTATGTGAATGTAACTATATCATACACATCAATTTCTGAAAAAAAAAAAAAATAATAATACTGTAACTAACATATTTCATTTGTTTTTCATTTCTCTCATAGTCTAATCTGTCTTTCAAACAGATTGTTAAATCCCTCTAAGCTACCTATATAATACATTCATGATTGTTCAGGTTAGAAACTCATTCATGCATTTGAGCCAAGGTACCAGAATGTCTCTATTAATTTTAGCTGGAACAGTTCTGAGCATTCTTTCTTGCTCTGCTGAACACTCCTAATTTTGATTCATTCATGTGGCATTTTGGACTGAAAGCAAAAAAAAAGTTGTTGCAAAATCTTCATTATATCTTCAGAAATATCCATTCTTGACCAACACTATAGGACGGAGTTTACTCTTGCTTATTATTCGTATCACATAAATGTCTTTCACTTCAGCTAATGTCTCCAGTAAAGACCATAAGAGCCCTGTTTGTCAGAAATTTATTTCAGAATATTTGTAGCATAAGAAACAAGCAGAGTAAATCATGTTACATAAATTATACCTGCATGCATCCATTATTTGAGAATGTGCTAATAAAGCTGAATATTGTTCTGAAATGTTAAGAAGTTTAAATCAAGGAGTGTCCTCACAAAATAGCTTGGTTGCCTTCTTTCCCTCAGCTATAGAAAAGTTTTTTTTCCATGGGCAACATCCAGACGTATAAACTAAGTCTTTGAATGTGACTTAAGAGGAATTTTGGCACCTAAACTGCTAATAATAATAATAATAATGCCCAAGCATCCAGGAAACACAACAGGTACCTATATTGTGGACTATAACATTTCCTAAGCTTAGGTTCCCAAACACGTGCAGAAGTAATCCAGTCTGAGGGCCTTCTTACCTGTTATATTTTGAGCGGCTCAAATGTTGTTCAGTGTTAGTGCTAGCTTGAGATTGGAGCAGTTGCAGGGCCTGTAGGATTGAAAAATAGAAAAGTAGGGTTAGCAAGGATCTTGGAAGGTTATCTAAGACACCTGCTCAAGGCAGGATCATCTCTCTCTCAATCACCCTATGCAAGTGTTTGACCAATTCTTAAAACTGCGCAAACAACCCTCTTGCACAGCTAACTAGCACAGTCTGTGAAAACATCAAAAAACAATCTAATTTGCCACAGGAGAACAAGGGCGCTTGGCAAAGTCTTTGAAAAAATTATCAAGGCTCACATTTGCGAGAGCCCGGCAGGAAAAATTATGCTGAGGGGAAACCAGCACGGGTTTGTAGCAGGTAGATCATGCCTAACTAATCTAGTCTCTTTTTATGACCAGGTTACAAAACACCTGGACGCAGGAGTAGGGGTTGACGTCATTTACTTAGACTTCAGGAAGGCCTTCGATACGGTATCCCACACCATACTGGTGAACAAGTTAAGAGGATGTGACTTGGATGATTACACAGTCCGGTGGGTGGCGAATTGGCTAGAGGGTCGTACCCAGAGAGTCGTAGTGCATGGGTCAGTATCGACCTGGAAGGGTGTGGGCAGTGGGGTCCTGCAGGGCTCGGTCCTTGGACCGATACTCTTCAATGTCTTCATCAGCGACTTGGACGAGGGAGTGAAGTGTACTCTGTCCAAGTTTGTGGATGACACAAAACTGTGGGGAGAAGTAGACACACCGGACGGCAGGGAACAACTACAAGCAGACCTGGACAGGTTGGACAAATGGGCAGAAAACAACAGAATGCAATTCAACAAGGAGAAATACAAAGTGCTACACCTAGGGAGGAAAAATGTCCAGCATACCTACTGCCTAGGAAATGACCTGCTTGGTGGCATGGAAGCGGAAAGGGATCTTGGAGTCCTAGTGGACTCCAAGATGAACATGAGTCGTCAGTGTGATGAAGCCATCAGAAAAGCCAATGGCACTTTATTGTACATCAGCAGATGCATGACGAACAGAACCAAGGAGCTGATAATTCCCCTATATCGGGCGCTGGTCAGACAGCAGTTGGAGTACTGCATGCAATTTTGGGCGCCACACTTCAAGAGGGATGTGGATAACCTGGAGAGGGTCCAGAGAAGGGCCACACGTATGGTTAAGGGCTTGCAGGCCAAGCCCTACGAGGAGAGACTAGGGCACCTGGACCTCTTCAGCCTCCGCAAGAGAAGGTTGAAAGGCGACCTTGTGGCTGCCTATAAGTTCATCACGGGGGCACAGAAGGGAATTGGTGAGGCTTTACTCACCAAGGCGCCCCTGGGGGTTACAAGAAATAATGGCCATAAGCTAGCAGAGAGCAGATTTAGACTGGACATTAGGAAGAACTTCTTCACAGTTAGAGTGGCCAAGGTCTGGAATGGGCTCCCAAGGGACATGGTGCTCTCCCTTACCCTGGGGGTCTTCAAGAGGAGGTTAGATAGGCATCTAGCTGGGGTCATCTAAACCCAGCACTCTTTCCTGCTTGTGCAGGGGGTTGGACTCGATGATCTATTGAGGTCCCTTCCGACCCTAACATCTATGAATCTATGAATCTATGAATGTGCTGTCACTGCAAGCACAAGAAGTAGCTTATTAAAGTATGTTAAAGAGAACCAAAGACCAGAATAATTATGCTTTCTGGCTTTATTTAGGGGTGCAGAGAGTAGAAAAGGAAGACCATGCCTCGCTCCCCTGTACAAGTATCTGGTGATGAACCATAGTTTGTCATTTGATGTACTGACCTTATGGACTAACCAACCATGTTTTGTAACCTTAATGCTTTGTAATCCAATTCCTTTTTCCCCTTCTTATGGTAATAATATTTGGGTTAAGTTTTGCTGCTAGGGCTTGAGTATGTTTGCCAATGAATAAGTGCTCAAATCAGCATGCTCCATTATACCCATAGCATGTGCGCAACCACTTCCCATGCTTGAAGGGGCAAAAGAGATGGAAAATATACACAGCTATAGCTTTCACCCCATGAATGAGAAAAGGCAAGTCCTAGCTTTTACAAGTAGATTTATTTCATAGAGAAAGCTTCCATGAACAAAATTCTAATATTATAAAAGCCTACATCTGTCTGTCTGTCCATAACACTTTATTCATACTATGATTGGCCAACAAACAACCCTGCTCCTTGCAGGCAGCAATGATGGAGCGGAGGGGGATGGGGCGAGGACACCAGAGCTGGCCTCACCCCCCCCCCTTACTCCTTGCAGGTGATGGCGGCAGTGGCGCAGGGGGGAGCAGAGTTGGGTGGGGCAAGGCCACCGGTGCTGGCTTCGGCCTATCCCTCCCGCCTTCCGTCACTGCCACCTGCAGGGCCCAATGCAGGACAATGCGGTGGCGGTGGAGGGAACAGCGGGCACTCCGTGTTGGCAGCGGTGGGGAGATGGGGGAGTGGGCCTGGGCCCAATGTGGGGTAGGAGAGTGCCCGAGGGTGGAGAGAAGTTGGGCCACAGCAGCGGGTCTGGGCTGACCCAGTGGCACTGTGGGGGATGGGAGGAGTGGGCTTGGAGCCAACGCAGGGGAGAGGAGAAGGATGGGGGAGAACTGGGACCGAGCCTGAGCTGAGGGAGAATTGGGCCCGCCATGGTGGTAGTGAGGAACAGTGGGCCCGGCTCAATGTGGTAGTGGCTGGGGGTGGGGAGGAAAGAGCCTCCTCCCCACCTCGGGCCCAGTCCCACTCCTGCCCCATTGCCTCCCTCCCCCATGTTGGCTCCAAGCCCTCTCCTCCTGTCTCCCGCACTGCCGCCGGGTCGGCCTGGGCCTGGGCCCACTGCTCCTGCCACTGGAGTAGCTCGACTTCTCCCCAGCCTTGGGCCCGGTCCTCCCCCACATCCTCCCCTTCCCCCACCACCACCGCCACAGGGGGAAGAGGACCCAACCTGGGGGGGGGGGAAGGAAGGGGAGCAGGCCCAACGTGGGGGAGCAGCAGGCCAGCCCAACACAGCAGTGGCTGGGGGAGGGAAGGAGTGGGACGCTTCCTCCATGTTTGGCCTGGGCCCAGTCCTCCCCCATTCCCCCTCCCCTGCTCCTCCCGTCCCCCCACCGCCACCAGTTTTGTCCTGGGACCACTGCTTCCCACCCCCCCGCCACCACGGCCCAGTTTCTTCCCACCCTCAGGCCCAGTCCTCCCCCATATCAGGCCCGGGCCCACTCCTCCCCTCCCCCTGCCACTGTGGCAGGGAGGAGAGGAACAGGACCAGACCTCCATCCCCTGCCACCACCCCCGCCATCATTCTTGATGGGCAATTGGCTAGTAATCACATAACAGTGTATGATGATTTTGTGGCACAGCTGAATGATATTCAATTTGGGGAAAAAGTAGATGTTAGCCACCAATTTCCAATACATTTTAGCATCTGTAAGTTTTTTTTAATGAATTACATTGATTTTTTTCCAGACTTCTTTCTATCATTAATTTGTAAATCTTTTATTGGTTCTGTCTGGTGATAGCACAACAGAACTTTTCCCTTGACCAGTTTCTAGGACAACCCACAAATAACCTTCTGCATGCTGAAGCTTAGGCATTTATTCCTATACTTTGTTGCTTTTCTCCTGAATGGTTTCTGATCAATTACATTACTTTACCTCTCACCCTGTGGTTGTCAGGTTTCTTTTATAGCCTCTTGTGTGAGAGGCTATCAAATAAATTATGGCTGCTGATTCTCTTTATCCACTGTTTTTATTAATTCTTGCAAATAATTATAGGTTAGTCACAATTTACCCTCACAGAAACTGTGCTAATTTGTCCTTATATTATTCATCTTGATGCTGTGTAATTTTGCCTTTAATGACTTTCTTAACCATTATGCCCAGTAATAGAGATCAAGATCATTGGCCTATATTTCTCTAGAAACTCTTAAGCATGTTCAGTGTTGGCAATTTTCCCATTCTCCACTATAATGGAAAAATAAAATATCTGTCTAATCTAGCTCAGGTATTTCTGTAGCACACATCATTACAGCATCTAAGCAAAGAATAATAAATTTGTAATGATATATTCTATAATTTTATTAATACGTCAGCTGTTCCATTCTTAATTTGCTTTGGCACTCTTGGATGAATTCTGTTCATTCCCAGAGACTGTTGCAGCTTAATATCTGTAGTCATTAGCTTACTTGTTCTGATGCTTTTAGCATAGTGTTTAGCTTTGTTATTTGTTGAGAGGAATAAAATAGATTATTTTCAGTCAATGACAAGCAAATCTTGTGGTGTGTATTTATCTTCATCTAATTCTTTCGCTGCTAGAAACCAAATGTTCAAATCTGAATTTGACAACAAGCAAGATGAGTTTGGTAATTCAACATACATTACTACTAGACATTTGTGTGTCGCAAACTAACAGCTAGCTGGCACCATTCACAGTCCATTTGAAAAGAGACTAAAATATAAGGTATCCAAGATACAATGCCAGAACTCTGTATGATACAAAAATATGAAAGCACTCTCATCTACACTCATCTTTCATCTTATAAATAATACATTTCTGTTTTTTCATTAGTATCAAATTCACCTTTTTTTTTTTCTTACAGAAGTCTAAAATAACTTCATTATTTATATTAGAAGAGTACCTGCAGATTCCAAGCTGAGAAACACAAAGATAGGCACTGTACATGGGCCCTACTTTGAAGACCTTACAAACTCAAACCTCAAATCTGCAAAGATTTAAGAATGTTTTTTTTGCTGGCATATTTTAAATGTGAGCATGTGCATGAACCTGTACAGGGTCAGGTCCTAAGGAATCAAGTGGATTAGGATAATGGGGTATAATTAAATGTATATATTTGGTTTCATAAAAATAAATAAAGTTCTCACTATTTCCCCATTAGGGATTTTTTTTTTTTTAGCAAACTGCGTAAGTGTAGATTAACTGAATTATTATTTGGCCTGTGCCCCCAACATATGCTGACATACTTGTTTAATGCATGTTAAAGAAAATATTTCTGTGGAATTAAAACATCCACAGGTACATGGATTTGGTTTGAATACTTGCCAAATTGCCTAATTCTCATCTGGTTAGTGCCTTAAAAAGGTCAGCAAACGTACTGCTTGTCACAGCCCTAGAAAAGCTCCCCCAGCTGGACATATACCAGACTTGGCCCAGGTGCTTTTAAACTGGTCTAAGCATGCTACGGCATGGGATCTTTTATTGATCTCTCTGCCACATTTTTCTAAGCTCATGCAGTCTGCCATCCAGTCTGTGTGTTATCTCATCATGGAAATTGGATAACAAAACCCTATCTATCCTGGCCACCAGGGACCAGGGCTGAGCCCCCAGACTCCCCAGTGGATTAATCACATTCTTTCCCAGAGATCCACCCTTGTGGGCATTCTGGTTCAACTCTTCCTGGATTTGGCATAGCTGAAACAGACAGACCTTACAAGGGCAGTTACTTTAGCAAGCACAAGTAATGTACAGATCTGGCCAAAAACAATGACATGCATGTACACATTGCCTCCATGACTCATCGTCTTTACCATTCTTTGGGGCTTTAAATCAGAATCCTCCAAGAAATTTTCCTGCACATAATATAATCTCCAAATCATGGAATCTGTCCCTCTCCTCTGCAGCCAATTTTCTTTTTTCTCGTTTGGCCCTTCCATTAAAAAGAACCCCTCTCCTAGAAAATCAAGTCCTGTCTTCCTTTTTGCTGCTCAAGCTTTCTTTGTCCTGAGTTCCCATTCCCCCCTTTCCTCAGGCTCACTGGCTTTTTAAGAACTACCATCTGATCTTTGTGTTTTTCCCATTTGGATGCTTTCCTCTTTCCAAACTCCTGCCCCATGGAGGAAAATTGGAAAAAAAACTAGTTTCATTTGGGGTGTGGGCATCTCATCACCCTAAGGAGCTCCCATTTATTGGGATTCATGAAGATTTAATGACCTTCAATAGGCCTTGGTCTGGAAGATATGACAAAGCCCTGCAGCTTGTATAAGGTGGATTCCATATCCACTAGACATTCAATTATTCGTTAGTTTCATAAAATCAACTAGATTTCATGAATTGTACAAAAACAGATTTCCCAAATCCTTGCAGTACTCCTTTTTGCTCCACATACAGAGGCATGTTATTCCTTCTGCAGGCTTGGGGAGATAAGGGGAAGGAGTGAAGAATTTCAATTTTAAATAGAAAAAAGGTCACTGCAGTTCCCCTGTTTAATCTAAGTGATACCCTTCAATTTCAGTATTTTTGTTAGACAATGTGATACACACTCAAGATTGTGCAAAGAAGGAAAAAGTAGAAAATCTATATTGCATGAAGATGTTGTATCTTCAAAGTTGTACAAATTAAGTCAACTCTTCCCAAAGCCAGCCCTCAAACATTAGCCAGCAGATACTGTAAATCCATATTTTAGCAATCATCGTCTTGTTCATTAAAGTTGGCAGAGACACTATTAACATGAGAATCCATAAAAGTTGACCTATTTTTATTTCAGAAATTGGTTGGTTAACATAAGAAGATTAATGCATGGGCCAGAGGGGCCCGGACCCAAAGGCTCCTGACAATCAGGGGCCCCCAGATCCCTGGGTTCCCTCAGCAAATGGCGAGTTTCCCCTTGCAGGCAGGCAGTATTTCAGCCTGCAAGAGGTCCTGCTTGGGGCTGCCAGGAGACCATGTGCATGGCTGCACATGGCCAGAAATACGGCCAGGCAGTCAGCTCCCTGCAGGTAAATCTAATGGGAGGGAAGGGATGTGGTTGAAGACAGAGACACCCGGGGGGGGGGGGTAGATCAAGCGCCCCGCAGTGAGGAAGGGAGGGCGGCAGAGGCAGAGGCTGAGACTGGGGCCACTGCCCAGCCAGGGTGGTGCATGGGAGCTGGGGTCAGGGTGAAGAGCGGGATGGAGCTACAGGAGGCTCATCTATGGGGCATGGGGGCGGGTGGGAAGGAAGAGCCCCAATCCCACAGCGGACAGCCTGCATTCACCCTCGTCCCACTGGGCTCTGCTCTGGCCATGGTGGAGGGAGTGGGATACAGGGAGGAGAGACGGGCATGTGCCACCCCAACCCACCTCCACGGAGGGCATGGTGGTCTGCCCCACCCTTGGCAGCAGCAGCACTAGGAGGGGAAGGGGCCTCTCCCCTCACTGGAGTCCAGCTTCCATGGAGGGGAGGGGACCTCCAATTTTGTGTTTGCCCATGGCCCCAATAAATCTTAATCCACCTCTGTTGGTTAAATCCATGCAATATTATGTGTGATATTTTTTATTCCTCAAAACAAGCATTTTACTGAACATTTTCAGAACTGAAAATCAGTACTTACAGCCAAAAACATTTATACAACTCAACAATAAATATGCCTACAAATGAGAAGCCTCTGATACCAACCCCAAAGACAAGCTATTTGTCAGACCTTCAGGGCTAAGTACAGACAGTCAAGAAACCCAAGGCTGAATCAATTCAATCTTTGCGGGTTAGTCTAGTCTTAGATTGAACCAATAAGCAAATGAACAGACATTCAGTTTTGATTCTGGAAATGCATCCACATGCCTGCAGTGGCCCAGGCCAAAAGCCAGGAGATGCTAGAGCATGACTTCCTGCTCAGCTGGTACAGACAGCTTGGGACAAGGCTAGCCCGCCCACCCTGTGGGTGGGGCGGGGGGGGGGGTTTGCAGGGAAATGCAAAGCATCCTGGGATGCTGGGGGTTAACTTGAATCTGGAGGGGATCTGGGGCAGAACTTCAGTAAACCAATTTAACCCCAAACAGTTAAATCTGATCGTACATCCATCCAGGTTTATCTTAAACCAGTTTCAGACATTTTAAAAGTGGTTTATGTGCACTGAACTTCTGTTGTGTTACAGATTTGAACCAGTTTCTGATCACATATACTGGTTTATGTGTAATTTCTGTCCCTAGCTCAGAAGATGAAGGTAACCCATGTAGGCAAAATCAGCAGGCAGAAGAAAGAATAAAAAGAAAAAATGATCAGAGAGAGATCTTAAAGGAAAAGACAGGTTTATGTAATTGGGGATTCAGTTCTAAGGATAAAAGAGAGACTAATCATAAAAGATGAAATAGAAAATGGAACTATGCATTGCATATCATGACAAAGATATGGAATATACACCTGAGGTTGAAGAGGATTCTGCTGAGAGCAGGTAAGAAGTCATTGACTCTTCCTCATGTAGGGAATAAATGATATTACCAGATATTGTATCATAAACATGATAATAATGACAGGATGTGGAGATTTTTGGATGAGCTAGATGATTGATTTCTCTATCAAATTGTCACTGCCAAAAAATAAAGCTAACTTAATTGAAGTGTTGGCAAGTAGCAAGCACCTGATAGAATTGGTTGTGGGAAATATTCTGGGATCGAGAGATCATAAATTGATTTATTTGAATTTAAGTCACAAGATGGACAAGAATCTGAAGTGTCATGTGAATTGTCAAATAGACTGTCCCTCCAAGTCTCAGCTATCCTAATTAAACCATAATTTTATGTGCACATTAGGACATCCAGGTTTTTTTTGCTCACTTCCCACAACTGTATCAGTATATAGGCATCTTAGATTGACTGACTGGCTGATTATCCTACTAATTGCTTTCTAATTACTTTATTAAGCTTCCTTGGATTGCCTCCTATTTCTTGGACTTTATCCAGGTATAAACCCACACATGTATACTTAACACTTTTGACCATGTGCCCTGGTACTAGAGTTCTGTTCCCCTTTGTATTTATATGCTCTCACTTAGTATGCAGATTTAAAAGGTTAGGGATCCATTTTGTGCCTATACTCTAATTTGTATCCCAAGAGACAGTTGCGTGGGGGACCAGGAAGTTGCATGACAGTTGAAAGGTCGAAGTGGCTATGAGAACAGCAATATGTGGCTATGAGAGCATCATGGCCTCTGAGGGGCAGCTAAGGTGTGAGAAGTAAAGTTTCAGGGCTGTAACTGAGGAACCCAGAGAGCCAAGAGAGACTGCAGACCAGAGTTACCCTTTGAAGGCATGGTAAACTCTCACTAGTGCAGGACTGCTGAAGCCATCTCCTGAGTGAGACCTAAAGGTGAATCCCAGAGGGGGCTCATACAGCGCTGTCCCCGAATGGCAAGAGACCAGCACCACAGCAGTGGTGACTCACAGGGGCACTCTCAAAGTGGCAAAGCAGTGATCCGAAGAGTGATGAGAGGCAGGAGAGAGACAGAGCAGCAATGTTTACAGAGCAGCGATAGAAAACAGTGACTCCAGCAGCAATTACTCAAGCAACAGTGATCCTGAGCAGTGGACAGTGACACAAAAATCTTCCCCAGCAAGCCAGGAAGAAACTCCTCTTCACCCTCACCCCCGGACTGGACAAAGTAGTAACTCCCATGTAGAGGAGTTTACAGTTAAAATAGCAAACAAAAACTCAGGAATTTTGATATCCTTAGGTGTGTAATAGTGGAGGTATCTAATATTTTGAAGTGCTGTTTAATAGTTGGGATATTTTATAGTGGTTATGTTTGGTAAGGTTTAGTTATTTTATTTTTTTCCAGTTAATAAACTTTTATATTCATTTGGCATCCAAATTGCTTGCAAATGGGAAAATTGTTTTTTTGGGGCTCCTAGTATAGGGGGAATTTCCCAGGTTTCTAGGTGGGGGTGTTGAGCCCAAATCCCCCAAATTTGGACTGAACCATTGTACTGCAATCAGGCCCTGGTATAACGGTTGTACAAGTCATCTTGCATCTTATGTGTGGGTTTTTGTCTCTGTCCCCACTAAACATAGTTTAAAGCCCTCCTAAGACAGTAAGCTTATCTGTGAAGATGCTCTTTATCAGGTTGAGCCCACTCTTTTCAGCAGGCCTTCTTACCACCTCAAGATCCAATAAGCCAAATCCCTGTAAGCAACACCATCTGTACAAATGTATGTTGATCTCTAGATGCTAGGAAGATGGTAGAACTAGGGAGAGAATTGCTTTCAGGAATAACTCAGAGTTGCAGTTTGTATTGGAGGTAGTCAGCCTGGTCTCAGGGGGCATTTTTACATGTGCTCTGGGAGGTGTGGGGGGTGCCTTAATTAGCGAGCTGCACTAATATGATGCTCAGGCACTTTTAATATATCAAAATGGCAGTAGGACTTTGAACTAAAGCTCATCAAATGAGCTTTAGTTCAAAGCGCCCTGTCACCATTTTTCAGCATGGAAATGCTGATATACGTGACACTAGAGTCTGCTGAAGTGCATTAATTTCTGCATTGGATTTCCAGCGCATCAGAGCTGGCTCCCTGCATGTGTATAGGAGCCCAGGATTTCCATCAAATGTTTTACATGAGAGGAAGAGCAGAGGAATGGAATGTTGGAGGCTAGTCAAGGTTACAGAGTCTTGCAGTGGGAAAGAGACCAGCAAAAGCATTAAGGATACAGAAGAATGAAGAAGAATTGGCAACGAAGAATCAAGGAAGACATAACTGAGAGCAGAGTAGTCGTCAAAAATGCAGATGGAGGGAAGAAGGGGGATAGATGATGGGTGATACAGAAACTGGCTAGATCAGAGACTAGGAACAATTCTTGGTGAAGAAAAAATTGAGTAAATGGCCCTTTGGGTGAGTAGAAAGTTGAAACAGGGTGGCAGGTCAAATTGATGGCAAGGAAATTTCCAGCTAATAATTCAAATCATTAACATGAATGGGCAAGTCATCAAGCATGGATGTTAAAGATTGTGGAGGGATGACATTAAAAAGCCATAAAATCAGAGAGAAAGTCTGAAGGGAAAGAAATGAGTCAAGGGGGAGGCGACAGTAGCATAGAAAGGGAAAGGAGGGAAAAGGCAGATGCACGGGTGTTCAAAGGGGGAGAAAGAGTGCTAAAGGCCAGGATATGGCATTGACAGTACCACTGCTCCCTGCATTGCTCTGTGCTCACAGTCACAGCGTGTTAGGTGTCAGTTTGTTTGCCCACCCAGAAGGTTGTGAGAGGAAATGGTCTAGGTTCATTTTCTGGAAGGACATAAACTGGAATTATAGTATGCTGTTACAGCCAGAATGTATGGATCCTGCTAGCCCAAATAATCAGGACTAGCAGCTGCTGCTTTTCATGGAGGCAATGTTTCTTCATAATGTTTCTAAGAAATGGTGGTGGATATTTGAGGTGCTGCTTTTGTCCCAGGGCGGATGGAGGTGGTAGCCTGCAATTACAAATAAAAGCCTAACGACAACAACACAGGATCACAGGGTTATTATGTTAGGTGCCAAGCCTTTATTGCTTTTATTAGTAGAAGTCCTTATATGGATGGACTGCCATGCTTGGATCAAGAAATCACGTGATGTGTAGACCATACCTAAGCTTAACTTATGTAGCAATAACAAGCTACAAAAGTGTGGCTGAGCAGAAGGCTGAAAGCCTGTGTCTGAGCAACTATAGTGTGAATTTTTGCAGCTATAACAACTAGCAAAATTAAAGAAAAAGCAATGCATCAATATGTTTAACAAAACACAATTAAACAAAGGCTAAAAGAAAACATTATAAAACGAGACCATACATTATACTATGGTTTTATCTTAAAATATTAGAAGTAGTAATTGATATAATGAAATATATTAAATGTTATTTTGCTATAATAGATGTATTTTTGTTAAAATGCTTAGATGACTTGTAAAAACAAAGCAGCCTTGTTAGAGAAGACCATAAACTAAGGTAGAGAAGTAACAGGCCAGTGTTAAATAGCATTCCACAGTGAGGAAGAAAAGGAGATAAGAAATCCTCCCTTTTACTTTCCCAGGACTTCTGAGCCTACAAAAGATCTGGTTCAACCTAGTCCTAAAAGTTTCAGTGAAACAAATAAATTTAAATAAAATGAATCAGAGGTCATTTATTAGAATATGAAAAACACCCAAAATAATGGGTCTAGGCTAAAAAAAACAACCTTGGACTTCTCCAAAGATCAGCATACCAACTGAAGTCCCCAGAGTTAGGGACAGACATTACACATAAACCGATTTAAGTTATCAGAAACTGGTTTAAACCTGTAACAGAAGTTCAGTGCACATAAACCAGTTTCAAAATGGCTGAAACTGGTTTAAGGTAAACCTGATTGAATGTAGTATCAGACTTAAATTATTTGGGTCAAACCAGTTTATGCATTGTTTATCCCAGATCCCTTCCTGGTTTAAGTTAAACCAGAGTCCCACAGCACCCCAGATGCTTTACAGCTGGGCTGGACTGGGCTAGGCTGTGATCTCTGCTCCAAAGAACAGGCTGGCCCTGCCCCTCTCCTCCCTAGCCAGAGCTCCAGGGGAGCCTGAAGGCACAGCAGGGTCTGCCTGGCTTCCCTCACTGCTCACTGCTCAAGCAGGGATTCCCCCCTCCCTTCCTCCCATCTCCCACAGCACAGCCCCAGCCCCACAGACCCTAGGCATGTGGTATGCTAGCTAATGCTGAGACATGTCTGTATCTCCAATTTCACTAGGACAGGCAGACAGAACAATGTCCACTTAGGGCTTTTTGGAGCTAATCAACAGGCAGCTGGTAATGTCCCTCTATTCCTTCCTTGGAAAGAGCTGTTTAAGAAGAGCTTCAACTAATGAGAGAAGCTTTGTTTTGCTGATAGGCTGATAACACAGTGGTTTGCTGATGGGCTGATAACACTGTGGTTTTATCAGCCCCCCCCTGCTGGTTTGCAGCCCTGTCAGGTTTGCACACAGGGAGAGAGAGATTGAAAAGCTCAGTATCATCAACAGATGTATGCACTGCACCCCCACCCTCCCCTTTGCCTCAGAATGCTAGGCCAGGGGCTGGAAGCTGACAACATTCCCACCCGTTGAGCAGCACATGGGGAAAAGCCTGGGACAGTGCAGGCAGGGTCGGGTTTTCATCCCTCCCTAATCAGAGCATCCTGCTGGGACCTGGCCACACTCCCTCCTCAGCTTAGTAGTGTAGAAGGGAAGGGAGGGCTGCTCTAGCACACACCCCCCTCCAGCTTCTAGCTTCAGCCACCGCAGGCATGTGCCTGCATTTCTGGAATGAAAAGGGAATGTCTATCCATCTCCAAATCAGTTCAAGCTTTGCAGGTTAGACTAACCTGAAAAAATCGAATCAATTTAGGCTCAGGCTTTTGAATGTCTGTCCCTGGCTAGAAAACCAGAGCCTGAATTGATTCAATCTTTGCAGGTCAGTCTAACCTGCCTTGATTGAATCAGTTTGCAACTGCACAGACATTCGTCTAGACTGAGGAAATGCAGGCACATGCCTACAGTCTCAGGTCAGGAGCCCAGGCACAACCCCTTAGGCAGGGGGCAGGGAAGGGGGGTTACCACATAGGGGTCTGTCCACCCTGACTGCTGCCACTGCTGCTTGCAGGAAGCAAGTGGCAGGATAAGCCCTGGATGCCAGAGGGAGGGGGAAATAACCCCCCTTCCTACACCCTGCCTAAGGGGCCCTGCTGGCTGGGCTCTGGCCATGCCCCCACCCTGTAATAGTGATAGGGAAGCAACCATGATGGGGGCAGCAGCCCTTGTTATGGTGGCCCGGAGCGTGAACCTCTTTCTGGTGGGAGGCCGTGCTGTGGGTGGGGATGGGGCAGGGAAAGCTGCTGCAGACAAGTGGCAGCGGCGGCACTGGGGAAGTTTGGGGGGTGAGGGCCCCCTCTAAGCCCCAGTGCCGCTGCCCGCCCACCCCATGCAGTCTGTGGCAGTGCTGGCCCCCGCTCAGAGCCCCCCCCTGCCAGGAAGAGGCTCATGCTCCCTGGACACCAGGACAGGGGCTGCAGCTCTGTCAGGGTCCTGCCCCCTCACCTCTCTGGCAGCAGGGTTGGGGGCCTGGCAAGAGCCCAGCTGGTGGGGCCCCTTAGGCAAGGAGGCAGAAGGGGGTTTATCCCGCTGCTTACCCCACAAACAGAGCGAGCAGCAGTGGCAGCAGTCAGGGCAGGCTGACCCTGACTGCAGTCTCCAGGGGACAGAGGGGAAAGAGAGGGGACTAACCCCCATCCCTCACCTCCCTGCCTCAGGGGGTCATGCCTGCCAGCATCTGGCCATACCCCAGTCCCACCACTGCAGCAGTGAGGGCGGAAAACCTAGCAGACCTCAGACCAGGTCCAGGCTGGTGGGACAGGAGGGAATTAAACTCCTCCCTGGCCAGCTCACTCAGAGCTACTGCCAGGGCTGGCCATGCCCCCACTTCTGGAGCAGCCAGCAAAGACATGCAGGTCCATGCTGGTTTGACAGGGGAGGGAGTAGGGGGTGAATAAACCTCTTCCCTGCCCCCTTCCCAGGGCCAGCATCTGGCCAGGCCCAGGCCCTTGCCTGTCCCTGCTCCAGCTGGGGAGCAGAGGGGCAAGGCCAGCCCTGCTGGGATGGAGCAGAGAACCCAAGCCAAAGAGCATGCCAGGATGCTGGGAGGCTCTGGCTTAAGTTAAACCAGGAAGGAGTCTGGGACAGACATTGCATAAACTGGTTTGAGCTCAATCAGTTAAATCTGATACTGCATTCAACCAGGTTTATCTCAAATTGGTTTCAGCCATTTTGAAACTGGTTTATGTGCACTGAACTTATGTTCTGTTACAGGTTTAAACCAGTTTCTGATCATTCAGGGTGCCTGTACACACCACGGGTTTTAATCCTCATTAAATTAAATAGGTTTATAAAATTTAAACTTGTTTATTTTGGAGTGTAGCATTTGTGTTTACATACACTACGTTTTCAAACTAATTAAGCCTTGGAGTATTGCATCTGTGTTTACATGTACTAGGTTTTTTAATGAATTAAGCTGGGTCTCTGCCTGGTGCCACAGGAGAATGGGATGGTCCAGCGCTGACCCCCTCCCACCCTCGCCCCAGGCCAGGGCCCCCCCACTCACCCACCCACCCACCCTGTGCTGATGCCCTGCCACGCAGCTGGAAAAAAAGGGAAGCAATTCAGAAGCAAAAACAATTTGAAGGGATGAACTACAAAAAAAGTTACAGCACCATCTGGTGGACAGAGGCTCATTACATGCTTTTGTGTGCCTTTGTGTTTGCATGCAGTGAATCCATGGATGCAATGCTTTAATTCCCAGTGAGCCAAAATAAACTACATCGGAGGAGTTTTACTTTAATGCACAAGAAAGACTTTTAAAGTGTTGGGAAATCCCGCTCATGAAAACAGACACGCAGTTGCAGCGCATGAAAAGGAAAAAATCATGGCACGTGAATGAGTCCTTAAACCGGCTTATGTGTAATGTCTGTCCCTAGCCCAGGGGAGTACAGAAGCCTGACCAGTGGACCTGTTTCTTCCCTCAATCCAATGTTGTGTGAGCATTGCCTTCATTGATACAAATCAGTCTTTGCTATTGTGTATCCTAATAAAGCTTTCAAGTTGTGACTGGAATGGTCTTACTGGTCATCAATTCCTCTCGCCCACAGTTAGAGTAACAGAGGGAAATATGGGCTGACCAGCAGTAGACTCAGAACTTTTGCACAAGATGTAACCAGTGCCATGGTGTGAGAGTGATGCTGTAGCCATGATGATCCAGAAATCCTACAAAAGGCAAGGATTTTCCAACTGTTTCCCATCATGCAGTTGGTCCAATAAAAGATATCACCCCCCCAAAACCCTTGCCTCTTGCATATATATGCATGATTATGTAATATTATATTAACCAAATAACAAATGTTATGTGTCCTTAAGTGCTCATTTTAAGATATGTTTATGAATATATGATAAAAGACTTCCTAGCATTTATGCTAAGTTGCATGAGCATAAATTGACTTCCCAGAATGATTTCTACTCATGGCAAGCTCTTACTATGAAAATTTATTAGCACTTGAACTGTTGCAACCTCTGTGGGGCATACCAAAATGGTAAAATTAATTACTTGTTAGTGAGGGCTGTACAAAATGAGATACAAAGCTATGAGAACGTCTCCGTGGTTTGCTAACTTGTGTGATGTGCACAACACAAGAGAAAGGAAAAATAAATTAAGGTAGTAAAAGAAACAGCTCCATAAGCTGTAAACAAGTAGGATATAAAAGCAGGTAAAATTAAAATTTTGAGTTGGCTCTATCCCAGAGCTGCAACTGCCATATTTGTCCTTTTGGATTGGTAAGGTATAACTCTGTGCTATGCTGACTGATATATTTTAATCAATAACTGAGGCGTGCTCAGGCTGGTCTACTGAGCCCCATCTTAAAAATTAGCTTTTATCAGTGACAACAAGGGAAGCTGCCATACATTGAACTTCGGGATCAGCTAATCCTAGCAGCAAGACACCAAGATGTGAGAGGCAATCATGGTCCAGAAGCATGTTGCTGTTGCTCCATGAGAGCTGGCAGCTACAGGCTACTTCAGATCTGTTGGCAATCGGTTCCAGGTTGGGAAATCCATAGTTGGTACAAGATTATGGAAATCTGCACTGCAATTAATGCTGAGCTGTCCCCTAGGGTTGTCAGAATTGGAAGTATTCCTGAAATAATTACAGGGTTTAAATGAACTGGGTTCCTAGACTATGCACAGGCAACTGCTTGTATACATGTGCCCATCCTATCATTTGAAGCCAGTGAATACATTTAGCTTTTGTGAACTACCAAGATATTTTGTAAAAATCTCTCACAGTAGCAACAAAGATAGCCGTGTCCATTTTACCCAGCTGAGTTGCTGCATGCTCCTTTTGGTTCTTCTTTATGGGGCTTTGCTACCTAGCTATTAACTTGCTAGGACAGACCAAGAATTTATTTGGGGTGATAAGTTTTATTAGACTGACTATGTGGTTGGAGTAGTTAAACAAGTTTTTGAATGCAAGACATTATTCATCAAGTGTGAGGGGGGAAGCAAGCAGGGGGAAAATAAAGAGCTGAGAGCAGAACTGTGAAATTGGAGGGGGGGGAAAGATATTCACCAGGCAGCAGACAAACACTTAGCGAAAGACAAAAAGCTGATTACTGGGAGATCTAGCCCCATCAGAAGAGAGAAAGATTATTAATACCTGTTGTGTGCAGGAAGAAATTCAGGAATCAAGTAGACTTCGTGTGGGGGGGAGGAAAAAAAAAAAAAAAAAAAAAAAAAAAAAAAAATCGATGTTTTCAGTCCTCGGTTCTTAGTGTCCAGCCAGTTTATGAATTTTTGTTCCCAAGTGCGCCTTTTAAAGGTGTTTGGTAGATTTCCCTTGAGCACAAAGATAGTGAGGTCAGAAAAGGAGTGGATGTTTCTGTGAAAAACATACTCTTACTGATATATGTGCGTCTCCATTCTTTATATTTTTTCTGTGAGAATTAATTCTGGTGTGTAGTCATTGTTTAGTTTCACCCACATTACTAGGTTTGAAATATTCTTAGCTAAGACCAAGGAAGATATCCTATGATTAGAGATGAGGTCTTAATCAGAAACTGAGTCTATTTCCCATTTAGATTGGCTTTCAAGTACAGGCTTACTAACAAGTAAGACTGTACAAGTAAAGAGTCTGAGGTTCCTACTGCCATATCTGTGTTCCCCATACTTCATCTAGTCTTTGTCAGGGAGACTTGACAAAATGTCTTGTATTCAAAAACTCATCTAACTTTATCCTAACTACAGTTGGTCCAATAAAAGATAATCACCCTGAGAAATCCTTGCCTCTTCCATAATTTCTAGATCCTCGCAGCTACATCACTCTTACACTTCCCCCATACTAACTTTTTTTTTTTTTGGGGGGGGGGGGGGGGGGGGGGGGGGCAGAACAGTGTCAAGTCATTAGCATCCTTATATTATAAAAGAAGTTTTTTGACTTTTTAAAAGGAAATCTCTTTATTTGTTCAGGTGCATAGCCTTCAAGCTTCTGCCCACTTCTCAGACTATCTAGTCCTCTTCCTGTCCAGCTTTAGCTTGGCTCTAGGCTCTCAAACTAAATTTAAACAGATCAGAAGTGTGGTTTGAAGAGCTCTGAGTCAGGCACCTAAAGGTCACAGAGCAAATGGCACAATAGTACACAGGACCGGCTGGCAGGAATCCTGTAGAAGAGACTGGAGGGCTACTGTATAGAGAGACTGTTGTAATAGTATATGTTAATGTTTCTGTATGTCCCTTGCAGCCACCTCAGGCTAACAATACATAGGATAAGCCAGTTCAGAGTATTGCCCTGTAGTGGTAAGAAAGTCGCAAAGACAGAGGCACATGGATGTGTAAATGCAAAGTATTACATAGAAAACTTATGGCTGAACCCATGCTAAATATACAGTGAAGATAAAACCTATAACAGTGTAACCCATGCCGGCACACTAGGCCGGATGATGTGCTGGATTTCAGATTCTCAGGGTGCCAGGAGCTCTGGGAACACCCCTTAGACAGATCTGCTGACTGAGGTGATCCATGGAGAGGCATGTTCCTCACCCTGACCACCCAGGAATTTACTCTAAACCCAATGAACACATTGGTTTATTATGTACAACTATATACAGAAAAGAAATAAATAAGCAAAAGAAAAAATATATAACAATAGTTAATAATAAAACAAACAATTTGAATAAAATTTACAATTGCAACATTAGGGGAATAATTCCAAATACACTGGGGTGGTTCCACTTGCGTCAAACAACCTCAGTAATTACATTCACCTGGTTCTAACCCTTTAAAAATAGCTTCCTCCCTATAACCCAGGTTGATTTCCCTCTGGTCACAATCCCCTTCCCAAAAGATTAAAAAGCAACACAGCTTTAACCATGATCCATCACTAGATAGCAGAGGCAAGGCTTCTGCTGCTCCAGGGAAAGTGGATTCCTTGGTCTTTCTTGGTAACTCAGCAAAACAAATCTCCGATCACACACTGCAAGTAATAAGCTTCTTTTCTTTAGTTTCCTTCTGAAAAATACACTTCCTGCAAACACTAGGGGTTAAGTGTCCCCTCACACACCCCTGCAGGTTTGGGATTCTCACAGTTTGCTCCCTCTCTGAGCTGTCTCTCTCCCCCAGCATCTCCACATGCAGGCAGTGAATTCCCCCTGCAGTCTCTGTCTCTGCAGTATGAGCCTTTCCAGCTCAAACAGAGGACTTCCCTCCACATGTCTCTGACCAGGCAGCTTCTCCCAGCTAGCTTACCAACCCCTCCCCACTCTTTCCCTGGGTACCTGTGTCCCTGATTGCGCAGCTCTGACCCAAGTGGGGAATCAGCTTCTCCTGGGATGACTGAGGTTCTCCTCCATCCTGTTGTCTGCTCCCTTGCCAGCCTCAGCTCCGTTTCCACTGCACAGGAAGTGGGGGAAAGGGCAAGAAGGGGCTGAGTTGCTGCCCCTCTCTCCAGCCTGGTGTTGCTTTTCCCTGGCTTCTCTGTTCTTCTTTTCCCTCCCTCAGCTTTTTTATGGTTTAATAGCAGCCAATCAAAGTCCTCGGTTTGCAATGGGGGCTCTAGTCACAGTTCAAATGTTCCAATAAAAAGCATGCACTGTACACAGCATGCCCTCCTGCCTGGAAAAGCTATTGCACCCTCTGCAAACTTTTTGCTGCCTTTCTTGCAAAATTCTTAGGTACAGCTCACCCACTCAGCTTGCAGCCAAGCAAGGCTTTGCAGCTGTTACAACAGAATTAAACAAACTGAACTGAAAATATCATTTGAAGACAGTTACATTTTAGAATTAACTTTCCTATGGTTTTTCCTGCTGTGTTTTTTAACAGATAATTTCATCAGAGAATTGTTTGATAAGGGATTAGCTTCTGTGTCTTGTGTAACCTTTACATAAGTATTTTTGAACTCATGCAGCTAGACAACGGTCATTCTGGATTTACTGACCACGAGTGCTAAAGTTTTCCCAAATGGCAGTCTGCAGAATTTCCTCAGTTATATTTGCCTTTAAAAAAATGGGCTCAGTCAAATCATAATAGGATACTTCAGCATGATTAATGAATATCTGAGGTGCATCAGCCGAAAGCCCAAACCTTTAGTGAAAGCTAAAGTACAGAGGCCTCCCAAACACCAGATACCCTCGTCCGAGGACAAGGCTATCCAACGTATGTAGGCTGATGTATAGTCAAGACAGAACCAATCAATGGAATAAACTATTGTGAATAAAATAACACTGAAGGAGATTTGACTGCTTCTGCAGCTGGTTCTCAAGTGTTGTGGCCCTGTTTAGTCTTACAATAAGGCAGTCTTTTAAATACCACACCATCTCAGGCTTCACACAGAGGGGCTGTATAATTATGTCCCACTTGTCATGCTAGCATACATTAACAAACCATGGACCTATGTTAGTTATACATATCCAAAACTGTCCACTGCCACCATGGCAGACAAAAGGCATGCAGATGGAGTAGACTTGTTGATGGTAGTGGTGTCCTCAGTAGTCCTCTCTCACTCTACCTCTTCTTCTCCTCAAAGAGATTCCAGAATCAGCTGGCATAACACTGTTGTAGTTCTTAAGCAACTTTCAACACACCAGCTTCCCGCTACTCCACCCTGTCCAAAAATCCTGTCCCTCCTGATTTTTGTGTGATGCCTCCATTACACAAGTGACCTATTCTACAAGCAGATGAGCTATCAAAAGAAGACTTCTCATTTACATGCAAATGTGATTCTGAAAAAGGAGTTACCTGCTATTTTTATGAGTAATAAAAGACAGAAAATGGAAATGAATTCCTGAAGGTTTATTTATTCCCAGAAAAGGATGGGTTTCTTTGTAGAAAATCTTCTGGTAAAATTACTTAATTTTATATGGATGTAGACTACTTTGGGTTTGTCTACACTAGAAACTTGTACTGCCTTGACTTTATAGTACTGCTTACAAAATAAATCTCTCCCTCTTCACCCTTAATGTGCCTTACTTGTATTGGAATAAAGGTGCTATATACCAGCATAGTTACTTTTTTTTTTACTCCCATAGGGGAAGGACAATCACTGTACTAACATGTAGCTGTGACAACAGAAGGGAGAAAACTATACTCTTTTATACTGACTGGCTTTCAAGAAGAGGGTATTGCAACTGGATTCAGATGTCTCAGGTGTATATGGCATATTATCAGACAAGGTTCCTTGGGTGAATTTGATATCTTTTATTAGACCAACCCAAATAGTTGGAGGATAGTTCTTAAGCAAGCTTTTGAGTTCAAAAACCCTTCATCAGGCTAAGGAAGTTTCAGCAGTTGGTGTGTGCTCTTTCTGGATGGAATGATGGATTTTTCATTCCATCCAGGAAGAGCACACACCAACTGCTGAAACTTCCTTAGCCTGACAAAGGGTTTTTGAACTCAAAAGCTTGCTTAAGAACTATTCTCCAACTATTTGGGTTGGTCTAATAAAAGATATCAAATTCACCCAAGGAACCTTGTCTGCCTATGTCCTTAGACCAACACGGCTACAACCTACACCCCTATGGCATATTGTAACACTTTCACTTTAAATCTGTAGTATGTTCATGAGATACATGCTTTTTCAGAAGCATGTCACGCTCACAACTCTGGTATGGAGAGGCAGAGGAGATGTAGCTTTAAACTGTAGAAGAGCTGAGATTCCCCCCTCCCACCAATTAACTGAAATGTACAAATAATTCACATGGAAGCCTTGCTAAAAAGGATGCTTATTCTGTCATCTCTACCTCTGCTGTTTCATAGTTTCATGGATGTTAGGGGTTGGAAGGGACTTTACAGGTCATTGGGTTCACCCCCACCCCTGCACTTGGACAGGATTTGTCCATGTCTGAGGTCAAAATTAAATGATTGTAACTGATAATGTCTCATCAACTTATTGCCATGATCCTGCAGATGTTTATTACTAGAGCTAGGTAGAGAATGGTTGTGCATTTTGGAGAGTTTCCAGAGTTTAGTAGCTAGTCTCCCGTTATTTCTTTTTTCTCATCTCTAAATCACTAAAAATACTACTGATTTTTCATCTAAGCCATATTAATGCTGACTAATGCATAAGAGGAATTTTCGCATTCTCTAATTTTTCTCTCTCAAGGGAGCTGAAGGAGGGGAAATCTGACAAGCCAAATATGAAGAAAAGCTGTAGCAAAGACTTTTTCATTCGATTCCTTCCTCTGTGATAGTGCCATACAAGACAAGGGCCTGCAGAAATTGTTGTAGGCACAGAGAAGCCAAATAACCTTTATGTACAGGCCACTGTCTCATTTGTATATGTTATTGGCATTGAAAGAGTGGTAAAGGAAAAGTGTGTTTACACACTAAGTGATAAGACTGGGGTGAATTTACCTTTTAAACCAGCCAATTTTAAAACCTGACTTAGAACAGTGACTGGGTAAAAAAAGAAAATACAATCAGATTTTTTGGAAGTAAGGAGACAAAATTAGGTTATATTTTATAACGCATTTCCTGATGTAGGATTATGATGTCTATTTACTGCCCAAGAAAGAAAACAAATCAGCAACCCAGGAGACTGAAATCTCCTTTGTCTCTCTACAGAAGATGTACCACAGGCACTAGCACATTTTTCTCCTTGGTCATTATTCAATGTGTCATAGTCTGGTCCTGGAGGGACCATCTCTAGAAGTAAAAGATGTTTATGCTCATTCATTCCTTGTCTTTTGTGTGACAATACAATATAACCTCAAAAATCCAGTACTTTCCCCTGCTGCTCCGGGACCAGCTGCCACTCCCCCTGCCCTCACGGACATGGAGGGGGAAGCTTGCACATGATGGCTGCTGCTACCATTCACCACCCTGCATTGCTGCTTCGCGTGCGGCTACTGCTCTGGGATGGGCTGCCGCTACACCCCACTCCGCGACCGACTGCCACACACTGGTTAAAAAAATTTACCCTCTTATTTACCCTGGCAAGTGCTCAGTCTCAAGCATGCTGGATTTATGAGGTTATATTGTACCACCTTCTGATTAGTCAAATTACTTCTGTGGACTTAACCAAGGATCAGTGACTGGCAAATAAGACTCAAAGAGCATTGGGCTTCTCAGTAGTCGTAATCAAAGTAAACAAACATACAATTTTATTTTAGGCTGTACTAACATAAGCATAAATGTTTTGACTTCAAACTCTATAAAAAGATTATAATAAAACAAAGTTGATGGCAGGTAAGTCCTAGGTGAGGTCATTTAAAAGCTAGTATGTGTGGGTTTTTTTGATAAATTTGATTAATTACTTTATCTGTTGGGGACCGTTATATTCTGTTATGCTGCAAGGTGTTTCTGGCTGCCATCATGCAGGTCTTTGCCTGATAGACAATCACAGACTTCAGTGAAGCTGATGGATGTACTAGCCACCCTGCTTTCAGGCTATGGAACAATTAAATCCCTTTATAGAGTGAGAAAGCTGGAGGCAGTTGAAGCTAGCACCCAAGGCAATTGGCTGCAGGGATAAACCATGTGGTCTGTAGGGTTTCTTGGAACTGACTGAAAAAGCTGGGGCTAGGGAATTGTTTAGCAAGCTGATGTATGCATGAGAGCAGAAAGCAAGAAATACATGTTCTTGAGACCCTAAGGGCAAGCCCTAGGAAGGGAAAAAGCTCTTTAAGGCACAGGACTTGCAGAAGGGGTGGGTTTGGAAATTGTGAGCAAAAAACTTGCTTACTGCCATTTGTTTCTCCTGTATTCAGGAAAGCAGGACTTTATACATGCTCTAGGTCAGTGGTTTTCTACCTTTTTTCATTTACAGACCCCTAAAAAATTTTGATGGGAGGTGCAGATCCCTTTGAATGGTAAGTGTAGGTATTCACATACATTTGATTGATCACAATCATCTTTCACAGATCACTTAGACATAGTCTGTGGACCCCCAGGGTCTGTGGACCACAGGTTGAAAACCACTGCTCTAAGTAAATAAATAGAATTGTACCAAAAACATCTGATTCTTATAGTCAGTTTCTCCTCCTAAAAAAGAATGCAGCATGGCTTAGACTCTTGACTAACCTGTTGGGCCAAAAAATTAACACTAATTTCAACAAATGGGGTTCAGTTTCCAAGGACAGATATTGGGAGCTGTTGTCAATTCAAAATAGAATAAACTATGGAGGCCTTCAAAGAAATAAAAAATGACCAAAAAACATAAAACCAACCAAACAAAACCTTGAAATAGGAGTGGACACTTTGAAAATCAATTAAAATCCTGTGGCTGAGAGAAGGCATGCAGTTAGAAGTAAAATCTTTGTGGGAGCAGTGGCTATAAGGCATACAAGCAGATCTAGAAGCTTCAACCACCAAATACCTGATCTGGGTTTGCAGACAGATCACTTGGGTGATCAGTGACTCTATCATGGATCAAAAGTAAGGCCAGGACAGTATGCTCAGTATCACAGTGCCTTAGCCATTTGGGAATTTAGGCCTTAGTTCTATCATGGTTGTAACATTAAACATGTATCAGTATCTGCAGAATTTTGATCCTCCTGTACATTGTGACAATAAAGATAAAACCAATTTATACCAGCTGCCCACTCTTTTGAGTGTCTACCTATCTTAACTGAATGTAAAGCTCTTTTTGGAAGTGGGGAATATTTTTGCTATAAAGGTGTATGGCCCACAGAACAATAGGTGCTAGCAAAATACAAGTGAAAATAACAAATGTAATTCAGCTATTGACCATTACAATGCAATATAAAATACTCTATTAAGAAGTTTTTAAAAATAGTATTATTGTATAGTAATTATGAGTGATAAAGTATTTTATAGATACTGTGAAACAAATGAGTTAACACCCAGTTAACAGCCCCAAAAAATCAAAATTCTCCAGACACCAAAGGATGTGGCGTAGATGTTGCAGTTCAAGCTATATTATTCTACTGTTATTTACTTCATTAAAATCTCACTTTCTCCTGAAGTACAAGAGATGTTTTGTTTCCTTTACTTCTTTAAATTAAGGTTGCGGGAAGGAGGAGACAGGAGTGGATGAAGGGGGGGTGGGGAGAGAGAGAGGAAGAGGGAGAACCATCAGAAACAGGAGCTAAAAGAGGTACAATAAGACATAGAGGTTGGAGCCGATAAAGTTTCCTAACTCCTTCCAGGTCTTCTATAACTCCCTGACCCTTTAAAGACTTATCTATATACATAACTTTAAACACTGTGATCAGTGGACTATTTTATTATGTAAAGTGAACTGCATGTATAAGGCTGTAAAGTACAGCTTTTAGTGGGAATCCTTCGAAGCAATCCTATACATTGCTTCAAAAGGAGGTGGATGTAAAGAATGTACATAATGCTTCACTTTTATTGCCATGCATACACTGTTCTTGTTATTTGCTTTAGGAAATGGAAAAAAATACTTTTGAATTTAAAAAAATGTCCATTATTTTTCAATACAGTCCCACAATATTTGCCCCTAATCATGATCATTCACCAAAAATCTCACTGCAATTTTTGGAGAAAGCAAGAGTAATCTAGTAAAACACTGGGTTCAAGATTATAAATTCTACTTTTTTATTACACAGAATAAACCATAAGATACAGAAATTACTGGTTGTATAAATAACATAGCTTATAAGTGCTGCATTATTACAAGCCATTTACTGTGAGTTGGCTATATGTATGTTTGTCCTCAAACATGGCTGCATATTCTCAGTTAAGACTAAATGATGACTGTGTTCAAAAAAGTAATATTCTTTCATTTTAGGGAAGCCAAATCATGTTGATTTTCTTTTTGGAAGAGATTGACATGGCCATTAACTGTTGGCTACCAGGCTCTCCTTTGAATATAACACAGAGTAGAATAGTGGCAGACACAATAAATAACTAGTGGTATGCCTCATACTCTATTTCTTTACTGCCTTTGCAGCCTGGAGAGATAGCAAAGCAAGCAGAATCAAACACCATTTCAAAATACTTTGGGCCCTGCAAAACTTACTCCCATGAACAGTCCAATTTTCTTTACTAGGCATAAATGGTATTCCTGATAGTATCTGCAGGACTAAGCTCTGATTTATTTTTTTTTTTATTTTGACACCTACACTTTTATTGTCCCCTACCATTACATTAGCACTACTATTGCCAACTCCCACAACTTAGGTAGGCAAACATCCAACTGAAATTAAGAGCATTGTAATTAATAGCTTTACATATTGCTTTTACCTTATCATCCGTCACTGTCATAGGGATGCAAAACATCATTTCTACCTTCCTAGTCTGACCAGAAAGTTTTTATATACTGAGATTTTATTGGCAGTTTAAACTGAATTTACGAACTACATTTCTATTTTTTGCTTTCCTTTGTTCTATCCGAATGTTTGAACTCTTTGATATTATATTATTAATTTAAATGCATTTTCTGGCTTGGCCTGGTGACTCACATACAGATTGGCAAGTTATTTGAATCTTGGGAGAGATTGTAATGGGCTTTGTGGCTTATGCTGTTTCTGCTCTTTTTAAAAGACCTGGGTGGAAAGGATTGCACAACAGGTTATGTAAGTAATAGGAAGGAGGCAGGTGAGGCCCAATTACAATGTATCTAAAGTGATGACTAAATGTGAACTGGGGATTAGGGACAAGACAGAAAGAAGCAGTGGGAAAGTGTCCATTCTTTTTATAGGTAATTAGAGATACTCAGCCTAAATTAAATCCCAGCCAAACTGTTTATATTCTTTATCTCTAGTAAACATCTTCCCACAGACAAATTTTCCAATATCATCCCCAACCTCCAATCATTTGTATGTAGACAACAGGATGATTTCAAATAGGCTACTGGTAGCCACTTTCCCTGTAGGTAGCAGGGGTGTCCAGGGAGTGGTGTTCATTTTCTCCAGGAGTTATTCAAAAAATGAGCAGGATTTAGAGGAGAACTCAGTCAATAGCTGGAAAAAAGGTTGGAATGGTAGATCCACGTGATTCCAGGAGGGTTGGGAGAAGTCTGCCCAATTCAGAGGCAGCAAGAACAGCAAGCTCTGTGAGGAGGGGGTGAAACCTGGCCCTGAGTGGTGAATTAAATGGGAAGCAACATGGTAGGTGGAAAGAGCCACAGAAAGGGCATAAAAGGGAGCTAGAGATAGAACACAACATGAGAGACACAGGGAGAGTTGCTAGAAGTGAGTAATAGATCCTTCAGAGGAAGGTGCAGAGAGAGAAACAGACTGTAAAATGTGCCTGACGAAGTGACGACATCTGAGTTTGCCTCTCTTACCATGCTGAGGGGTTGTAAACTGCAGTCTCACGTTTTTTGTCATATGTAGCTATATAAATAGTGGTATTTTCTTTGCACCCTCTCCCCCCCCCTCCAAGAATTAAAATAATTTGAAACATTGTATCTGATGGTGGATAAAGGAGCTTTGGGGCAATATTACTATTAATTGTGGAATATCTGTGGAATATGTTGTGGGGCTGCAGCCATGACTTCTAGAATAAGGGACCCTGGGTCAGCCAGTGCTAAATACAGAGTTGCAGTATGATTAGCTCTGTGTGTATCAAGAGACAGCAGGAAACAATGTCTGTACCCTCAGGGGCAATTCAAACAGTGAGCAGGTGACTAATTGTTCTGCTAAGTCTCCTTTATATCATTCTGCTGGCCACTGAAAGCCAAGCCTGTTTTGGACCAGAACCAAGACTGTCCCAAATGATGTTGTGTTTAACCCTGAACAGCCTGGGGACGTAGGGAGCACAGAAGTGGCGTAGCTCTCCAGAATAACTGAGGGATCTGGGCTTTTGGAGGAGTTTTTTATTGCTGCAACCATCAACCATAGAAGGATCCTGCTTCCATCACTACAATGAAACAGAGAATCCAGTGATGCAACATTTTCTGTAATTAACAACTTTCCATCAATCATGTATGTAGCACTGAATATGTGTTCTGTGAAATTGATATTAACCTTCCTCTTTCCTGGAGCTGAAGCTGTCTTGTGTTTTTTCTTCCTCAGAATGGGCAACTGATCAAAGCTAAAGCCCAGATTTTGGCTTCAAAAGTCGAGAGAGGTTACATGGCAGCCATCACTCAACCCTGATTGCAAACAGGGACATTCTAGTTTTGGAATACTTTGGTGTCCCACTACGTGATATTCCCTACCCTCAGTTAAATACCCTAGAAGAGCAAAATCTCATTAGCAACTGGACCTCTTCCAGGCAGCCATGTAGTCTAAATCAGGACTACAGGGAAAAGGCAGTTACTCATACTGGAGGGCAGAGCGGATTTGTCTGAGTTAGTATCTTTTTTAAATTCATACCGGATCTTGAAACATTATTTTTTTAAAAAGAGATTGAAAAAAGTGAATACTGGTAATGTTCCTACATTTAAAGAAAAACAGCCCTACATTTAAAGAAAAATAGCTGAGAAAATGCTATGTATCTAGGCCCTATCAAAATATTTGCAAATTGGACCATTAAAACTGTCCTACTTTTACCTCTATAATAGACTGGATGCTTTTATGAACTAAGATCAAGAATATTTTGCTAGAACTTGTGTGAATCTATGACAGAAAGTAAAACTGTCTCCTGCTTATCATCTCCGAATTCTTGTAAGCCAAATCTGACCTCACTGTTTCATCTTGGCTGCCCTCCTCTTCTGTTTTGCTGCACAGCTTCATATGCAAGTTGCTACCAGTGTTGGCCATAATAGGTGTTTCCACTCACTCTGCCATGTTTTTGAGCAAAATGAAATGATAAATAAATCCTGTTCTCAGACACGAGGAAGGGCACTTTGTACCCAAGAGCTTATCTAACATCTTTCCCAATTACATAATTGGTCCAATAACAGATATTACCAAATTTCTACCGTGACACATTGAGAGAGATAAATGGCTGCTTAGAAATGAAGCGCACACAGAATTCAGATGACTGCACAGAAAAACCTTGTCAGACAAGGCAGACAGAGGCCTTTTTTAAGGCAGCTACCAGATTTAAAATACTAAAAAAGATAAAGTATATTTTAATGTGTCAAAATACTTGAAGAAGTTTGCTAGACATTCCTTTGGTTTAAGATTTGAGACTTATGTTTTATGGACAAGATTTTCTTTCCAAATAAAAGTCATATTATTTTTTTAAATGTGTAATCTGCAGATGCCTGCCCAAAGGCCAGCAGTTTGTTCACTCTGTGATCTTATGGGGGGTGGAGTGCTTTATTATTTAGTTGTCTTTGTAAAAGCTTGCTTTTCTTTTATCCCCCTAGTCAAAGCAGACACCTTCTGTCCTTACTGTGTCCCTTCAAACAGCTTAAATAACAGAAAAGAAATTTTGAGGTTGAGTTTGAAAAAAACATATGAGAAAAATTGAGATGGTTTGCTATTCTATGAGTATCTACAAGAGTTTGGATTCAGTTGAGCAGTTCTCAACCTTTTCAGACCCAACATGCTCCTCATTATACCCAAAGGCCAGATCAAAGTGTTTTTGACCTGATGAGTTCCTATTTGAAATTGGCGCATTTATCTTGTGAATCATGTGCAAGTGTTTGTATGCTTAACTGTCCAATATTGTGTGACACCCTTAACAAAATCTTGCCATACCCCAGGATACCGTGCCACTCTGGTTGACAAGCACTGTCCTAGAGGGGAGATTCACCATGTAGTGGAAACCCAAGCCAAAATCACTTGAGAAAGAGCAGGCAGCAAACTGCTCCTTCCTCTGGTCTCAAGCTCTGGAGGGGAAAAGTAAAACAGGGGCAGATCCTGGGGAAGGAGGGTGTACATTGGGCACTTGCATCCCCCTTTAACTCCTGCTTCACCCAAAGTTTCAAACCAATCACTGCCTGGCAGTGGCAGCAGCTTTTCTAGTTGGGCAGTGCTGAGGGAGTCACCTGACATCATGGCTCATTGTAATCTACCTGCTCCTTTCTAAACTCTCCATTCCAGAGGTATTAAGGACCTTCCCTTCTTCTCCATGGTCTTGATGTCCCACCAACAGAGCTAGCCTTTGTTCTGCTGTCCCATGGCTGCTCCTGTTTCACAGCCTGGCAGGCTGGAATGAGGGAAAAAACAATGAAGCTCTCATTCTTTTTGCTGAGATCTCAAACTAAATCATAGCAGCCTGAGGCCCCTGGCATATGAATTTAAAAAACCTTTTTTTTCTTTTTAAACTGGAGACAAATGTGTTGTTTTTGACCTGATGACACACTTCACCCTCTGCATTCCCTGCTCCACCTCCCCACCCCCCTTCTCAAAATCCTAAATCCACCTATGCCTGGTCCTGTGTACCCCTCTCTTTGGCTGTCAGCTGTATGTCTTATATTTTTCCCTTCCTCTAAAGCAGCACTTCTCAACCTGTGGGTCCCAACCCAAAAGTGGGTTGCAAGGGTCATGAACAAACTTTAAAAATGGATCAACAATCTTTAAAAATGGATTCTCCTTTAAAGGAGAAAGAAGTGGGGAAACCCCAGCTTTTCCTTTGCAGGCTGAGTTCCAGCCTGCAAGGGGCTGCTTGGGCCCTGGCATAGTCCCCACGCACACCCCTGCTCCACACACCCACCCCCTGCCTACACACTGGGGGGCTGAAGCCTGGGGGCAGTGGGTTGGAAGTGATGGGCACTGAGTTGAGACTGGACATCAATGTTTACAAATGGGTCTTGATACAAAAAAGTTTGAGAACCACTGCTCTAAAGCAGCGTTTCTCAACCTGTGGGTCGTGACCCAAAAGTGGGTCACAAAAATATTCCAAAGAGTCGTGAGTGGTGACAGGGCACAGGGGTTGTGGGAAGGCGTCTGCCCCTTCCAACGGGGCAAGGGGACTAGGGAGAGCTGTGTGGCTCGGCTGCGGCCTGTGCTTGTGGGAGTGGGGCAGCTGGCAGGGCTCAAATTACACTTAGACTTTTGGGAGTGGCTGCAAAAAAAATGGGACTGCCCATCACAATTCTAATATTATTAAAAGCCCCCCTCCCGCCATCATTCTTGACAGGCAATTCGCTAGTGCCATAATGAAGTTGAAGGCCCCTCCCTGGTTATGATTTTCAAATCTTACAGGGGGGCTCTCATCTCTTATGAGGGGGACTCAGCCCTCCCTGTAATTTGAACCCTGGCAGCTGGCAGAGTTGCTGAGTGGAGTCATGACCTGGCTGCTTGGCAGGGCAGCCCCAACCCGGGGGGGGGGGTGGCAGCGGCACAGGACTCCCCATGCCAGGGCTGGACTTGGTCTGCTACTACCGGCATGAGCTGGAGCCACCGCTGAATTGGAGCGGGGCAGCTGGGGTCCCCTGCCCCATGAGCCGGGTTCACGTTGACTCGGGCTGCCCCAGGCCAGGGGCCCCGGGGGAAGGTGCCCCGCATTAGCTTGCAAACTGGCGGGCAGCCCTGTTTCTGCCCAGGGGTCACCAGCATGGGGGGGCACCAGCAGGGCCAGGGGCGGCCTGGGGCGGCCCGGGTGTGGGTTGGGATAGGCCATGGGTCCTTGCAACTGGGTCCCGGTAGGAAACAGCTTGAGACGACAACGGGGAAAGAGGAGCTCGTCCTCCTCAGGCCGGCGAGGGAAGCTTGCCCCCGCGCGGCTGGCTGCCTGCCCCCTGACCCCGCAGCGCCTCCCCGGGCTCCGCCAGCCGGGAGCCCGCGGCCTCCCTTCCCTTCCCTTCGTTTCTCCTCCCCTCCCCTCCCGGCGCTGCGGAGCCGGAAGCCGCGCGAATGAGCGGAGCCAAACGCTGGGCCAGCCCCGCTTGGCGGCGAGGTAAGGCCGGGCCGGGCTAGGCCGGGCCATGTGGGGCCGGGGCACTTGGGGCGCCTGTGCGCTGCTCTCGGCCGCAGCGGCCGCCCTCTGGCTGCGCGGGGCCTCAGGTACCGTACAGGGGCCGCGCGTGCTCGCTCGGGGCGGGCGGGCGGGCGAGTTTCCCCTCCTGCGGCTCAGGACCAGGGAGAGGGGCCAGCCCCGCACCACCTTCCCGCCCCGGGCGGGCGCTCATCTCCGTGGCGCCGCAATGGGCGCCAGCCGCCGTACCGCTGTGGGGGGCCCGCGCCCTACCCCTGGGCTGGGGGGGCCGCGCCTTCCCCACCTGCCTCGCGGCCTGGGGCGGCCCGGGACTGGGCGGGGGCGGCGGAGCCTCCTGGCCCCGAGGGGGAGGGGCGGGCGCGCCGCGCTGGTGGCGCTCGCCGGGGCGTGCGGGAGGTGGCGCCGTGAGGCGGGCGGAGCGTGAGCGGCGCCTCCCGCTGCTCGGGCGGCCTCCTGCGGCCGGGCCCCGCTGCGGGGCGGCGGGGGGACGTGGGCGCCGCTGCCCCCCGCAGCCCGCCGCTCCACTCTGCTCCGCGCCGCCCCGCCCCTCCCCCGCCGCCGCCGCCGCCCCTCCCCCTGCTGCCGCTCCCCCGCCTCTCCCCGGTGCGCGGCCATTGCAGTGACCCCGGCGGGCGGGCGGGCGAGCGAGCGAGGGAGGATGATCACGAACACGCGGGGCTTCTTGTGGTCGGACCTGGAGACGCGGGCGCTGCTGGAGATCTGGGGCGAGGCGGACGTGCAGTCGGCGCTGGACGGCAACTTTCGCAACAGCCATGTGTACCGCGACGTGGCGTGCCGCCTGGCCGAGCTGGGCTTCGAGCGCACGCCCGAGCAGTGCCGCATCCGCATCAAGGGCCTCAAGCGCCAGTACTACCAGGCCCGCGATGGGCTGAAGAAGAACGGGCACGCCCGCAAGATCTGCAAGTACTACGACGAGATGGACCGGATCCTCAGCTGCCGCGACGGGCCTCCGCCGCCCCCCGGCCCGCCGCCGCCACTGCCCCCGGACGGGCTGCCTGCCGAGCCTGCACCCCCGCTGCCCTTGCCCTTGCCCCTGGGCTTGCCCGCTGGGGGGCCGCCCACGCCAGGCGCCCCTCGCCTGCCCGACAGCGATGCGCTGGATGAGGACGGTGAGCTGGAGTCCCCCCGGGACAACTTCACCGAGGACTCCGGAGAGTGCTCGTCCTCCTACACTGAGCACCCCGTCAAGGTGGAGTGCCCGCCCTTCGCCATCCCTGTGCCACCTGCCGACGGTGAGTGCTCGCCCCAGCTCACGCACCCACCCGCTGGCAGGGGTTTCCCTTCCTTTCTCTCCCATGCATGTGACCATAGGGGACACCCCCCCCCCCCCCAGGGTTCTTCTATATACACACATGCACAGACTAGCAGAGGTTCCCCTACACACAGGCAGGGGTGTCCCCCCCACACACGTGGGATTCCCCCCCTCTCTATGGGCACAGGGGCTCATAACAGTAGAGAGAATCCCCCTGTACATATCATTAAGGAGATCTCTTCCTGCACCCCTCTTTCCCCCACACACAGGGACCAGCAGGGGTTCCCCTACTTTCACACACAGGGGGTCTCCCTCCTTCCTTTGTAGAGATGCCTGCTCATACTGATAGGAAGAATCCCCTTGCACACATCATTAAGGAGGTATCTTCCCTTCCCCCCTCCCACATACATGCACACTGCTAAGAGGATTTCTCCTCCTCTTGTGTACACAAACACACACTCCCCCATCCCCTTCCTGCACAGTCCCACTCCTGGCTCCTCTATTACTGAATTTCTGGTTGCTCCTATGTTGTCCCCCTTCTCTGTCACCCCAGCTTTGCCCAGGGGAACTGGATGCAACTTCTGTCTCCAAGCCCTTCCTTCTCCCATTATCTTACACTGTCCTGTGTCAGGTTGCTTTCATTTATTATCTCTTCTCCCTCTTTTTTTTTTTAATACCCTTCTTGCTTCCCCCCCACCCAGCGCAGTCCATTACCTCTTTTTATCCCTCCTAGGAGTGGAGAAACCAAAAGGCTTTAGTTTATGAGAATCTCTAAAATGATTGCACTATTTGGGGTGGGGGAGATAGGAGTAAAAAATTTTCATCTATCTGTTAAGGATGGGAAACAAATCAAGAAACTAATGTGTGGATAAGATATGAGAGTTGGGTGTCAAACTGCTGTGAATAAAAACAGAATCCTCTTCCTAATCCCTGTGTGTGTGAACTACGTTTCAGATGATATACAGCTTTCTAATCACTGTGCAAGAATTATTTTTCAATGGCTTGCTTTGCTAGCTAGATCAGTCTTCTGTTTTGCCTTCCTGTTGCCATAGCTTGGGCAGAAAGTTAGGTGGGCTTTTACAAGAGCAGTTAAACTGTTAATAGTTTTAGTTGTTTTAAAAGTATACCTTCCAATTTAATAGAGTTGCAGACAAAACCCCTCAAATAGTCTGTCCCCCTTTCCCGCTGCTGTTTGCGCTCGGCACTGTGTGTTTTTTAAGTCTAGACATAGCTGTGTGTTTAATCCAACCCCTGAACCTGTCTTCAGAAATTGACATCACATGGAAACAGCCAATTGGCTCGCTAGCTCTGACCGACCTTCTTTTTACACACAAATCCCTTCAAAGGGTTGTTTACCCTAACATCCTTTTGAAATGCAAATCTGGAGTGCCAGCAAACTCAATTTAGATTAATATAATTACCTGCAATACACAAATGAGGCTATACTCTTTAATAGCCTTTACTTACATCTTTTTTAAAAGATCAAAAAGACTCCTATTGTTAAAGTTTAGTACTACAGCAATTAAAAGATGCCTCTATGTGATCACGCCACTTTTATAACTTTTTGGTTAAGCATGTGCGTACCCCTTCTTTCTTTTGTCAATCTAAAAATGATCGGAGACAATCATGCTTCATATTGAAACTGAATAATGTCTTGATGTGGTATTTTAGGGAAAGCAATTTTACTGCTTGCTCTTTTTTGTATTTCTGAAAGATGGAAAATAACACTGTCTGTTTTGTTTTAGGCTTTAAGGAAATCAATACACAAACCAGTACAGCGCCACTAAGTCAGCCCAAAAGATCAAAAAAACGCCACGCAAATTTAACACTGGATAAGATGATGGAAAAATTTCTGCAGCAAAGCGTGGATACAGAAGAGAAATTTTACAAATACGAAGAGCAGCGGTTGAAAATTGAGGACAAGCGCCGTGAAGCTGAGCATGCTCGTGAGCTCCAGATGTTACAGATGTTGGGACAGATGTTGGCAGGAATTTCTTCTACAGTATCACAGAGGTCTCAGTCTATACCAGCTAGCCCACCTCAGAGAGCAAATCATCGCTCATATGGAGATAACTTTAATTATAATGCTATGACAGCCACACTTTCTCCGCCGATAGGTACTTAATTCTATCGCCTAAATAAGATCTAACGTTATTTTTAAAGAATATGTGTAACCACTGGTAGTAGCTTCTGAAAATAAATGGATAGTTGGAGTTTTGTGATGTTGTGGTGATGGTTTTTCATCTAATGTAAAATGAATTAAAATTTCATGCATGTCATTGTACTGCTTTTTTTTACAAAATAGATATAGATTTATAAGTATATAGATATATGCTACCTATAAAATAAATAAATAAATAATGATGACCAAAGTAACAACTTTTCAAAAGTATCCCATAAGCACCAGTGAGTTCAAGTCATATTCACATCTCTGTAGGATGCATTTAGAAAAAGTTTTACTTAGATGTGGTATGGAGTTTAATCTCTGAAAATTGGCAGTTGAATGAAATAATAGAACACTTAAAGTACATTTAAACTTTTTATTTTTTTTAACTGAGATGTGTTTGGTGTCATCCTAGTTGAAAATATATACTTGGAAGCATCCTAGAGAAACAATGCATGCTGACGTTTTTAATGAGGTATATATTAAAAGGTCTGTCAACCTTGAAAGCTTAAACCTATATGATGTACCAAGTTTGTAGGACCTCAGGTCACACAGAACCAGGGTTTTTTGCTTTGTTTTTAAAACAATCTAGTACAGTTTAAAAACAGTGAGATAGTCCAAAAATATAATGTAGGTATGTGGCAGAAATCCAATTCTGTAAGCCAGTTTCTGGCTCTCAAGAGGCTTCTAGGAACTTGGACTGTATAGATACTGCAAGCAACCAGGTAAATAACAGGCCCAGTCCTACATTTATCTTCAAACGACCCTTTAACATTAGTGGAGTTCTGATTACACAAGGAATGAATACTCAGGCTCATAGAAAAATAAGTTAACACTTCCTTATCATACTGATTAGATAGCTGATCTGCTGTGTTATAAATCCTTAATGTCAGAAATCTAGTTTAATGTGTAAATGATGATACATCTACTGGTTCTGTTTCTTTAAAATAAGTATTTGATTGAAATGTATTAGGAAACAGAATACAGAAAACTTCCTAGAGTACTAAATCATGAACACAGTACATACTCAGCTGTACCATTGCTTCTAAAATGCATTTGCTTTTAAGCTGAAGGACTTCCTATTAGTTTCACAGACCTGGGCACCAGGATCCTGTTTCTTCTAATATGTTTGAAGATACAGGTGTGTAGTTGCAATTTTTATGTTGCAGAAAGATAAACTGAGACTTCTAACTTCTAATCGTGAAAGGCTTAAAAGAAAAAATGTAATAAAGTATATTTTAAAAGAAATATTTCAGACATTGCATCTGTTTTTAAGGATTTGGGACCTCAGTTGTTTGTATCTAAAGTTGCGCTGAAATGTTGAGAGACAATCAAATCCAATCAAGAATTCCTTTCCTGACTAGTTTATTGGACTGTCCTTTCTTTCTGTTCTAAGACGTGTTATTTGTCTTTTAAAACAAAGGAAAGTGGTGGGGGGGTTTTCAGCAGCCATGACACTTTGAGGGTTGTGATGTGTGTGAGATATGCATATTTCTTGTAGACGTTATGGTAGAAAACTGGGAAGTGCATAAAGTGTGGAGTGATTTGAAGGAAAAATCTGTCTTATTTCTAGAGGAGAGATGAGTGCTTTGTTATACTCTGGATCACTGCAATGCTATTTTGGCCATGCTCCAAGAGGGCTACTTTTTGATCTCAGTGAGAGAGGAATGCCTGTATTATAGAAGGATTTCCAAAGCAGGAGATCAGCTAGAAGTATTTATCATTATTGAACACTAAAGCATTTTTTTGCTAAAGATTAGCTAGCCTGGTTTTAGAGTACAATTCTGTAGAGGTTGGAGAAAAAGTGTGTTTTGTTTTTTTTTTTTGCTGACAGACCATAATAGAACCTAAATTAGGAGTATTCTTGTTGGTTACCAGAATTTTTTTTCCCATGTTGGGTCTCAGATTTTTTAAAATAGTTCTTGGTTTTGCTACTTGCGGACTTGGGATAGGAAGGGAAAATGCCAAGTGTGATTTTGCACAGATGAAGCAAAAGTCTTTTTGATCATTCTGCATTATCCTTTTAAAGATCTATAAAAGGATACTACTAAGGACATAGTGTCTTCAGCAGTCAAATTGTGGAATTTAAATGTGTGTGTTTTTCCAATCAGAATTGTAAAATTGAACTTTAGTGAGAAATTTTGTAAAAGAATGCAGCAATAAGGATATTGTAAGTTAATCCTTGTGACCTAACCTTTATATGTTTACTGCATTCTTTTAGTTAATATATTGTTAAATTTTGTCTTTGTACTGCCCTTTAAATAGGACAAATGTATATTTGCGTAAACTTTCTGCTTACTTTATTCTTGTTACTATCTGAATATTTCTTTTCTAAAAAGTCTTGTATAGTTGGGACAGTAATTGAATACTCAGCTCTTTCAGTCTTCAGTTATTCTAACATATGGCTTAAAATGTAAATGATGTAAGTGAGGGATTTGAGAGGCCAAATTATTATTAAAAATAATATTTTGCATGACTAAATGCTTTTCACATAACCCTCCTTAGAGCTCATTACCTTCTGTAACCATCTACCAAAATAAAAAAACACTGCTTAGGCCCTGATTCTGCGAAGACCTTCTGCAAAGACAAAGAAAGAAAATCTTTCAAAGGTTAGCAAGTTAAGGTGGACACTTTTTTTCTGTACCAAAAGTTTCTGTATGATTTACTTAGTCCACTTCCAGAGTGGATTGGACAAATGTTCTTACATGTTTGAGGCCTTTGAAATTAGGACATAAATCTGTATCCTGTTAGAGTATGGCAAAAGCAATATTCAGTTTCTTAGAAAAAAGAACTGTTTCTATGTTGTAAATGCTTCTGATTTAGAATGCTAATGTTTCTGAACGTGAAGAAAAGCTGCTGACACTTCTATCAATTATAAAAGAAACATTTTCTTTAATAATTATTTAAATTTCTTTGTTTTTCAGTTATAGAGAGATCCTTCTCGTTACATAAAACACATTCTATAAAGGATATGGAGAATATTTTTCAGTTGGTGCGCAATGTAATCCCTCCTCTAGCAGGAAAGAAGCATAAGGGTCAAGATGGACGTATAGGCATCATTGGAGGATGTCAAGAGTAAGTTAAACAGAACGGGATAGTTCTGGGATCTCAGGTACTTGGTTTAAAAAACATTTCAGTTCACCTTCATATTGAAGACATTTTTATGGCGCTATTAAACCAGAGTTTCTAAAGTAGGCTTTGCCAGTCCATTATCATCATTAGGTATGCTTACCAAAGAATACACATTGCTCTAAGGCAGCAGTGCAAGGCTTTGGCCATTCTTGTAGTTGAAATTCAGTCATTTGAGTCTGATATCTGTCTACCTCCTCTCTTCCTTCCACCCTGAATCCCTTCATTTTCAGCATCAATTACCTTTTATGTTGCATGACTGAAGCTTCTTGGATAAGTAGGGAGAAAAGAATAACAAAGTGAAACATCTGCTGTAAGATGATCCTAGTTAGACACAAAACTCCCAGACTGTTTCTGGATTTAGGAACTACCTCTTGGCTACCTGGTCAGAGTTCCTAGTTTGGAGATAGGTGACCTTCTGAGACTGTTCCTTATTATTTACCTGCTCAACATGTAGCACATGCCATCAGTAATGTCACTGCATTGCAGGGAACTCAAAACATCCTTGTTAGTTGAATAGGATACTGAACCAGAGTTCCAGTTCAGTCTCTCTGCCAGTGATCTCCTGCGATACTCCTGGGTCATTTCATTTCATTGAGTATCAGCTTCTCTATTTGTAACGGAGCTGGAACTTTCTGTTGTAAAATGCCTGGAGATATTTTTACATATATTCACACATACCATAACTAGCTAAAGCTATTATTATGGAAAAGGTTTCCTGACTGGATTACCCGTAGTTTTGTAACTCGCATTTCTTGGTCTACTAGAGCAAAAATTTGTCCTGCATTCATGTTGCAAGGCCCTATATTAGTACCTATATGCTTTTTCTGAGTCAGTTATCTGAGAGGATTGAGGCTCTTATGTGTGCAAGTGCTTTGAATTGACTCTCTCTCTGTGGTGTAATCCTTTTAAACAACTCTAGCATGAGAGCAGACTCATGGCCTTACTGAATTCGCTTGGAGATTTGCTATTGACTTTACTATCCTTAGTAAATACATAAAAATAGCAATAGTAGTGAACTTTGATTTTTGAATTTGAGTTTTCTCTGTGAGAGGATGAATGATTACCAGCCTGTTGATGCACCATGCAAATCTTTTTCTAACCTAGTGTATGTTTCTTTTGTAGGTACACAGGAGCTCCGTATTTTGCTGCAATTACAGCTCTCAAAGTGGTATGTATTTTCCTACCTTCATACATAGGCCATTTACATAGATCTGTGTAAATTAAGTGGCATTTACTCTGAGTGAGAGTTTAATGTTACTAGAACTGCTACTTTTCAAACCCTTTATTTTTTTTAAACAATTGCCTTTCTGCTATGCTCTTGTTCCTGTTCCTAGAAATATCATTTTTAAACATTGTATTTAAAATGCATTATATTTTCAGTAAATTCTTTGTTTAATCTGGAGGTGACAGAAATCTTCAGCTGAGCTACTCTTTGCAAGTATAAGTGCATACATCCTTCATAAGACATTAAGGCCCCAATCCTGGTGTTTGTTACTAGTGGGTAGACTGCTGTGTTCAAGTAGAATTTGTAGTCAATGGGACTCTGTATGGGTATAACATTATACCAGAATTAAAAAAAAAAAGGCAGTATCAAGCCTTCAGATATTTGAATGCTTGGAAAACATGAAATGTTATTCATAAAGCAGAGTAGCCATTAGTTGGATATCCTCTTCAGGCATTTATATTATTTAAGCTTGCAGTGTTTACAGCATGTAAAGTAGATATGGTAATGAGATACTTTTTGGTTATTTATAAACATGCACAGATCTGATTTGATGAGGAGGGGAGTTGTTGTAGTAGTAGCAGTAATGAAAGAAATTTAGGACTACATTCTGCTCTGCTGCTCATGGGTATAATTGAACTGGAGTGAATGGAATTACATTTACACATTACAGATTTAATCCATTAAATCAAAAAAGAAGGAACTGAGAAAAGACTTCATGAATCAACTAGTCTCCTGCAGAAATGTATTACAGTGTTAATTTTTATCTGTGCTGTAGCCCATTTCTTAGTTTGCTCTGTTTTTGTTGTTGGTTTAATTTTCTTTAAATCTTAGATTTATATACTTGAATAAGGGTTTCAGTATGTAGCCTTAAGTCTTCTGAGTCTTGTTTTCCTATCATTCTGTTAGTAAGCAAGTATTTCTTTAAAGTTTGTTATGTACTATGAAAGTTAGAAATAAAGCAGTTGCTTAATCTGGTATTCAACAGAATCGAGAGATTTGTGTCAGAATGGAAAAGGAGTTGCTAGGTTTGCTTTTGTTAACAATCAATAAGAATTCTGGTGGCCAATGAATAGCTATTAGAAAAATTGTTCAGAGTATTCAGATATAAATTGATAATTCTGTTTGCAAATTTCTTTCTTAGGGTGCAGATTTATCCCACGTATTTTGTACCAAAGATGCAGCAACTGTAATAAAGTCATATAGTCCGGAGCTGATTGTTCATCCAGTTCTGTAAGTGACTTTTTGTGTAAATGAACATGTTAATGTTACTAGATTAAATAGGTCAGTGTGATAGTTCACTGGTTTACATTACTTCTCTTCCTGAACCCTGTGGCAGATGATCTAGCAGCAAAAAAGATGACTGTGTTTTCATTTTTTCATTTAAGAACACACAGAGATTCTGGCATGTTAAAGCCATTTGTGCAGGGGGGTGGGGAGAGGGGGGTTTAATTATTAAAACACAAATTTTAAAAAAGGTTAAAAAGGTTTTGCTTTTTTGCCAGTTGCTGACATGTGTTTGTGATTATAAGGCACCTAAATGAGAGCAGTGGCACAATCCAGAAGTGAGGATGATACAAGTTAGCATTTTAGAATCTGGTTTTGAAAAGACAATACACCCTTCAAACATCTTCCTTCTCATTGTTTTCTAATAGTCTGGGTTTTAACATACTGAGTTACTATGTGAGAAACTGTTTTAACTTTTTGTGATTTTTGTAAGCATATATTTGGATATGCTAGGCAGATCTGTTCCTGGGTAGAAGTAGCTACTCTGATCTGAAGGTGTAAAACTCATCTTAGACCCCAGGCCAGATCCAGATGGTGGAGGCATTAGCAATGGCTGTGACAGTGTTGTTCTGTGACTTGGATGTGGCCTTTGCCCTGTGCTTTGTAAGATGGGGAGCTGGAAAGTGGGACTTTAGTTCTCACAAGCTGGGAGAGACGGTTTTGCCTGCCTGTGAAGATGTGGGCCAGAAGGGGTGTGTGGCAACCAGAGGCAGAGCTGGTACTTGGCAGAGCCTGTTTATGGCCAAAATGCAGAATAAATAGTGGTAGAAGGTGTGAACTGGGCTGCAGAGGGAAGGTTATGAAGGTAGGTTATAAAGGTCCAATTCACTGAAACACAAGCACTAAACAGCTCTGTGCTTTCTCAGCTGCAAAGCATACTGGGCTGAATTTTAAGGCACCACACCACAAAGCCTTGTGTATCTTCATCTGGTTGTCTGACCCATCATCTTGGTGAATGGAGGCAGTGGGCCTGCTCCCCTTTCAGGGGGGGCAAGGGTGGCTGGAAAGGAGCTGAGTCACAGTAGCTATGTTTACAGAGTCCCTAAATATCCATGTTTCTAATAGTAACTTTCCCATTTACTTGGAGATTCCATTAAAGGTGTTATCACAACTTTAGAAAGGACTTGCTGATTTTCTTAATGCATTTCCAGGTTAACCTCACTAATATTGCTGCAGAACAGAGGGTTTCTTGTTTGGGAATTGAAGAGTGTGCATGCTGCAGACTTTTGATCTTTTATGCAATGGAGTACTTGTGACCCTTAAAATCTTTTCATTCTGTAAGCTTGTTTCCAGGAAGCAGAAAGATGTACTTCATACACAGCACTCAGTGACAGACATATCTTTAGTAGGTTTGGAGTGTTGTAGCTATGATGATCAAAGGAATGTGCAAGAATGGAGGGCATTCTTAATGATATTTTTTGATTGGATCAACTGAATAGTTAGGAAAGATGTTAGACAAGCTTTCGGCCACAAAGTGCCCTTTCTCTGGTCAGCCTATCTATCATTTATCCCAACAATACAATTGGTTCAGTAAAAGATATCACTAAAAAAACCCTTGCTTCTGAAATATCTGTGTTAGTCAAAATGTGGTGAACTGAGATTTGAGACTGCAGGGCTAAGTACAGTAAACAGTCAAAAAGCCTAAGGTTGAATCTATTCAGTCTTCGCAGGTTAATCTAAGCTGCATAGATTGAGCTGATATGCAAGTGAACAGACATTTGCTTTTGATTCTGGAAATGGAGTCACATGCCTGTAGTGGCTCAGACCAAAAGCTGGGCAGGTGCTACAGCATGCCTCCCTGCTCAGCTAGAGCAGACAGCTTGGGCCAAGAGTAGACATCACCCCCTGCCAGGGGGGGTTTACATGAGAGGTGCAAAGCATCCTGGGATGCTGGGGGACTGTGAGTTAACTTGAATCTGGAACGGATCTGGGACAGAAGTTCAATAAACTGATTTTCACCTAAATCAGTTAAGTCTGATACTACATCCACCCAGGTTTAACTTAAACCAGTTCTGGCCATTTTGAAAGTGATTTTTGTGCATTGAACTTCTGTTACTGATTTGAACTGGTTTCTGATAACTTAGGCTGGTTTATGTGTAATTTCTGTCCCTAGCCCAGCAGTACATTCAAATTACTTGCATTTCAAACAACTTTAACCTTGTAGCTTGTGAATGCTACAAGTTGGTTCAAGCTTGGTTACCAAACATTGGGACCGAAATGTGGTTAAAGCAAGGTTCCATCTTAAGCTGTGTTTAAAATGATGATGATATAAATAATAATAATAAGGATGATGATGATTTATGCACAAAATTGTTAGCCTTGGTAATGTTTATGAAGTGGCCAGGGCCTTCTGACATTGACAACTTGACTTGACCATTCCCAAACAGTATGTTCCCTGATAGAATCCTATTTGTAGTTCTAGATGAGTCATGAATCCATAGGTGGATCCAGGATTTTACAGAGGGGGGGTGCAGAAGCTGCTACATGGGGGTAGTTGCAACCAGCCTTACCCCTTTTCTCTGGGGAAGGCAGACCATGCTATGGGGGCAGCAGCAGCTGGGGGCTTTTTTAAGTCCCTGAATTGAGTAAGAATCCCTCCCTTTGGTGTTCATGCCCTTCCCCTCCATATTCAGTGGAATTTCCCCTCTCAGACCCCCCCCCACCCCCTCCCACCTTGCCCTCAGTAGTGAAGCCTCTGGGTGCAGGGTGGGCTGTTTCAGCTGCTTCAGACAGGGTTTCAGGAAATGGCTAGGTGGGAAGCTAGGTTCAGGGTAAGAAAGCGGCAGCAGGAGGTGGGTTCCCCAACCCTGTGCCTGCTCACGGATGGCAGGGAACAGACAGGGAGGGGGAGCCTACCTGCTGCTGCTGCTGTCCCAAGCTGAGCCTGGCCCCCTGTTGCAGCCCAGTTGGAGCAGCTCTAGAGCACCTTCTGCCTCATAGGTCAGGCTAGGACAGTGGCAGAAGTGGATGGGGGACAGGGGATTGAGGGTGGCAGATAGCTCCTGCTGAGCTGGAGGGAAAGGGAGGGTGTGTTGAAGGGAGGAATTCTTACCTTCTGTGGGAACTTAAATATAAGTTGTTAGCTGATGCTCCCACAGTGTACTGTAGTCTGAAAAGGGGTGAGACTGCACAGTTGTGTCTGCTCTAGATCCATTGCTTTGTGAACATCCTCTTGCTTATAGCCTCAGTTGGGGATTGGTTTCTGTGCATCTAGGCTACACACACACACACACACACGTTGTATGATAAAATAATCCATAATGTGCACATTATATTCCCCCCAAATGGGAGTGCACATAGATTTCACTTGGGAAATATTTGTATTTTAAATAAAGGATTTTCAAATTAGTCATTTTCCTTTTCTGATTGAACGTGAAATATAACTGTAATGCCGAATTTGTGACTCGATGACAGCTTTCTTATGAAAACAGTTAAGATTTAAGATTTATGGAAGAAAGAAATTACAGTGAGAAGACTCTTGTTAATACATTTTCAGAATCAGGAAGATAGAGCCAGTTATAAGCAAAATACATTTCTTGTTTTTAAGGGTTTTTTCAAGCTTTACCACAATGTAGCATTTTTGCAGCTGTTAATGATTTGAAACAAATTTGTTAATTGTTAACCATTGGGCTGACTTCCAATTGAGGTCAAAGTGTTTCAAAGTCAAGACAAGCAGTCTTGAAAAAGACAGAATGTCTAAGGATGGGGGTGGAAGGGAGAAAAGACTTGGAGAGATCTGGCAGAAGGCTGGCTCTGCTCCAATATTACTCAGCTATTATCTTTGATTAAAAGAGTCTGTCATCTAAAAAAGTCACATATAATATCATATCTGTTCACCATTTGGATTAGTAATCATCAGGGATCCTAGTTTTCTCTGATAAAAAATAATCCCCAATTTTCAGATTTAAAAAAGCAACTCAAAATCTACATTTTTCCATGATTAAAATGAAACACCACTATATATAGATATATAGACATAGATATTGGTGGTGTTTCATTTTAATCATGGAAAAATGTGGATTTTGGGTTACTTTTTAAATCCAGAAATTGGGGATTTTTTTAATCGGAGAAAACAGAGAATTAATTGCTTTAGACTGTCTCCCAAAAACTGTATCAACATATTTATGCTCTCTTATCAAATCCATTAGACCTGCTCTTTTATTTACTAAGAAATATCTTAAATACAGTATTATAAACTCCAAACAGAAACAAATTAATAATGTTATTGCAATGCAAGAACCACATTTTACTTCAAGAGTGTCCTGCTTGTATGCCCACTGCAAATACGGTGGATGTATGTGCTTGAAACAGAGCCCAGTGACTGTTCAGTGTTCAGGGTTGGAGCTACACTGTTAACCCAAACACTGCTGCGAATTTGACAGCAGCTGTGAAAGGGTTAACACTAGCTTTTGCTGACAGCAGAGTGTTTTGTGCCTCTGTGGTCAGGACTGAGCCATGACTCTGGAAAAATCTTTTTTCTTTCTCTTCATTTTACCTTGGGGTTATGTTGTATGCAAGAGAATACTGTGTTCTTACCTTACTGTCCTTCCTACCACCCAAAGAAAAAAATTAGATGTCTTGTAGGATGGGAGGAATGACTTTCCTTTTGGAGTCCCCCATCAGATTCCTGAACACTTACTAGGCTACTGTGATGGAGTTCCAACCCTGGATCTCTTTATTAATATATTTCCTGAGCTGCAGGCATTGCTATTAGCTCCAGGTTCCCTGACTTGGCTTTCACTTTTTTTTGAGTAAGAGAAAATAATAGAGGAATTCTTCTGTTGTAAAGGAATTGGAAAGACCACAGTGGTATGTCAGAATGCTTCTGATGCTATGTATTCCTATTTCAATTCTCTATGTTTATTTTGTGAGTAATTTGAAGGTGTTTGCACACCTAAGAGTGCTAATATTGTGCAGCATCCCCCAGCACCCTTACAAGGATCTCATAGCACCCCAGGGTTGCTGTGGCACCCTGCCCTGTGGTGCTCTGGTCAAGAATCGCTTTTCTAATTTGTAGGGACCTACCTAACTTGAGGTGGCTGCCTGCTGATTTAATGGGCAGAACACAAGGCCCAGTAGCCATATTATGGGCAGAGTGCAGTGGGTCCCCCAGCACCTTGGGCCAAGGGGCCCCAGTGGTCCTGGTCCTGGCTGCTGATTGGCTGCACGTTATATGGCCCCATCCCTTGCTGCTGATTGGCTATGAGAGCTGTCCATCATGCAGCCCTGCCCCTCACTGGTGATCAGAGAGGCACTGGGCCATATGACAGTGACGAGGGGTGAGGGCGGCAGCCCTTAGAGCAGGCAGTTCCCCCTCCCCTTTTTCCCTGCCCTGGTGGGCTACCACAGCACCCTGAGGACTGCTGGCTCCCTATGGGGAGCTAGCATTTTATTTTCTGTAATTTTTTGTTCCTGTGGATTTTGTGGGCTGGATTTTGTGACATCCACAAAATTATGGTTTCTGTAGGTCCCTGCTAATTTGTTCAAGTTAAGTATCCTACACCTGATGTCTTCCCTTTCAGCTTGTGGATTCTTTTTGTCTGCTGCCTGCACTCAAATGTCCATCAGAACTGGCTGGTTCTACAGTCTAAAAAGTCTCCTTTATCACAAAATAATGTCGTCTTTAACCCCCATCCTTTAGCTGTTTGAGCAGCCAAATTGTTGACCTCCCAGATTTATAGACCATTCACATTAATGGTAATAAAAGAAATGAAAGCCTTTGTTTACAACCACTGAGTTACAGAAAAAGCACTGATCCAGGTGTGAGATCATAGTAAAAACATAACTTTTTAAAGCTCATCATTCACCCAAGGAGCAATTTAAATCATGTACTGAAACTTATTTCATTTAATGTTTTATTTGGGGGAGAAAAGTGGGGACTTTTACCTAAAGAAAAGTTAGTTCTTATTGCTTGTCATGAGCCAACTTTCTTATTAATTAGTCAGTTGTATGGGTTAACATAAAGTGTTAGTTCAGATTACTCATTTTTTGTGTGGTAAAAATAGTTTAGGTAAATATTTCTGGTAAATATTTCAGTGAAATATTTTACTGATAGTAAATGTATCAAAATAATGTAAACTGTAGCATCTGGTTTAAAAACTACTAAATATAACCACTCTGTTTGGTATCAACAACCTTAAGCTTGATACAAAATAAACTAATATGGGTGGGTGAATCATCCTTTGCTGCTATAGGAGCCCAGAGGATTTTACAATCTCTGTAGATGATGGGGTTGTGTAATTATTGGAATGATAAAAGATGGTGGCCATTCTGAACATAAGAACACTTTATAAAAAAATCAGAATTGCCTACTCTGTTAAAGTATGAGCAGATATGGTCAACTAATTTAGTCAGTTCAGTGGAGAAAGAAAGCACCTGGCATTTTTTACTATAACTACTTAAAACCGAACTGAGTCAAGACACCCGGTTACAACATGGCTATCTTCTGCCATTGCTAAGGCACATTAAAATAGTACGATGATTAAGACTGACTGATGTCATAACTGAGTTTATTAGTTGAATTTTTCTGTGTGTGAACTGTAAAGTGGTTTTGCTGCCAGTTGTGTGAACCCAGCTAGAATGCATGGCGTTGTTGAGTTACTGTGTTACTTCTCTGTGATAAAGTTTTTTTAAGCCCAGAGGGCACTCTTGCAGGGTGTGTAGGATTCTACTCTGTAGGATTCTACTCTGTCACACCTTTGTAACCAGCATTTGTATAATCTCCCTGGCATCCTCAGTAAAGAGACATAGATTGTGTTATCCTTGGTATGGTGACAGTACTCAGCTTTGTGTCTACTTGAATGATAGCTTTCATCCTTGTTCCATTATAATTAGCTGAAACTCGACCCAAGTCAGTTCCTGGGTATCAGAATGGCAGTTGTGGCAAAGAATACTTCTGGGTCCCGTCCCATCCCCCACCCCCCACCCCCCATTTGTGGCTGATGTGGTGAATTTGTGCGGGGGGGGGGTGGGTCTGAAGACAAAGCTTGATATGACCATCCATGCCTTTTCAACTTCAAAGCAAGAAACTGAAGCTGGTGCATAATATAGCAGCCCATTTATTAAGTAGAATCCCTTGCTGTGAACACATCTGTGCTGTTGAATCTGCACTGTCTGTCTATTGGATTGGTCATTTGTTGCTCCTGGGTCTAGTCTTCAAGTGAAGCCTTCTTTGTTCTCTAAGGGTGTGTTAATATTTTGTTACTGATAATGGCTGTAAGGAAAGCTGTTGGTATTAAGTTTTAGAAATCCTTCTTTCTCTGGTTTCTTGATTTCCCAAATTAAGCCAAAGATACTCCCTCACTGCTGAATCAAGTTGTTTTTTGGGAGACTGCAGCCTTACTTGTCAGTGGCCTGCTTCTCTCTACATTTGGCATCCACTGATCAGCTCTTCACTTGTTCTGAGACGAAATCATTCTGACTACAAAAGTGCTCCCATTTCTACTTAAAACAAAGGTGAGGAGAATCAGAGCTTACCACACTACTTGCTTCTAAAAATTTGTTTGTGGCTTCCTACCACCTTTCACATTTCCTAGCTACTCCATCACTGACTTTTCCTCGAAGTTTCTTGTTTCTGTACAAGTTTGACACTGTTTGTTATTACCAGGGATCCTGGTTTTCTGTAACTTAACTGAAAATTGGGAATTTTTTTTTTTTAACAAAAAGTAACTCCAAATCCACATTTTTCCATGATTAAAATGAAAGACCTCTGTCTGTCTGTCTATCTGTATGTCTGTCTGTCTATCTAATGATGTTTCATTTAAATTACAGAAAAATGTGGGTTTAGGATAACTTTTTTTTAACTGAAAATTGGGGATTTTTTAAATCGGAGAAAGGCAGACTCCCTGGTTATTAATATTTTTGTTTAAAATAAACATCCATTTGTTGCTGCTTATTCCACATTATCCATCTCTCGATAGTACACAGTTGAACCATATTCTGCTAGGAGACCTTGAATGCACTGAAAGTGCTTCATACTATGCCAACAGACAGTAAAATTGCTGTAACTGATTGCCAGTCTGCTTGGGCGAGGAACAGAATGCTTGGTGCAGTTATCAACCAAGACAAAACTAATCTCCAGATCCACAAAAGGCCATAAGGGTGGTGATGCTGAATGTTGTAATGTTTAAATATTTAGACACTTGACATGAGGAATGTGATTAAGGGACATTCCTAGAGCTACTTGCTCTTTGAGAAAACAGCACCTGGATAGGATTCCCAATGTTTTGGAGAAGGGAAAGTTTACTTCCCTTGAAAAATGTTTTCTTGAAAATTTAGTCTTGCCCGATTCTTGTTCACCTGATTACTTCCCTTCAACCGTACAAGCTACATTTTTAATGGGTTTTCTTTTGTACTTTTTCCACTTTTTTTCTTTTGAGGTACATTTTTTAATTGATGTTGGTAATTTTAAATAGATTTTGTTGGAGTGCAGACTAATTGCCAATTAAAGTTGCTGATAAGAAGAAATGGAGGGATTTGGTAATGGTCCTCAGGTAGTAGTATGCATGGGACCAGTATAGAACCTAGCTTGAACTCTACATTGATACCTTTGTACTGAAAAAGAGACAAAAACTGCACATATTAAGACTTATAGAAATCTCATGGTTAGACAACGCAATAACGTACCTTCAGAAAAGTGAACTAGAGAGAGAGAAACTTTTCTGTGTTAGATGTAAATAAAAAAATAGCATGACTAAACTTTTGAGAAGCAAGAATTTTATGGGTAATATTTTTGGGGTACCAAGTACCCTTCCTCAGCTTTCTGAAAAAAAGTCGATGTAGACTATAAGAAGATGGCAACCTCATTTACACAGTGAGGGAAAGCTATGCAGTATTCATAATTCATAACAGTTCGTGGACTTGCAGTCACAGTTGTTCAGAACAACAGATATTCTAAAATAAAACCAGTGTAATGTAACTGGAGTCAGGGCTTATTCTGATTTCCTTAATAAAAAATGCAGTCCACCAGTTACTTTTCAATGTTGTCTTATGTCGTTCTTTCTGCAATATTATTAAGATTATCATGGCTTCAAATCTCTAGGCCCATCAGAGGGTTTGCCTTGTGTTGCTTCTTGATGTGAAATTGCAAAGGGGTTAACGTGAAATTTTATGCTTTGTAAAATGCTTTGAAGATGAAAAGCACTACAGAAAGTATTTATTATTGCTAGAGGCAAAGTGAGCAAGAGTGCCTTGATATTGGACTGTTTATTTCCCAAGAGATGATTGTGTCTTGACGAGTGTCTATCATTAATTGGGGGGCAGAGACAAAAGTGTCTTATTTTCAAGTTTGAAAATAAGATGACAAACTTTTAACTGTGAGATCATATTTCATAGAAAATCATAGAAAATTAGGGCTGGAAGGGACATCAGGAGGTCACCTAGTTCAACCCCCCTTCCCGCCCCCCCCCCCCCCCCCCGATTTGAAAGGTAACAAGTCATACTACTGATTTGGTTTAATTTATTAGCCTTTATTTAAACTGTTTCACTTGCATAAGGCTGAGAGGTGATTTGATAGCCACCTACAAGTATGTCAGGGGTGAGCATCAACATCTAAGGGAGCAGCTCTTCAGGAAGGCACCTCAAGGGAGGACGAGGACTAATGGGCATAAGCTGATAGAAAGTAAATTCAGGCTAGACATAAGAAAAAACTTTTTTCTCTGTAAGGGTCACCAGGGTCTGAAACACACTTCCAGGAGAGATGGTGCAGTCACCCTCCATGGAAGTGTTCAAGATGAGGCTTGACAGGCACCTTTTTGAGCTCGTCTGAGCCCGATAACTTCCTGCCTATGGCAGGGGACCAGGCTTGATGATCTTACAGGTACCTTCCAGTTCTATAATTCTATGATTCTATAATATATTTGGCCTTTGCTGGTGAAATTTATTTTTAAATTCAGGCTTTGAAAACTTCCCTTACAGCAATATGCTAGAATTTTATTGGCAATCAGCCTTCTGTATCCTATGTTTTAAACCTCTTGGGATCTAAAATCCGGTGAATGTCACAATTTCTGAAAACCGCTATTTTTATTAATTTACTTGATAATTAAACTGACTTAAGTTTATCACATATTCATTTATTGTGTAAAATCTATTTTTTTAATAGTGCTTTCTGAGCTTAATATTTTTTCTTATACTTTTTGCTTGTGTCTGTATCATAAAACTTGGTTTAGGATTGCTGTTAGAAAATAAATAGAGAACAGCTATTTGGAGGCTTTATTATTATTATTCCTGTTGCTTTTTGGTTTAGAGAGAGAATCTGCATTGTTTAGTTAGAAATTGAGCTTCCGTATACTAAACGAGGCAAACATTGCAGAGGCATTGATATTTATCAGATGGTTCACTTGCCCTTGCAGTGGTTCATCACTTCCACACAACAGCTCTGTTTTGACAAAACTGTTTTTGGCATTTCAGCGCACAGTACTTTTTGGGAGCTTGTACTGGTGGATTCTGGGACTTCTTAGCCAGCTATTGTTGGCCACAGGGGCTTTTGGCTGACTTCCAATTTAGAGGCAGTACATCATCACATGGCTTTGAGGGCTAGTTGAACTTGTGCAGCTGCAAAACCTTTAGAGTTCTGCATCACAGTTGCAGAAATCATTGTAGAGTGCACTTAGTGTAACTTAGTGGGGGGTTGAGAAAGGGGAAGGGGAGGGAGTAGCCCTGGGTGCTGCTTTTGGGGGAATTGTGCCAAAATAACAGCTGCTACAGCAGTAGTTAATCACACTACCACCATTGCCGGTGGGGCAGCAAACATCGCCAATTGTGTGGCCATAGCCCAGGGCATAGTGCTACCCTGCTACACCTCTGAGTGTACTGGTTTTACCAGATCAAAGCTAAATGCTTTCTCTCAAGTCTTGTGACCCATCCTTACAAATTATGCTTATAAAACACCCAGGAAGGCTGTTCTCTGTAAAAACAGAGCTTTATACAAATGTAAACTCAAAGTGCTACAAGTCATGGTATCTTGCAATACTTTTTTGCTTAGTTGTTTCTCATTCATTTGACACAATGTATATCTGCCAATCCGCTTCTTTAAAAAAAGAAAAAAAGCTCTTTCTTCCCATACTGTCTTAATATCTCTTGTATAGCACAAGGGGTGCTGTGAAGGTCAATTAGCGTTTGAGTGAAGTGCTTTGAAAATATGGCTTCTCTACATATTCAAATTGAATGAAAAAGCTGTAGAAGAATAAGCAATTCTAGTCAATTGCAGAGTACTGTATTGTGGAGTAGCTTATTCTTCAGAAGCTATTCTGGTCAATTTTTTTCTGTAGACAATCCATTAAATGCTGGAGAAATACTAAGTATTCCTATCAAATAAAACCATCAGCTAAAAGGCTTGATTTTTTTCTATGAGCTTGCAAGAAAGGGAGAGGGCTTGACCATAACTGAACTATAAAGCTCATGAAGCAACTGAGAAAAAAGCATACAAGTATATTATAGCTTTGTCATGTATTAAAAAAAATTATATCCATTCCAAACAGGTTGTGGTTTAATCTTAAAGCATGTAAGAGATTTAATTCAATATTCACTAATTAGAATTTTTCAAAGGTTCCTAGGCAGACAAGGTTCCTTGGGTGAATTTGATATATTTTATTAGACCAACCCAAATGGTTGGAGAATAGTTATTAAGCAAGCTTTCAGGTTCAAAAACCCTTTGTCAGGCTAAGGAGGTTTCAGCAGTTGGTGTGTGCTCTTCCTGGTGGTTCCTAAGCATTTAGAGCAACTTAAGCAGTGTCAGTGTCTGTTACTAAGCATTAGACTCTCCTGTATTGGGTATTAATAATAGTTCAGTAACCTGGCACTAAGTTGTTTTTTACCCTTTTAAAAAGGTAGAAAGCCCACAGCATGAGCTAATATATATAGTTGTATTGGTTTTAAAATATTCCAGTTTTTAGCAACAGTCTGTATTTATTCCTTCCAGAATTAAGCTATTTTTTTTCTTTTTGGAATCTACCAGCAGACCGGGAAACTTTCCCTTCCATGCAACCATATAATGTACATTCTTCTTTGAGTATGTTAGCTTATATATGCTTCCTCTTTGAAATGTTAGAATTTGCAATAAGGAAAATCTCTATTACTATATACAAAGGATCTCTTATATGGGAATGGTCTTTAGTTTTGTGGTTGGTAGAGCTTTTCCTACCAGATGAAAGATTTCTGAAGCTTTAGCAGTTTGCCATAGTGATGTCTTATCAAAATTCTTCTAAAAAAAATGAACCTTCTAGGCCTCAAGTCTTCAGTCATTTATACGTAAGTTTATGCTTGGAAACATGGTTAAATTACAAACCAAACACAGTCAACATATTTACGTGGTAGGCCTGTGCAAAGCGGCTAGTATTTGTTTCGGATTCGGATTCAGACAATTCGGGGGGACAGTGATTCGATTTGGTGATTTGAATCACCGTCCTGAATCAATTCAGCCAAATCACACAGACCCTGTCCCTCACCTGCTCTCCCAGCCCCACAATGTCTGCCCCGCCCAACCCAGCTCCTGGCACTTTGAAAAAAACCCAAACCCCAGACTCACCGGGTGCTGCTGGGTATAGGGAAGGTGATCCTTGCTGCCCCTCACTGCTCCACACTGCATGGGGGGTTTGCACAAGCCCCGCCCTGACCACCCTCCTCCCCCCCCCCCCCCCCATGGCTGCCCTGCCTTCCCACCCCAGCTGTGGCCCTTTAAGGAAAATAAAAACCTCAAAAACCCCTACTCACCAGTTCCTGCCTGGCAAGGGGTGATCCCCACTGCCCCACGCCACATGGGGGGGCTCTGCACGAGCCCCTCGAAGCCCCGAGGCTGCTGCAGGAGCCAGTGAGTCCCAGGGTATTTTTCGGGTTTTTTTTCTTAAAGAGCTGGAGCTGGGGTGGGTGGGGCAGCTGTGGAGGGGGCTGGGAGAGGGCAGGGGTCAGGGAGTTTGTGACACAGCCCCCCATGCAGCAGGGGGCAGTGGGGATCACACCCTGCCAGGCAGCACCCAGTGAGTGGGGCATTTTTTTAAAGCACTGGGAGCTGGGCCGGGCAAGGCAGCCATGGGGGGGCTGGGGGAGTGGGTGGGGGTTGGTGGGCTTGGGGAGCAGGCAGGGGATGGGGCCTGGCGGGAGTCCCGCCATGGTCCCCTCCCCTGCCCCCTATTTACCAGCTCCGAGTGCAGCTCCAGCTCCCTACTGCAGCAGGCAGGGACTGCCTGAATCATCGAAGCTCTCCGAATCTTTTCCGACGATTTGGAGAACTTTGAATCGATTCAGACCTTTTTATTGACCCCCTGGTTCAATTCGGATTTGGAGATTCAGCCACCAAATCAGGCTGAATCTCTGCCGAATTGAATCAGCACCCGAAGCTTCGCACAGCCCTATTACGTGGTTTACCTTCTATTTCTGTCATGGTGGACTCAACATTGCAATGTTCTGAGAGCTCGTTTTCAACTCTTCATCTCCTTTAGAAACTGCAGTCATCTCCATCTGGGGAGAGGGGGAGTTCATTTTAACGAAATAACTGTTTATAGCCACTGACATTCTTAAAAAAGGGCACTGCATATTAATGTACTGGGAACTGAAACTGGTCCTTTGAGCTCTTCCATCTTTTCTACCACATATCAAAAACTAGGTATAATGCATATTGTTGCAGACAATGTGACAGCAGTGCATTAGGTCATCAAATAAGGCCAGCTTACACCCATGTACAACCATGGTTTATCGCATAGCTTTGTGGCCTGTCAGATCAGGTGATTGGAAAGGCAGTGAAGCTGCACAAAGAATTTAAAAGTTCTGCAATATAAGGGGTGGGAAGATGTTGCATTTTGCCTTTTTGCAACTCTAAATGCCACAGGTTTTGCTCAAGAGCAGGGAGATGCCTTGCTGTCATACTGAGACTAGGGTCCTCTGTCTGTCTTTCTCTCCTCCTCTGACCTAAAGGGTGCTAAAGAAGGTAAGGCAGACCCAGTATAATTTTGATTACATCCGTATAGAGAAATCAGCATAATTTTTGTACTCCCTTAACTTTCCAAGGGAGTGTACAGACCTCCACTGGTAGCTGAAGACTTAACTACCTGAGGACAAAATTTATCATACATCCTTCACTGCATGTTCCTTCATGGGCTATAACACTCTAACAGATCTTCAAAAATAATGCCTCTAAAAAGTGCAGCAAGTATTGATTAACTCTAGAAAAATGCGAAGGTGTTATGGCCTCAGATGGAGCTACCCGCCTTGCAGTTTTAGTCTTTCCATGTAACAGTTAAGAAATTCATTAAATAACTTGTCAATACATGTAGTAGGACTGAATTTTTATTCAGGATCTTGAGATTAGTCTTTTCACAGTGAATGAAGCCTTCCTTTGAACTGATGACAACTGTTCCTTTTTCCATCTATTCATCTAGTTTTCAGCATGCTTATAATGTTGGCTAGATGAACAATTGAAATACTGTATTTACCCAAGTGGGACTTGCCTTGTTCATGCTCCCTGCCCACCTTTTTGTAAGTATCATAGTAGAATCAGTCTTGGCACTCCAGCCCTTTTTAGTGTCAGACTCGATATGATCAGGATTATAGAAGGAGTGATTGGAGGGTAGGTGAGTGCCTCAGTAGGCCTGGCCAAGAATTCCAGACTACATGTTGAGGGCAGACCTCAGTATCAGTGCAAAAATAGTTATTTGTTTAATTTAACAATATTAGGGCATTAAAAAAACCATCTGCACCTTTACTGAATTATAAAATTATTTTTCATAATCAGGATACTTGAAGCACTATGACAGCACTTGCTTATGTATTTTCTTATCAGATGATTATTGGATTATCAGACAAAATGTTCAGACTCATTCTAGAGAATTTCTTTTGTCATCCAGGCCAAGTCTGCAGTGTCAGAGGATATAGTACCCTCATCCCTAAAATGTTGGTACTTACGTAGGTTCGGAAATGCAGTTTATAATTTCCAACGCGCTTTAATATTTTATACAATTTTTTATTACATTTTGAAAAACAGGTTTTGAAATTCTGTTTTGCATACAATATTTAAAGGAAGTTTTAATTATAAATGTACTGAAAATGGTAGATAAATCTGAAGACCATTTTAGTAAAAGACAATTAACAGAAGAAATTATCATCTCATTCCTTAAATGGTAAGAACAGTGTTAATGGTTGTGAAATGGTTTCTGTGAGTCTTTTGAAATGTATGTCCTTACTAAAAAGTGAAAAACCTTTTTAAATGCTTAACCAAGTATTTGTGGTGCTATCTGCAAATAATTTGTATTGTAAATACAAGTCTCATAACAGCTTCCTAATGTCATTGTTATAAGACAAAACTATTATTATTGTTCCAAACAATAGTAAGGTCATCTGTTGTAGTAACTGGTTACTAATGTAACAGGGCAATTGAATAAAACTACTACTATTAATTGGAAAATTAATTCATTACCTGGCAGTGCTTATGTAATTTTCTTACCAAATTCAAAAACACAAAATTCTCTTCCAAAAAAAAGGGGGCAGAAGGGGGGACAATAACTTTTTTCATTACTTGAATTTATGTCATAACACATTAACTTTTAAAATCATTTTCAAAACTTAAGAGGTTCTATATAAAGTAAGGGTGTTTAGACATATTTGAAGCAGAAATTAATTCTTGTTGAAACGTAATAAAACTAACAGGCTGTCTTAAAAAAAGGAATGAAAAAAAGCTGAAATTTTGAAGATAGTCTGAGAATTTGCTGCTACAAGGATGAAGGCAACGTTATAATTTAGTGTAGGAAAAATTATCACCCTACTGCAAATGTAGCAGGCAGTAACTTCAGCTGCTTCATCTTGAATAAGACACCAAAGGTGTTGAGCCAATGAAAGAATGACAGTCAATATTAGTCAGTAACAGTCAAGAATCTAGTCAAATGCTAAAGAAGTGTTTCTTGCATCTACAGTAAAACTATGGAAGGAAAAAGTATAAATAAGACTTAAGCAAGCAGTAGAGACTGCTTCCAACTTTTACCTTTACCACATTCATAACAAGTGATCTGGTTCATCTCTGCAAGCAGGCAACAGCAAGACATCAAAGAACCAAAAACAAAAACGGAGTCAGGTAGCATAATCAATAATCAAACTTCTAGCTCAGAATTTGTTTTCATTTAGAATCTAAATGAGATTAAATTAACCAAAGCACTGTCAGGAATAGATTTATTTTCGTAATAGTTTTAATGGGCTATTAACATATTAATATTGTAAGATAAATAACATTTTTTTCCCTGTTTAACCCAAAATTGTTTGGATCAAAGGTGTCAAACTTGCTGTCCCCCGCACTCCAAGAAATGTCCCCAGTGGGGTTCTGTACCCTGGATTTTGGTGTCTGGCCCCACCCCTACTAGTCCCACCCTCCAAATCCTATCCTCTCTCAGAGCCCCATAGGCCATATGTTTAACACCCATGGCTTAGATCATGCGTTTGTGAAGAGGAGTTGTCAGCTAATGCTACTGAACCAAGAAAGAGTAAGATTTGATCCAAACTTAAATTTCTGAATGCAGGCAACACCTGCTTAACGCTCTTAATTGGTTCCGGAAAATTCAAGTGCTAAGTGAAACAGCGTTAAGCGAAACCCATTTTCCCATAGGTTTTAATGTAAATAAATATAATTGGGTCTGCACCACTGGCCAGCCCTGGCCCTGCCAGTCTCAGCAAGGCACTGCACGGGCTCTGCCAGGGAAGGCATTGGCTCCTCCTGGCCTCATTGTTCCACCCCTGCTGGCCTGCACCTGCTGGTCACCAGCACACGTGTGCAGCTCCGGCTGCCTCTCGTGCAGGCCTGAGTCAGGGACCCACCTGTCCAGGGATTAATGACAGGAAGGCAGCGGGGGAAGCTCGGAATGGTGTCCGTGCCCCATGGGTGAGTGCGTACCTGGAGCAGAATGGGTCACAGGCTTGGCCTCTCTGTGGCCTGGGGCAGGGGACACTGCACGCATGTACTTGAGCGCTGGCTTGCACTGGCCTAGGCCCCACACTCCTGCCAGCCCTGGCCTTGGGCCCCGTGCTCCTGTTGGCCTGGGCCCTGTGCTCACGCTCCCTGCCCGCCCCTTCTCGCTGCCACCACCATTCCTCCCTCCCCCCTGGCTGTTCCAGCACCACATGCTGAAGTGGACCCCAGGCTCCTGTCACCCCACCCTGGGCCCTGCCAGCTTGGGCTCCATGCTTATGCTCCATGGCCCCCCGCCCACCCCTTCTTGCCATGGCTTCTCCCCTCCCGCTCCAGCACCACGTGCCAGAGTGGACCCTGGGCTCCTGCCACCCCACCCTGGGTCCCACCGACTGCCACTCACCAATTCAACTTGACAATGATGCCGTTGCCACTGCTTCTCCCCACCCACCATGCTGAGCATTATAACGAAATGCTCTGCGTGCTAAGTGAAACTAGGCATGTATTTTAAATGAGCGCTATAGCGAAACCTCATTAAGTGGGGGTTGCCTGTATGCATTACTTTGATGATTATGAATGGTCTTTTAAATAACTGCTTGAAATGCCTTTACTCAAATCCAAGATTAGGTTTTCCCTCTATTTTAATACATGGGCAAAAAGCCTCTCATTTTGGATTTGAGTACAAGTGAGTGGGAGGAGCCAGGTGGTTGCTGTGGTTCCCTCTCTGACTCTGACTCAGGGTAGGGATTGGAGTTAAAGCCATAATTGCTGCCCTGCCCCTCACTGCACATGCCCCCCCACTGCCACTTGCCCTCCACCTATGGAGCACATGGTTGTTCTGGCCGCACAGCAAGTGGGGCCAGAACTGTCATCTCTGTGGCTGCTGCTGTGTGGTCCTACCGGGGCCAGAACAACCATCTGTTCCTTTGCTTGATGCTCAGGGGTGGAACCAGAACTGGAGTGTAGATGGTGGGAGGGGGGGCAATGGTGGCAGCAGGGAAAGGGAGGTCAAGATGGCATTGGCAAAGACAGCAGGAGGGCAGAGATTGTGGGGCATGCACCAAGGGAGGCACTGGGTTTGTGAAGTGGGTCAGGGGTAAAGGTAAGTGGTCGGGAGATAAAGGTGCCAGGGGATACATACTGTAGGGGGCCTAGTTCAAGTGTGTACAGGCACACTGTAGGGAACCTGGTGCAAAGGGAGTACAGGCAAGTGGTAGAGGGGACAGGCAGCAGGGGGCAAGGTGTTGGGGGAGAGGCAGGGGACAGAGATTAGGCCACTTGTTTCCCACACTCCCTGCCCTCCAGCCATTGTTTGCCCCAGTGCGGCAGTGGGGGCAATGAATTTAAGATGCCCCTCCAATGAATAGTTTCTACACGTGGAAGATTTTAACAAATTTATACATTTTCCATGTATATAATTTAATTAGGGAATTGTTTTAAATTCAGTGTTGTCTTGGATTTGAATAAATATAGTAAAGGTTGCTCACCTTTGTCCATTTAGAAACTGTTGAGGTTGTCCAGGAGAAACTCAAGCTATCATAGGATGCAATGTGTTCTATAATGCTGTGTCGCTGATAGGTGTTATAGGGTTTTGGCCCCTCCTTGGCTGGTGCCTTGCTCCACAGTGATGTCAGGATGAGATCCGAATTCGGCACCACCAAGGTGGTTCAGGTGCTGCTCCTACTCGCCTGCTACGTCTTTGTTTTTATTCTTTTTCTTGGGAGGCAGTTCCCTGCAGGTGGTCTGAGGGGATCTCAGCCCTAGGTTTCTTTGTGAGGCTCCAACCTCCCCTTTACCCCACCCTTACCGCATCCATGGCCAGGGCAGACTCTGCTCTCCGCAGGTCTTGCCCTTGGATGATCCCATCTCCTCCGCACCGCCCACCTTCAAGGGTCGGGCCTTTCTAGCCACCCATCTTTCTAAGGCCATTTTTGTCTTTGGACTGGAGCCTAGGCAACTAAACACACCCCCATCCGGGGTTAACTGTAACTTAGGGAAAACTGAATGTAAGGGATCAGTGTCTGCTGACGGGGCTCCTGGGATCTTGTCTCTCAGGGCCTTTGGTCTTGTTGGGGACTCAGTCATCCCTCTTTGCCTATTGGGCGTTCGGGAGGGATGGCCACCCTGTGCCGGGCCCCTGTTGGCCCTCTCGGGGAAGCCTCCCTGGGGCCCACGTCCCTTCCACTTTTGGGACCATCTAACCTGCAGCTGGGCTGTCTGGGTCCCACCAGCCAGTGTTGCTCATCCCCTTTGCATGGGCTCCGTGCTTCTTCATGCCTCCCTCACTGCTGTGTTGCCCAGGGGTGTCGTCAGTCCTTTGGGCCCGTTCCCTGCCACAGTACGTGGGGCTTCTGTTGGAGCCTTGTCTCCCCTTCATGGTGTCCCCGGGCACTGCTTCTCTCTGGTGGAGCTCCCTGGTGTTCCTCTGCTCCTGGGGCTTGAGTTCCCCGGTTTGCCTGCCAGCATTCCCTGGCAAATACGAGGTTTTCTGCTCCTGTCCTCGGGGTTTGTGTCCCCTGGATCTTCAGCCTGCACCTCCCTGCAGGCACCCAGCTCTCCTCCTCCCTGCCTGCCTCCGGTTGCGTCCCCAGCTACTTTTTGAGCAGCCCACATCTCTCTCAGGCCATGCCCCCTGCGCCTGCTGATTTGCAGACTCAGGCAGCTCTGGAACTGCCGAGCCGGCCCCGGAGTCTCCCTCCAGCTGCTGCTCTTTGCTGTCCCTGCAGTAAGTAACGGGGCACGTTGGGAAGGGATCTGGGGTGAGTCAGGGGGGCTTTTGCCTCCCCTCTCACATGCCATCTATAAATTATTTCCATTACTGATAAAACAATGAGATCTGGTAGGGCTGATATTGGGAAATAGTATTATCTTGGGATTCATTTAACTAGAGAAGAGTTTTCATCACAGAAGAATTCTTAAAGGTATTATGTTAAAAGCTTTCCAAAGAGAGACCTAAACAGAAAAGTTGTTCTTGATGTAGGGTTTTTTTTTCCCTTCCTTTAATAACATGGGACTTTATAGTTAATAACTTTATTCTGCTTGGGTTTAAACCCAGAGTCCAGTAAGGCATGGGAAATACACTGTGTGACTAAAATAGTAGGAGCCATGTTCCTGGATTGACATCAGGTCAATTCTAAAAGATGTTTCTCTTGCTGTGTCTTGTTACCCTCCAAATTATTAAAATATATATTATAGACAAACATTACTCCCCCCCCCCAGGTGCTTCCTTTGACCATACACTGATCTTTTGGACTTCTAGAGTATTGAAAGTAAATCTCTTTTTACTTCTTTTTCTTTAATTTAGTGACAGTCCTAATGCTGTTCATGAAGTGGAAAAGTGGTTACCACGACTGCATTCAATTGTCATAGGACCCGGTTTAGGTAGAAATGATGTACTACTTGAGAATGCTAAGGTAATGTACACACTAGTATTTTGTTCTCTATCTTATGTTAGATTGAATTTTATCAAACAATTTTTCAGCTTGTATACAGCTAATTTAATGTTTATGAATGAGCTTATTATATAAAAATCTCTGTAGATTCATTAAAATAAATTGAAAGCAAGAACTATAAGAATGGTACCAATAAACACAAGTATGTCTGCTCAGAAGAGATTGTTTTTTATAATAAAGCATTATGAATATACATTTCCCATTCTGGTTGAAACAGTAATCCTGTCTATATCCAATTTAGGTTAAAAGTTGAAACCAAATATTTAAATTTCTCTGTACACAGGAACAAACTATTACTTGGTGTTCCAAATTAATGGTTTTACTACTGCCAGCATGTATAACAGTTAAAGTTTTGAATGTTTCAGTCTGAGTGGAGCCAACTTTCCCGCTACTTTTAAATTGTATTTGAGTTATTATTAAATAATTAGAAACATCCAAATTCATAATCCTGTCCCACATTATGCTAAAATGAACATTTTATCACATTTCTATTTATTAGAGCTGATTTGAGAAATCTAGCTTTATTTCTGTTAAAAATTTTGCTCAAAGCAATTGACTTATTGGTTAAGAACATTTCTCACTCATTATTATAAGAGGCCTCTACCCTAGCAAAAAAAAAGCAGCAATGACTGTTATTCCCATTTCAATTTAGATTTTGTTTTTTTTTCATTTTTAGTGGCAATGTCATTTTAATGACAATTTTAAATAGTAGTGAAAATTTTTGTTTAGAATACTTTCATTGAAAAATGCAAAATTTTATTCAGAATGAACTCTTGGTTCTAAGCATTTAATACAGTTGTTATAATAGCACACTGAGGCCTTTCTGGCTTGGTCTTCCTACTAAAACAATGTTTTATTTATGTATTCGGGTTTAAGATAAATAAGTGACCCAAATTAAAAAAAAAATACTTTGGAAGCATGGTTACTTAAATTTTACCATGGTTCTCTGAGGTCAGTCCTATACCCCTGAATATAGTTGACCTCTGTGGGCGCGTCCACACATGCAGGCCCATGCACTTACAGAAGTTCAAATAGGAGCAGCACAAATTTGAACCAGGGATTTTTGCCTTGGCACACATGCCTGGACATGCACTTTGGTGTGGGGCAAGTTGTGCCACTTGGGGCAAAATAGCCCTGCCCAGCTCCTCTCGGATTTTCATAGATTCATAGAAGTAGGGTCGGAAGGGACCTTGTAGATCATCAAGTCTGACCCCTGCCGGGGCAGGAGAGAAAACCGGGCTCAAATAACCCCAGCCAGGTAGACGTCAAGCCTCCTCTTAAAGACCCCCAGGGTAGGAGCCATCACCACTTCCCTTGGAAGTTGGTTCCAGATCCTGTCTGCCCTGACTGAAGTAGCGCCTTCGGATGTCTAGTCTAAACCTACTCTCTAACAATTTGTGGGTGTTATTCCTTGTTACCCTGGGGGGCGCTAGGGGGAACAGGGTCTCTCCCAAACCCTGCTGGTCTCCCCTAGTGAGTTTATAGATGGCCACTAGGTCCCTCCTCAGCTTTCTCTTGTGAAGGCTGAACAGGTTAAGGTCCCGTAGCCTCTCTTCATAGGGTCTGCCTTGCTGTCCCCGGATCATGCGGGTGGCACTCCTCTGGACCCTCTCAATTCTGTCCACATTCCTCCTGAAGTGCAGCACCCAGAACTGAACACAGTACTCCAGCCAGATTTGCAGCCAGGAGGAGCTAGAGCCTGGTCCCAGCAGTATAAAAACCTGCCCTGTGCTGGTCTCGGCAGTATAAAAAGCTGCCATGGCAAGCAGCTCAGGGCTAATTGCTCTCAGGAACTTCTGGGGTGGTGGTGGTCCTGGCCCCCCCCCCTCCAGTGTTCTCCAGCCCACTGGAATTTGTCGTGGCGCCGGCACCTCACCTGGCTTCACGGCACTCCCTGCTCCACCACCTGAGCCGGCTGAAGGACACCAGACCGTTCCACTTTTCCACCGTCTATCGCTGCCACCTCTACATGCTCGTGCATTGCACTGTCCATCATGCCACCCTTGCATCCCGTCCAGACACCAAGTGGCAAGACCTGCTCGGCCAGGGCATGGCTGGGGCACCCCAGTGGCTGAGTCTGTACTCCACCCTCATTCCACGAGCCACTGGGGACCTCAGCTGGCAGCTCCTCCATAGAGCCATCGCCACGATTGTGTATGTGGTGAGCTTCATGGACACCCCAGTCTCCTGCCCCTTCTGCGGGCAGAGGGAGACCCTGGTGCACATGACCCTTGAGTGTGCAAGGCTGCAGCCCCTCTACCTCCAGAGCCTCCACTTGAGGTTCTGGTTGAATTTCAACCCCCACCTTTTGTTTTTGGTCAACCCATCTGTGGCCCCACCAAGTCCTGGGACCTCCTGGCAACTTCCTCCTGGCCCTGGCCAAGTGGGCCTTGTATTTGACCAGGAAGGTGCCCGGAAACTGTGAGGCCACTTTCCTCTCACTTGTCCATGCACATCTCCAGACAGAGCACCAGTGGGCAGCGTCCATCGGTTCCTTGGATGCTTTTGAGGACCGGTGGGAGCAGCCTGGGAGGCTCTGCTCAGTGTCCCCCTCAGGCGCACTTATTTTCACATTTTGACCCTTTGACCCATGCGACACTCCAAAACTCTTTTTTTCATTAGTTGTCCCAAGTATTTTGTTGTGTCATCCATCCATCAGCCCCATACAATAGGAGCTATTAGTTAGCTGTGTGGGTCTCAGGGCCCACGATAATTGGGTGATACAGATAGTCAGGAGCTTCTGGGGCCTGGCCAATTGGTATTAGGGGACATTAGCCCCTTGTGCCAGCTGGACTGCTGAAGCAACCCTAACCAAGAGTTCCCTGCACTTTCTACCCACTGCAGCAGTCTGGCAGTGGGGGCTGCTGCCTGGCTATGACCTGCCACCTGTGACAGCATGTGACCCCAAGGCTGTACACCTGCCAGATCTGGAGGGGGACTGCAGCTCTGGACCAGCTGCCAATTGGCTGTGGCTGCACAGTTGACCTTTGTGTAGCGCTACTGCTATGTGTACTGCCGCCCTGCCCTCTGGGCAGCTATTGCCCGGAAGATGTTCTCGGTGTGGTGGCCTGCTATGAACTGTCGAAGCATTTTCTCCTGGCCCCAAGTGGCCAGGAGGTCGGCCACCACCAGCTGGGTCCCAGGTGCCAGCCCTGAACAGGCTCCTCAGCCTGGGCCCTGCCACTTGCCTCACTAGCAAGAAACCTGGTGCTCCCTATTTAAAAACTGAAAAATCTCTGATAAAAAAAAAATCCAAAATTGACTCTTTAAAATACCCCAAAATCCATGTTCTTCCACAATTAAAATGAGAGAGAGAGAGCAGTTGGGCAATGTTTTATTGAGATATTTACAATGTTAAAGCAGTTTGGAAGCCTAACAGTGTCTCGATCATCATAATAAAATAAATTCTAAATATTTATATGTTTTAACATTTGCTTTTGGTTTCCTTATCATAGAACAGTTAGAGTTCCCCCTGGCCCCTTCGCTAACTAGGATGTGGGGACAGCTGCCCCTGCAACCACAGCTCTTAACAGCAGGTCTCATCCTGTCTGGCAGCTGGGTATGATGGGTGTGTGATGGGGGAATGTGGGGTTTGCAGGAGAGGGATGTGGGGGATGCAGATGGGTGGGTGTAGAGGGATGTGGGGAGGTGTGGGGTGTGTGGGAATTGTAGGGGGGCTACTCAGGTGGGGTGGGTTCCCTGCTCCGCACAGGGCGCAGCTGCCCTTCCCCCCCCCCCCCCCCCCCCCCCGCACAGGGACTGATCCCCTGCACAGTCCACAGCTCACCTGCAACAGCAGCGACCATTGTGGCACTTGGGCCCCTCCTGGCACAGCCGCCCCCCCACCCACACACAGCGCACAGCAGCATGGCTTGGCCCTGGTTGCCTGGCACCTGGTGCTGCCTGCACCACATTGCATGGGCCCAGCCTGGCCTGGCGCCATGCACCTTCAGGTAGCTCTGGGCCTCCTGGGCTGTCACTCGGGACCCCACACCACTCACGGGGACCACTTGTCGCACCAACCAAGCCAGGTTCTGCGTGCACGGAACTGGCCCAAAGGCATGTGGGGCCCATGCATGCAGGACCTGGCCTGGCACAACAGGCAGTCCCCGCAAGCAGTGCAAGGCCTCCAGTGACAGCCCGAGCAGTCCGGAGCTGCCTGAAGGTACACGGTGCCATGTCGAGCTGGACCAGCCCGTGTGATGTGGCACAGGGAGCGCTGGGTGCCAGGTGGCCAGGGCCGAGCTGTGCTGCCCTGTGCTCCCCTGTGCAGGGGGCTGTACCAGGAGGGCCCCAAGTGGTCTGATCGCTGCTGCTGCTGTGGGTGAGCTGTGGGCCACGTGAGGGGGGGGGACCCAGCCCTCCTAAGCTGCCCCATCAATGATCTCCCGCACCCTCACAGCCCCACCCCGCTCCCCTCCAGGTCACCCCACCCCCCACTTACCTGGAACAGAGCCTGGGTCCAGGTCGCTGCAGCCTGCATCACTGTTTGCCCTTCACGGGCAGGCAGTGTGCTGCAGCATTGGTGCAAGGAGCAGGCATAGATACGCTCTGGTCAGATACCAGAGCGTCTCTTTGGAGGACCCCAGCCTCCAGTTGCCTCAGTTGTCCAGGACCATGCCCTGTCCTGCTTTTATTTTGATACCTGGATATCCAGGTATCAAATTTTGAGCTGATGCTGTAAATATGCAGCACAGGGAATGTTTTTTTGTTCCTAACATGCCTCTTGCCGCGTCTCAAGCTGCTTTGACACGTGGCAAGAGGCTTATGCAGGCTGGTCTGGATGCGCCCTGTGAGTTCACCTCACAGTGAAAGTTAAATATCTTGTCTTGACTCTGTGTGTGTGTGTGTGTGTGTGTGTGTGTGTGTGTGTGTGTGTGTGTGTTATGATAGCTTACATGTTTAAGTCACCCAAGTGTAAAGTACAAGCTATTTTAGTAGTGAAGACAAGACCTATCAAGCAGGATTGTGTTAGGCAAGTGTGCAAAAGCATATCAGGCCAGGGATCAGTTAATTTTTGTGCATTTGTTCCATGAGGCAGTTTGTGTTAGAAAATTCTTCCTTCTCAATGCTTTTAGTCTTCTGCATTCATGATGAGGCCTGGGTGTAGGCATGTGCATGTAGTAAAGGACTGGTGAATCCCACTCACTCACTTTGAGAAATTTGCTATTTCTGTGATGAGGAAATAAGTACTTTTCCATTCCTTCAGTTCTAAATTTTGACTTTTACATCATCCCTCTCATCCTCTCAACTCAGGGGGGGAAAGACAACCAACCTCCATAGCTGGTCATTTTATGTTTGTGTTGAAGGTTAATGTATACTTTTCCTTGCAGTATTTCTGGCTAGCCAAGATACACTGCCTTCTGAGTTAAGAGGTTTGTGAGTCTTCTTTATATTGCACTTTACTAGCAGCTGAAAAAGAAGAGCTCTAAAAGCCTTCTTTCCTGAGAAATCAGAGGTCTCAGGGCTCTCTCCATCTGTCCTACCTCTGATCTTATTTGAAACATATTGGTATAGTGTATGTGCTGAATATCTTCATTTACTAATACATTTCAGCTTCTTCTTTTTCATATGCAGTGAGAAGATGTGGTACTAATTGAGTAACATACATTCTCCACAGGCTCCAGGAAAAAAACCCAGGTGCTTGTGCTCAGAAGCGTTAATATTCTGTGACAGAATATTCTGTCACAAAGGCATTGAGTAGAAAAATAGGTCATGTTTCAAATGATGTTAGCATATTTTCAAATACAATTCACCATTTCTGCAAACACAGTTTAATATCTTTTAAAAATATGCTAGCTCAGGGTGGCCAACCTGCCTTGTGTGCCAGAAGTGGCATGGGCAGCCTCTGTGTGTGAAATGTACCAGTTTTGAGAAGGGACAGGCAGCCCAGTGGCAAATATGGCAGGAAGCAGACAGCAGAGCAGCAGATAGGGCAGGGGGCATAGTGGCGGAAGCAGAGCAGTAGATGGGGCAGGGGAAGATTAGAATGGCACTTAGGGAGTATTTGTGGCTAATTTGTGGCATGTCTGCTAAAATGTTTGGCTCCCTCTCTGTGCTAGCTGGTCTTGGCCAACCCTGCAGGATAGAGGAAGCAAAGTTTTGGCCATGATGAGGTGCAGTGTTTGTTTACTGATTGGGCCCATACTCGCATCATGTTTGGTTTTAGTATTTTGATACTTGAAATGACCTATTTTGCTTAATAACTATTCTCCAACCATTTAGGTTGGTCTAATAAAAGATATCAAATTCACCCAAGGAACCTTGTCTGCCTATATCCTTAGACCAACACGGCTACAACCTAAACCCCTGCTATTTTATGAATAAAATGTTGGGACTTGCATTGAGCCAGTACATAGTTTAATTAAGTTTCTCTAAACATCATCAAGTATTTGTAACAATGAAATCTGGCTGTAGTTAAGCAGAGTTAACATTTGTTGTTACTAGAATATGATATGCTAGAATCAGATGGGTAACATTGAAGGTTTGGGAAGAACTTTCAGTTTTTATTAAGATAGCCACAAATTTCAAATAGCTTTAATTGGGAACTTTTACATTGTTTTGATGGCACATCTGTTCAATAGGATTAGATAGCACCAGGAGTCTGAGTGTTTCTATAATCTGATTTAGGGCTCTTACCTTGGATTGAAATAAACTAAATTATTGCTAAAGCTGGATTTGGATGAGTTTAGGGAGAAAATATGTCTAAATTTAGATTCCCAAAATCATGTGTATTCATGCATGGATTTGGAGGGAGAAAATTAAAAGGGAATCATAGAATCATAGAAATTAAGGACTGGAAGGGACTTGAAAAGATCATCAAGTCCAACCCCTCTGCTCTGGGCAGGAATACTACTGAGATCAAATCTGTCTGTCCAGTCTCCTTCTGAAGATTTGTAAGATTGGGGACTACACTACCCCCTTGGGAAGTCTATACTAGATTCTGGTCATCCTCACCATAAAGAAGTTCTTTCTTGCATCCAACCTGAAACCATCCTCTAATAGTTTATGGCCATTTCTCCTTGTCTTCCCCTGGGGTGCCCTAGTGAACAGTTTTTCTCCCAGCTCCCAATTATTCACCCCTTACATACGTATAGATGGCCACCAAGTTCCCCCTTAGTTTTTTCTTCCCCAGACTGGATAGTCCCAGATCTCCCTTAGTCTTTCCTCATAAGGTTTGTCCTCCAGGCCTTAATCATTCTTGTGGCCTTTCTCTGGACCCTTTCCAGATTCTTCACGTCTTCTTTTTGAAGTGCAGTGCCCAAAACTGGACCCAGTACTCCAGCTGGGGTCTCACCAATGCTGAGTAGAGAGGAAGTATCACTTCCTTAGCCCTGCTCGCAATGCATCAGCTAATGCATCCCAGTATGCTATTAGCTCTGTTCACTCCAGTGTTGCACTGCTGGATCATGTTCATCCTGTGATCAACCATAACCCAAAGGTCCCTTTTGGCCATCGTGCTGGCCAGAACATCTCCTCCTAAACTATATTCATGTCGCTGGTTATTTCTGTTTGATGTCTCCTCCCTTCACCAGGGAGATGAAATGCTAGTTAGGATTTTTTTTTCTATACTGTTTTCTGTGTTTCAAATGTTACTCTTCATAAGGTCCATCCTCCCTAGGAGCATGCTGTGTGGCTGAAGGAAGTGTTAAGAAGCTGTTAATTGCCCAGCAAGCTTGATGGAAAGGGTTCTTTATGAATTCAGAGCAAACCTAGAGCTGTGTCTTGCTTATGCTACATTTCTATGTATAATAAAACTGTTTTGAAGATTTTTAATGTACAGTTTATCCAGTTCTGTTAGTTGTAACAGGCTGTTTTTGCTTTTTTTTAACTTTCTCAAACTTGGGTAGAAAGTAATTTCTTCCACTTTCAGCCAAACTAAAAAAAAAGGTGGTCAAAGTTGGCTCCTCCCTTTAGTTTACATGATTAGGTATATAACTGCATATATTGTACGTGCACCTAAAGCATCTCTTTTTGAAAACATGGCTCAGAGTCTGAGATTATAATCATAAGACAAGAGAACTATCTATTTGAGCTGCAGTTGGTGTCAAAGCTATCAAAGCAAGTGTCAAAAAGGGAGGGAACTGAAATTCATATTTTAATTCTGATTTATGAATTTTTGACTCAGTATGTTAATAGTGGTCAATAGTTAATTGTCTCTCATACAAGGTTTGGTAGCATAATAGAGTGATTAATGAGCTGGTAATAGATATGCATATAGAAGTATGTACTATACTGCAGCCAGTTGAAGGTGATTTGTATAAATTCTGTCTACAAAGGGAGATTTGGAATGACATTGTTGATTTTTTCCAAAGAGAAATACTTGAGTAGGGTTGTAGGAATTAATGAATGGTTAAAGCAGTGCCATTCACGCATTTTTCTATATTTGTGCAGTATCAAATGAAAAGCCGTTAATGAAAGAAGAGTTCAAATCAGACAAGGATGCCTAAACAATGGCATATTGTGAAGTTTTAGAGTCTTAACCACCAAATGCACTTTGTTTACAAATAATCTCTTTTTTCCTGACTGCTTGCCCATCAGGACTTTTTAACAGTATGTCTACTTTTGCAAAAGTGGACCTGTGCCTTTTAGCCTGTCTGCCTGGAAATCTATGCTTGTCCACTGTAACCCTGAAGCATTCAAACCACAAAAGTGCATGCAACCCTTTATCCAGCTGTGTCTATATTACCTCTACAGCCCTGGTTCTCAGTGACTCAACACACCCCTCATAAGACCTAAGGGATCCATTGGAAAGTGCTTAGTTTTCACTTGATTTTGCCTATAGAAAAAAAAATGGAGCACTTCTATTGCAAAGAACTGAAAGACCACAACAGGTCTGAATGTTTTTACACTATGGATTCCTGTTTGAAATCTCTGGATTTATTTTGTGACTTGCGTTTGCACGCCTAACAGCACTAACCTTGAAAGGATCTGGGGGCACCCTAGAGTGCTGCAGGATCCTGGTTAAGTATCACTGCTCTACAGTTACAGGAATTTGCTGCTATGATTGTAGAGGTGTGTTCTAGGCTCTTAGGGTGCTGACAGGCATGCACTCCCCACTGTAACTCATGACAGTTTGCAGGTGTGGAATTTTTTAGTGCTTCACCCAAAATCATGCTCCCTTCCATAGTCACACTACCAATTTAAGTAGAACCCTGATGTTAGCAGCACATTGGATGACCATCTTCCATTTGGCTGATCTGTGAGCATCAAGGTCAGCTGGAGTGACGGGTTACATGCTATCTTTGTGCTTATATAATGACTGGTTGTTTCTGGTATGCAAGAGGCAGAGGAAGCAAAGAAGCTAGAAAGATCATATTGTGCTGGCCCTGTAGGTGGGGTGGTATTGGAGGGCTATCTAAAATGAGCTGAAATACCTATTCTTTACCTGTATGTGGGTTGGAACATGCCTTAAAGTAAAGTGCAGGCTTTAACCTCTATGCTAGCCATGCATTTGAGCAAGGGTTAAAGGTATAAGGTTCTCTGTAGGGAGTTATAGGTAGGAATATAGAGTAAGTCAACAGTGTAGAGATATGCTGAGTCCAGCTGGGTTTGTTCTTATGCATTATTACCACTGTTAAAAGATTCTGCAAGCTAGGTAAAGCATTCGAAATGCATGTGTGACTTCATTACCTTTAATGGGTTTTGCCCCAGTTGTAGTGTTGCTTGAAACACAGTAATAATTAGTGATATACAGGGTAGAAGGGAATGTCTGGCTCATTCTTTTGCTCTTCATTTTAATGACTATGCATTTTTTTCAGAAATAAAAAGGAATGCAAACTTTTTTTCTTACTAAAGGCAGGAGCTATACAATTGAATAAAGAAAAATCAAATCTGTTTATCAAGGTACAACTTTTACACAGATTCCTCTCAGGAGCAGCTTTGTCTCACTTAAGTTATGCTTTGAAAAATTACCTTGGTACTTTTGCAAATTGAAGTGCAATTGATATAGACCATTTAAATAAAAGTTTAAGGGTGCTGCCAGATGTGCAGCTTACCACTGTAACTCAAGCACTGTGAATTACGCTGACCCTCCCTCCCCACCTCCCCGCCATGTTTGCTGTTGGCTTGGGTGGGGTGGGAATCAAGTTCCATTTTAGAGCCAATTTAAGAGGAGCTGAATGCCTGAAGCCTTTCTACCCTAGCCCTGCTCCCCCCACCTCCATCTCTGGGGAGAAGGGAGGGAAGGAGGCTGTGGGCTGAGGTTTGCCCACCTTGTGCTGAGGGGAGGTGCTGTGGATTGGAACTGGAGGGGTGGATCCAAGCCCAGAGCTCCCTCTCCTCCCTTCTCCCCCTCCCATCATGCAGAAAGCACTGTGGGTGGGGCGGAACTGCATCAGCCTAGCACCAGTCAGGCAGAAGTTAATGAAGGTGCTCCACTTCAGAGTTAAGGAAAATGATAGCCAGGGTAAAAAAAAATTAGGACTCAGAAAAACTGATACGTTTCATGACATGTAATCTTTTGTGTATAGTAAAGACCAGAAAAAATGTTCCCTTTAGTAACATAGATTAGAAACTAGTAATTTGGAGGCTCACTAGCTTCTGTCCCTACAGGTGTACCATCAGATACTGTTAACTTGTACCCAAATACTTGCTAATGATGTATTCCTACCATGATTTAGGTTCCCTCTTCAAGCACTTGTGTGCTTTACGAAAGCTGGTAAATTAATGTAACAGTTCTAGAACAGACCAAAGGGAAGGGGGAGTTACTTTTGGATTATTCCTTAGTAACAATATAGAAAAGAACCAAAAAAAGAACCACAAAATTATGGCCTAGTAACAGCATACTCAAAGTTATTCCAAGTGTCCTCTGGTAAAACCAATCAAAGAGGTACCATTATACAAAGACACAAATGTTGACCAGTAAAATATATAATGAAAAATCTAAAGACTGAGAGGGAATATGAAGATGAACAAGGCAACAGCATTTTTTTCCAGAAACAAAGAATACTTTGAGAGAACTAGTAAGTCTTAATAGACAGTTATTATAATGGAGCTAAGTTAATAGTTAAGAAGGATAAGGGGTTTAGAGAGAAACTTCTTGATGTTTTTGCTTTAACAGAATATATTGAGGAGATATCTACCCTAGATCTACTCTTTTCCATAAAAGTGAGGCCTTGTCAAAGGCTGATGTTGAAAGATGAGGTGTTGGAACAAATTGATTATTAGGCTTAGGGGCAACAAATCAGGCTTGGACGTTAATCATTCAGAAGTACTGAAGAAATTTAAGAATGAGGAGGCTGAGATGCTAGCAAAAAATGCCATCTAATTAAAACTGCAGTGGCAGATAGTAGAAGAGGGTGTACCAATCTTTAAAAAAAATGCTAGGGCTGATCCTAGAAATTGGATTAAAGAATCTTATTTTATTACCAACTAAACTGATAGAAATAGTGAAATACAATTAAAATAGTATGATACAGATTTTTAAAAGCAGAGTTCCTATAAAGGAAAATAAAAATAAAACTCCTCTAGAATTTTCTGTGTGCAAGCAGAATTATAAAAAACCAGAACATGCCATGTGGGGGGGACTTTTTCATAAAGACTGTGAAAGAAAACAGAAAGCAAGAACGGAGTTTTCAGTATGCCAAAAGATTAATTGTGGGCATATCCCAAAGTTGCATTCTAGAGCACCTGGTAGAAAGAGTGTGCTGGTAAACTATAGGGGTGCACTGATAGAGATTTTTTTGGGCCAGTACCGATGTCCGATTTTTAAGGAGCCATATTGGCTGATACCAATCCGATTCTGATATGCAGCCGGACAGCTTCGTGACCAGTATCAGGCTGGTAAGTCTGTAGGGAAGGGGTGGGGGCGGGGGGCAGATTGAGGTTCCTGCGGTGAAGGAGGGATTGGGGCTGGGCCTGGGGTACTCTCTGCACTAGTAGGGCAGGGTGCGGGATGGAGCTGCAAGCAGCTTATCCAGGAGGCACAGGGAGGAGGGCAGCTCTCACCACTGCGCACACCCTAGAAGAGCATGTGGGGGCGTGTGCCTCCAGATCTGTACACAGGGTGAGGGTGGCAGCTGCTTGAGGCTGGGGAGGTGCCGGACTCTTCCTGGTGGGAACTGGGCTGGGCTGGGCTGTGCTTGGGGCAGGCAGTGGGGGTGCTGGGAGAGAGGCTACAATGGGGAGCTGCAGCCACTCCAAAATTCACTGTACCCCCAACCCTCCCTTCCAGCACCACCGCTACCCGCCCCAAGCGCAGCCCAGCCCAGCCCCCTGCCAGAAACAGCCCAGTCCCAGCCTGCAGTGGCAGCCCGCCCTCACCCCACACACAGATACAGGGGCACACGCCCCCCATGCCCTCCTGGAGTGTGTGCAGTGGCAGGAACCGCACCCTCCTCCGCATTCCACAGATGAGCCACTCATGGCTCTATCCTGCACCTCGCCCCGGCTGTGCAGCACCTGCTCCAACCCCACTCCCTCCCTCACCACAGGGGCCTCAATCTGCCCCCCTACATGCCCCTTCCCTCCCACCACAACAGACTTACCAGCCAGATGCTGCTCTCCAAGCCTCTGGGCTGCACTCCTGGCCGCCTGCACGCTGTGGCCAGGGCATTTATCAGCAACATCAGGCAAAAAAAGCCAATTGCCGATGCTGTCAATTTTTCCTATATTGGTGCCAATCCGATACGGGACCAATGTATCAGTGCACCTCTAGGAAACTATGCAAATGGCACCAAATGACTTATGTCACTAATGTCTGAAAGATGCAAGATTGTAATGTGTGCTCCCTGCCTCGTTCTTCCCCAGTACACACACGCAAAACAACACAAATGGATTGTTATAGGAAAGTGTATAAATTTCTGGTAACTGTTAACAAACATAACTATGTGCATTGGAAGGACTCCTTGTAAATACTGTTGGGTTCTAAATTAACTCAATCCAGGCAAAAAAGCAGGCCACCCTCGGTGTTAAACTGATAAAAAGAAATATTATTCACACGATATTTAGTTAACCTTTGGTGCTCACAGTCACGTGATACCTAAAGAGGGTTGTAGGGTTAAAAAACTAAACAGATGTTTAGATAAATAAAATTCACTGTTACGGGGGGAAACTAGGTAGACTCTCAAGATTCAGGGCAGAATCCAAAAGAGAGCAACCAACGTTCTGATATTTCCTTTCTGTTGAAAGGGAATGGGAACAGACCATTCGTGTAAAATACAACTTTGCATTAAAGCTCTACCCTCTAGAGTAGTGGTTCTCAAACTTCTTACACTCAAGACACTCCTTGTTAGATTTGAGACACCCCATCGAAAATGCCAGCTCCTAGGTTTCACTCATTTTTTTGACTATGGAAAAATAAATAGCAATTCTTTGGTTGCAAAGAATTTGGAAAGACCACAACAGGTCAGAATATTTTTGACGCTGGATTCCTGTGTGAAATCTCTAGACTATCTTGTGTATCATGTGTAGGTGTTTGCACACTTAACAGTGCTAATATTGTGTGCCCCCCATTGCACACTACAAAGGATCTTATAACACCTCACATGGCACCCTGGATGCAAACCACTGGTATAAAACTTTAGGTTATTTTAAACCCATGCTGGTAACATGAAACCTACATTTACATGAACATATATCTACACAGCTCATGTCTCATATAAGATATTGTGACAGTGCATTCATATATTTCAATATGTGTGAGATCAGAAAAGTAACTTAAATTAGCATTTTCTTGCTCAACAGGTCTACTTGCTGAGTGATTTTGGTCACCATCTTTTTCTATTTTTTGACTAGAGATATGCTTTTTTATTTTATGTTAACCTCATAAAGTCCATTACCTAATGAAAAACAAGTTGGATTATTTTCTCATTTGCATAACAACACAGTTTTTACCAAAGTTTAATTTGCAAAATCTCTAATGCTGTTGGTTATGTAGGAAGCAAAGTGCACAGCTTGACTCTAAAACCTCATGCTGAGTTAGAAAATATGACTTTGTAAAATGAACAACTTTGGTATGGAAGTGTCTGCTATCACTTTTCAGATTCTAATCATCACTTTAATCCTTACTTTGAAATGGTGACCTGTGTGATCAGACTGATTGCACAGCACATTTTAGACAAAAGGAAAAATACTGCATTTCCTTTAGTTGTGGTGAGAGTTAAATTCAGCAAGCATCTTACAGTCAACCTATATTTCTTGCAGGGTATTATAGAAAAATCCAAGGTCAAAGGAATCCCCATTGTCATTGATGCCGTAAGTATGTTTTTTCTTTTATTTTCTTTTTGTTGTTGGCTGACACTTAAAAATCTGTTAACTAAATTATTTTTCTACTGTCTTGTGCAGGATGGATTGTGGCTCATTTCCCAACAGCCTTCTCTTATTCAAGGCTACCAGAGAGCTATTCTTACTCCAAATTATATGGAGTTCAGCAGACTGTATGAAGCTATGGTGAGCTTATTTTATTTTTTAGTGGAATTTTGTATGCGCAAGTTTTACCTTTTTTTTTTTTTTTTTTTTTTAAATACTTGGATACCATTTCAACCATGTACTATATTGTTCTTCATTACTGGAAAGAGTATCATGCAGGTTTACTTATCCCCATGTGTTAGTTGTCATGACAACACAAGATCATTGCTGGCAGATCTTAAATGCTAAAAAAACCCCTTTCATATAATTATTTTTAGCAGCACAAAATGGATGGAGGGAAAGAATGTAAAAAATATGTATAGAAAGATGCACTTAATTTGTTTAGACACTATTTTGTCCTCATGGTAAAGTATGTAATTCTGTATGGAATTCTTGTGTTATAGCTTAGAGACCCTGTAGATAGTAATGATCATCATGGATGTGTGTTAAGGCTCAGCCAAGCCATGGGAAATTTGACAGTTGTTCAGAAGGGAGAACGAGATCTTATTTCAGATGGAGAAAAAGGTAAGCCTAGTTTTCAGTTCTGTGATTCTTTAGGATTGTTTTAAGTTGTGTTCCATCTGTAACTGGTTCATTTGATTCAATGACCCCTTTTTTTTTCTGCACGGCAGTATAAATGTCTTTTGAAGGTTGATGTTTAGAAAGGGTGGGGACATTACACTGCCTCAGATGTTAAGGAAGTCATGTTATGGTTCTGTTTCTGGCTTTAAAATGGGCGTTACCTACCTCAGATGTTGAAGAGCTTATCTTTTTGTCAAGTGTTTTAAAATCCTCAACTGAGAGAGACTATATTATCTGACTGAGGCATTACCAAACTGGTTCCAAATACATTTACTCCGAGACAGCTTTGTTGTTTCTTCCTGTCTTTATGTAGCTGAGTCTTGGATGGCTGCATAGACTGCACAGTCACCTGATGTTACCAATGCTTTTTATTGTAGATCTGTGAACTTCTGTCCTCTACAATGCCACAGCACTGAGTGCTGGAAACTAACAAACCAGCCATACAATGTAGTCTTAACAGCATTCATATTAAATTTTATATAGGTAACAACTGCACCTTTTAAAGCACTTCTTCCAAAGGTGGTTACATTATTACTTAGTACTTTAGAGAATGAGTTGCCTGCTTTGTGCCAAGATTATTTTCTTTAATTTACATAACTTTATTTCACATAATGTTCTTATGCCTCATTAATATAAAACCTTTTTTGCATGATAAACAAGATCTCTGTATGCAGTGTGAGCTAATGTGAATTACTCATCTCAGGAAAAAAAGTATACCACTGTAACAGTTATTCTGATTATAGTCTGCCAAAAGTTAAAATATCCTGGCCACTGTGTATTCCATATAATGTTCTGGAGCACTGAAAGGTTTTTTTCAGCATTTGTTTTTTCCACTGCATACTAATGACTGAATTTTCCTGAACAGTGGAAAATGGAGGGAGAAGAGAGTCTCTATCTTGTGTTCCTCTTGCCTACTCTTGGGATTAGTGTCCATCTTCTTGAAAATTCTAAGAGTAGGCAATTAGCCCTAGCCCCTCTTTCCAGCAGGATTCAGAGGCCCTGAAAACGGGAAGCAACACAGCTGCTTTCCAAATCTGATTTGGAATCATTGCATGTGCTGTGAGCTTGGAGAATGTATGATATCTTTTGGTATTTTCACCATTGTTATTTTTCCCTCTTCTGCCTCTATTGCTCACCTGTCTTTTCAGAGTTGAGTATCCAGCCATTTAGTTTGACATGAAAAATAATCATTCTGTGTAGTAGAATGATTTTAGGTGTAGTAGATTGGTCCCACCTGGACATTTTTTTTTCCATTATAGAAGTTTTACCCATCTTGGGTCCTTCGACCGTGTAGACAGAAATTGTTGAGGCATCTGAGAAAGCAGTCTTAGATTCTGGAGTTAATGAGTTATGGTGTCTGTTACAAACATCACTATATAAAGTCTGTAGTCCTGGGGAAAAGTTTGTAGTCAAGGCAGGTGTTTGCTTGGCAAGCAGAAGAGTCAGCTCTGTTTCCTGTTGATTGGGATGTTCTTTGTATCCAGCTAATTGCATCTGAGATGTAATGTTTAGCCTTGTCAGCACAAAGAAGCTCCTCAACTCTGACTCTAAAATTACATTGCAAGAAGAAGCTCTGCTTTCTGCTTTAGGCCACAGCAAAGGATCAATCTCTATCATGCACCTTATTATAGTCTTCAAGTTCTCTAAGCTTAACTTCTGCTTCATCTGTGTTCTCTTGATCTGATGTCATTTTTTTTTTCAGCTAAAACACCACACATGATGATTCCAGTGTGGGGGGAAATCCAGGATCGGATCAGGACAGTGTGCTCTGGGTCCAGTTCCATGTTCTGAGAAAAATCTGTACACTCCTTCTACTGCCCCTCTCCTTTCACTCTCAAGTTGCCATCCTCCAACAATCCTTATAGCTTACCTTTCTCCTTCCATACATCTCAGACAGCTTCAGCTTATGCATTTAGCATGTTGTTTCTTCTTTTAAATGTTGTGGTTTCCAGATTTGCCTCTTAAACTCTCTCCTTACAAGACCTCTAATGCATGTGTAAGCTTTGAAAAGTAAATCTGAATATGCTACAGAAGGTGAAAGTTGGAACTTTAAATACAAATTATGAGGATGCTATGTGCCAAAAGGAAAGCTTTCTGAGGATACAGGGAAAACTGTAGAAGTGCAGGACAAAATATAGACAACGAGGAACAGAGTTGTCGAATACTGATTATATTGGTTACTTACCACTTTGACTTTGGTGTTAATAAGGTAAGTATAGCACTCAAGAGTATCCTTTTTCTTTGCCATCTGAATAAATCTGAGTGAGACTGAAGGAGTTAATGTGTTTAGTTTAACATGGAAAAGTTATGATATTACTTGATAACAGTCTAGAAATACATATATTGGGAGAAGATATCTGATAGCAGAGCACCGAAAGAGGCATTTCCAGTGACTGGAAGCTGAAGTTGGACAAATGCATTTTAAAAATAAGACAGAGATTTTGAACACTAAATTAAATTAACTCTGGGAACCATTTACCTAGGGCTTCAGTGGATTCTCAGTTGCTTGAAGACTTTTAATCAAGGCTGGATTGCTTCCAAAATTTCTGCTATAGCTTATACAGATACTGGGGGCTTCATGCGGAAGCCACTTGGTGCAGCTCTTTGGCCTGTTTTGCAGTAGGTTAAATTAGATGTCTAAAACACAGTTCCTTCTGGCCTTAAAAACTGAATAGTTCATTTGCTTACATAAGCCTCCATGGAATTGGCAGAAGACATCTACTCTTTTCGCCACAAGTGAGAACTGTGTTGTTCTTGCGTGTCTTGCTCTTTCTTTAAAAGCTCAGTTCAGGTGTGAGCTGCCAACTTCCCAGTAAATGTAATCAGCAAGACTTTTAATTAAGTTTTATATACTTTTTTTTCTCTTTCCTTTTGCAATTCTGCTTTATAGCCTGGTCCTCATTTGTTGATTTCCTGCTCTACAAAGATGAGCCCCACCATGCACTTGGTAGGTGATATCAGTCCCATCAGTGAGCAGGGCAGGCGTGAGTACTCAGCCTTTGGGGAAGAGGTAAGTCAGCTTTTACTCAATATGGCACAGCTCTCTAAGGCTTTCTTTTTACTGTTCTTTGGAGAACTGGGCAATAATAAAGTGTGGTTATACCAATTTTTGTTCCTAACAAGTTTAAAATTTAGTTGGGTCCTTGAGGTATCAGTTTATTTTTAAAATAAATTGTTTTGTATTTTTACAGTTTCCCCAACACCATGTATAGCTTAAAAAAACAGTTTTTGGCAGACGAGACATCTGCTTTAATGCAAGTTCTCCTGCCAGCGCATACGAGTAGCGTACTCCTTTCACCACTTCCTCTCATACTGCTCAGAGGAATGGGGGAGAACATAGAAAAGGGGCAAGTTAGAGGAGTGCCTCAGGGTAAAAAGCCAGCTCTTGGCAGAATTGCCAGTTCCATTCCACACTAACTTCAAACTGAAGGGTCTTCCACTCATTTTGTGGGTGTAAAAGTGGCTGTTTGGGTACTTGTCCAAGTCCCTTTCTTACTTGGATGCTGTTGTCACATCCAGCCAATCAGTTCTGTTGCTGCCCTAATCGGAGGATAGGGAGCTGATTCTCATTCTGGTTCTGCATGTTGTTGCTGATGGAGAAGTTGCTGTTCCATGCTACAATTTCAGCAGGGTCTCCAGTGGCCACCTGGCATCAGAGTAATTTCCCAGCTCCTGGTCCATCCAAGAAGCAGAAATGTCTGGAAAAGTCAAATAAGATCTGAATGTGTTAAACTCTCCAGTGATTGCTGAGCTACTCTCAAGGACCTTTCTAAGTTTTAAAAGTGTGATTAGGGAATTTACAGTATAAGCACCCTTTAAATAAAAGCCAGCTTACCTTTTCCACATCAGCAGGGCTATTACTGCAGCCTAGTCATTAGAACTGGGGCATGTCACCAGGAGTCCACGGTATCTAGCTTAGCTATTTTGTGGACCCAGCTGCAAAGGGAAAAAAAAAAAGAAAAGTTACTCATTAGTATGGGTAGCAGCAGGGTCAGATGCATATTAATAAGTATATTAGTCAAAGTGAAGAATCTTAAAGCTGCACATTATTTGTAATGAGGGACAACAATGTTTGGTAACTACATTAAGTTTTTTATAGGAAATAGAGATCTTAAAATTTTTAGTTAAATGATACAGGTTGTTCCAGTGGGAAAAACCTGATAATTAGCTAAGAGAAACGTGGAAGAAATCATTTTCTTTGAGGGTCATGTAGCCCATCCAGTCTTGATTTAGAGAACTTAAGAGATAAAGAATCCACCGCTTTCTTTAATAATTTTGTTGCAAGGGTTTAATAACATTCATTAGTATTAATATTTGTATTTTATTTCTAACTTGAATTTGCCTGGTTTTCACTTCCAGTTGGTGGTTTCAGTCATGTTGTTTTCCACTAGATATGAGTACTTGAGTACCTGATCTTTTCTCTCCATGAATGTACTTAAGTACTGTAAACAGTCACCTTTCAGTCTTAATATCATAAGATGAACAGAATGAACTCCTTAGGTTTCTCACTGTAAGGCATTTTTTTCTCCAGCCCTTAAATATTTTTTGGCTCTTTTCTGCACCCTCTCAAATTTTCCACAAGCCTTCTTAAAATGTGGACACTGGAACTAGGCACTGTATTCCAATATTGCTCTCACCTGTGCTGTGTACAATGGTAAAAAAGATCTACCTACTTATTACTCCCCTGTTTATACACTCAAGGATCCTATTAAACCATTTTGCCACAGTATCATATTAGGGTATCATACTGAACGGCTCATCCACTGTGACTTCTAGGCCCTTTTAGAAGTTTCTCTTTTGGATGATACAGCCCCCATTCTGGTCCTGTGGCCTGTCTTATTCCTAGTGCATTTGCATTTGGCCGTATTAAAACATGTTTTGTTTTATAATAATCAGCCCTAGGTTACCAAAGTGATTCTCTACCACTGCTGTCCACACTATGAAGTACTCTGCCCTTTTTTTTAATTTTACCAGTTTTTTTTTAATTTCAGATCACTGATGAAACCATTGGGTTTGCACTGATCCCTGTAGAACCTCACTGGATGCACCCAGTGATGATTTGGGGGATTTTTACAAATAACCAGTTATTAATACTTTTAACATATGTTATTGTCATATTTTGCTACTTTTTTAGTTGGAACATGGAACAGTACTGCATGAAACACCTTATAAATGTGTCTTACCTTGGCACCGTTATCTTTTATACCTTATTATCTCATCAAAGCATTAAATCAGGCTTGTTTGCCAAGACCTGTTTTCCATAAAACCAAATTGAGCGTCATTTAAAGCATGGAAATATAACTGATTCTTCAACCATTGAAACCTGTATCAGTTTTTCCATTATCTTGGAAAAGTTAACTCACCGAGATGTCTCGGTCATCCTGTTTGTCTCTTTTGGATAATGGCACTACATTCATGTTTCCAGTGGGTGCAAGATACCCAGGCCTCCTGATTTAAAATTTTAATTCCTAGTAGGTTTTATTTCTAACTTCTTCTTCTGTTCCTAATGGACTGAAAAGTGCTTTGCCATCCTCGCATAAACATACATCATTGTAATTGTTGCTAAATACAGAACAAAAATATTTGGGGTGGTTTTTTTGGCTTTATGAATAGTTATCATCTGCATTTAGTACTGAGCCTACATTATTGCTAGTGACTACCACTGTGTCATGCAAAATCAGCCAGATGGCCATCTGTTTTATGCAGAGGTGGTCTCTCAGAAAATGTTCTGATTCTAGCCTTCTGGTCTGCAAAATTTGTTTCCAAGACACGGTGTTTTAGGCATTGTGTATAACACAACATATCTTAGTACTGGAATGAGCTTGAGCATGCTCTGTCAACCCAAGTCCCTTGGCATGTTCCAAACTAAATGCATCAGTGAGGACACTGAAAACTCATCCGTCTGTGCCTGCTCTTAACTCCTTGAGGTCTGGCAGGCCCTCAGAGCGGAAACAAGCCTGAAGCTGCAGTATTAGTGAACTTTCAGATCTGGAGCATGCCTGTGGATTCAGGTAAGCAGTGGTCTCAGGTCCACCAGTACTGGGACATTTTGCTGCTGTGTTAAAGTCAAGACTGTAGAGCAAGCGTATTGAATTCATCTTGTTCCCTGGAGTGGATCCAGACCACATGGCTCCTTGTAGGCCAAATGGCTCCAGGGCATGAGGGCTTTTTCACACAGCCCTTGCTTGTCTTTCTGCCTCCAGTGGTCATGCCCACTTCGATGCTATATAGCTCTGATTAGTTAATATGTAAAGAGCAGATCTACCCAGTCTTCTGTGTGACTTCAGACTGATGCAGCTTAACTACCTCTGTCTGCCCATGTCTACCTAAGCCACAGGTGCCCATATTCTGTGGTAGGCCACATCAACCACTAACCACTTCCTTAAACTCTCTTGCCCACTAGTAGCTCAGTGGGCCAGAGCCAGCCTGTGGGTCAGATGCTTCAGCTCACGAAAGCTTGTGCCATATATTTACATCTACTTTGGTTATTTTATAAAGTGCAAGTCTACCCTGCCTTCTGCTTGATTTCAGAATAACACAGCCAGCTACATCTTTAAATTACTTATTTTGCATTTTTGGAGGCTATGTCATGTTTTGTCATCTACCATAGAATTGTAGGGTTGGAAGGGACCTCAGGGGTCATCCACATAACCCCCACTATGCAAACACAAGACCCATTATTCCTATGCTATCCCAGATGAATGTTTTTTTCAGCTTCTTCTTTGAAACCTCCAATGAAGAAGATTCCATACCTACTCTGTGCGCCTTGGTCTACTCTCCTGCTAGTATGGCAGTTTTTTCTGTTTCTGTTTTCTGTGCTTAGATTGCAAGGATCCGCTTTTGTTTATTGCCTTCAAGGTGGTGTGTATGTATTTGACACTTTTTATAATGGGCTTAGATTGCTGAGTTCCTTTACAGTTTAAACCCGACTAGAAGTTTTGAGGACTGTGACGTTTTGAGGTACATAGTGAAAATGGATTACTTAGTAGGGGCATATGCTCAGCTACTACTTGGAAGACCAAAAAGCCTTTAACATAGGTTTTCTGTTCTGCTTCCTAAAAGGTACTCAAGACCTTAGAGTGAAAACCCAAGGAGCTACCACCTCAAAGCAGCAGAATAGGGGACACATTCTCCAATTGATTATATTAAGAAAACAAAACACCACAACAAAGGGACAAACCAGTTTTTGTATAGTTTATCTGACTAAAGTTGATGTGTAAAAGTGCTCACTGAGAAGCATATCTAGAATCCAGTTTAGGTGGGGAGGAGGTAAAAATTGGAAAAAAAAATTAACTTCTGGGCATGTTGTGGTGACATCTGTAAAGTGAGTGCCAAATGAACCCCTGCCCTCAGGCATCAGAAATGTCCTGTTGCCTAGCTTGATGAGCTCAGCAATTGTTTTTGGGACAACCGGCAAGAGAACCTGAACCACTGTACAGTTCTGTGTTGCAATTGTAAGCAAAGTGAGGGGTAAGATTTCATGGAGAGGGAAAGAGGGGTTACTGTCCCAAATATTTGTGTCCTGCTGGAACAAGTTCTATTTATTCTTGGCCCTAGAACCTACCAGATGAGTGGGCATAGGAAGCATCAGCAGTTTCTGGGTAGAGAGAGCAAATGAGTGTTAGGGTAGTGAGAGCTGTTGCTGCTTTCCATTCAAGTTGCAGTATGAAAAGCTCAACTCTGCTTGGATGCTTGTGACACCAGTAGCTTCCCTTCCCTATTGAGGTAGGAGGAAAGGCTTTATGCCCCTGTCCCCACAGCCTGACAGGAAGAGAAGAGGGTGGGTTCTAACCCAGGAAAGGAGTTTGGGAAGACAGCTGCATTGAAACATGTCCATAGTCAAGCAAGTTATGATCATTCGATTGTAAGCAGAAGTGCTGCAGAAAACTATCTCTGGGGCAGTTGCTGTTGTAGCACAAATGTGAACTTGCCCTTCTCTCATCTCTTTGGGACGAGAATGTAAGTGGTACAGTTCACTTTTTTTAAAAAAAGTAACAAAGTAGCTCTCATAGTGCTTCAACAAAAGGAAATATCATTACTGAGGCACTGAGTGATGATGGGACTTGCCCAAGGTGACCAATAGGCCAGTCAGTTGCTGGGTCTGTGTCCCAATCCTGTCCTCTCTTTTAAACGAGTAGTTCCCAAACTGATTTGTAGAACACTGGTTGCATCTTCCTTCATCCCCTTTGAATTGTGCAGTGGGTAACAAGAGTGTCTGCAAGAAATTTTGAGGGTTGATATTGGTCCCTTAGCCCAAAAAGTCAGAAATACTTCTGGCTTGTAAGTGCTTTTGAAAATGTTAAGCAAGGTCCCTGCTCAAGGGAGTTTACAGTGTAAAGAGATGCTATGCTGTAACTTTCTGTTGGACTTTTTGCTTAATTGTTTTACGGTGAGAGTGGATGCATATGCAATAGGATATTTGAATGTTTTGATCATTACTTTTGAGAGTTGAAAGGGATACTCTGGTGGAACTTGATCTGTGGTATAGGATTTTTTGTAAATAGTTTGTTTTTACAAAGCCTAAGGAAAATACTTTCAAAGTGTTGCCTTCTGACCCAAGCACTACAGGTTCGAGAGAAGGGTTGGAGGTGTTTTTGCTATTTATTCCCCTTTGCTTTTTATAAATACACTCGCCTCAGATTTGGAAACTCTGCAGGTCAGGGATTGCGGAGTGCTCTGTATTTGTACAGCTATCATTGCGGAAACCCATTCCTGGTTCAACTCTGGTGGTGTTGGTGATGGTGGGTGGTGATAATGATGACATGAGTTTATGAAAACATAAAATGTGAAGTTAACTAGAGACAGTCTGTTGTCCAAGCTGAGAGAAAAGGAAAAAGTAAACTGCTTGATATAAGATACTTTAAAAAGTTTTTTTTTTATAATTGAAAACTGTGATAGAATCCTTAAAATTGTAACTTACCAAGATCTCTTTGATTAAGAAGTTGTTCCAGCATATATTGCATTTTGTGTGTTTCTTCAGTTCTCACAGCTATGGTTATATGCATCATTAAAAAGAGTAAAGGTACATGACCTTTTGTGTGTTGGTTTATTTTGTAGTACTCGTATGCAGTCATGAAGGAAGCAGCAGAAGATGTGGTGGACAAGGAGACCTCCTATCAGGTTCCCTTGGAGTCTTAGCACATTGGGCATTTCTTGCTGGACCAGAAAAGACAAATGGGTATGATTGCATTAGTGACTCCTCTTCTCAGATAAATCCATTATCCTTATGGCAACTGTTGCAGAAATGCTGGTAGGAAGCTCGAAAAAAAAATTGGGGGCATTGGGAATAGGGCATCTGTACATCCACTTTGGTGTAGTTTAGAGCACCCAGTGTAGGGGCTGAAATTTTTATGAAGCCAAGTGTTGTCTCGACTCTGAAAATCATCCAAGATTGTGAAGCAGAAAAAGGATGCAAACCTGCCCGAATTGATTTCCAAGAGCATTTGTTTACCAGAACATGTGTTTTCAAAATGATTGAATTCGTAGGCAGAATGTATATAACACATGGCACTAAATAAATGGCAGTCACTGGAAAGTAGTGAGATCCCAATAATAAACAAATATACATCATGCTGTGTTCTCTCTTTGGCTTGATTTATCTTCATGCAGTTAGGTGATTCAACAAGTGTAATTTGTCATGTAAATTGAAACTTATAAATAAAATGTATAATTTAAAGGGGCTAACTCTGAGCCAACTAAACCAATTACAGGTGCTGACAAGCATTTCATTTGTCTGTACTGAAAGCAGCCATGCTTTTGAAGCCATTGTTAGCTCTTTTGTCATAAGAATATATGACAGTTACTATCAGATCAGACTAGTGGCCCATATGGTCCTTTATCTTTATTGTGACAGTGACCAGTACCAGCTGCTTCAGAGGAAATTGCAAGAAATCCTAAAAAGGACAGTATGGATAATTTTCTCTCTGAATGAACAATACTTAATAAACTGTGGAAGCTCATTTACATATTCTGCCAATTAGTTCCAGAAGTTGCACACCATGTACAAATAAGTTCCTTTGGTCAGTTATAGATGCGGTGTCTTCTAATTTAATTGCAAGTCCCCTGGTTTTTATGTTACATGAGAAGGTAAATAGGAATGTTTAATTTACTGTCTAACACAATTTGTTATATGCAATTTTATCATTTGTCTTTTCTCTATGGAGTCTTTTTAATCTCTCCTCATATGACATATTTCAGGGTACTTCTAGGCATTGTCATCCTCTTTCTATATAAACATTTTCTGCTTTGAGATAGGATAATCAGGACTAAACATAATACTTCAGATTAAGGCATACTGTGGACACCTATTGTTAAAACATGCAGTTGTTTTCCTATCACCTGACTGCCATCTGTATGTTGGTTCATAGTGATACCCATGTCTTTGGTCCCAGGATCATTTTTGTTTAGGAATCTTTTTAATTTTAACAGTAATTCCTGAAATAGTCCTCAGTGGCCTATAAATCTTGGTAGCTGTCTCTTTAAAGATGATAAATTGCCCATAGTCCCCTGGTACAGTTGCTGATATTAATGACCATATATTTCAGACCATTTTATTCTTTCAGAATGCTTGGATGTACAGCAGCTAGTACTTATAACTTACTGCTTATTATCACTGTGTTCCAACATCTCAGTCACTGACACAGATTCATTTTCATTGCTTAACAAAAGGAGATCTTGAGTAGGCATCTTCTCAACATCAGTTGTATTGATTACTTTGCAGAGAATATAATTTAAGAAAGAAATTCTCTATATTTGACTATTTGCTCTTCAGATTTCCCCTGGACTTTCCTTATTTTAATGTTACATTTTTCAAGATGCAGTTTAAACTTCTTTTATTGGCTTCACTTTCTGAAAAGTATATTTTTTATTTTGAAGCACAGTTTCATTTCTTACTGTCATGACAGGTGCAGACAAACTTCTTAGTATTGTCTGGATGCTGCCTGGTTCACACGGATGTCAGCGGAAGTTGTAGTCTGTAGTTAGTCTTTTATTACAGCACTGAACTAGGGCTTACGACAAGATTAGTAACAAGTTTAATCAGGCTTTCCTAATGCTGAAATTTGACAAATCTAAAGAAAAATAAACCCATTTTTGCTGAAAGACAGTTGCAACTGGCTCTATAGTCAAAACCTTAATGTGTAAAGTAGGCTCTGCAGGGAGCAGCATACACCAGTAAGGGTCTGTTCTCCAAGTGTCTTGGGTCTCCAAGGGACTTTGTCTGTACAGTCTGCTCCAGTGTTTTTCAGATTTTTGATAACTGGGACACGCCTTTTTTTTTCTAGGTTAAAATTGGTGGCACACTTCACTCTTAACACCTGAAAAGGGAAGAGGGGGTGGACAACCTCTTGGCGTGCAGGCTGGATGAGTGACATTGGGTCAGTCTGCAGTCCTGATCTTGCCCCACACAGCTTGGAAATTAGGTCTCGGAGGAGCAGTGGTAGTGTTAATTACCACTGCTCCTCCACCACGAAATTTCTAGATCTGTGCAGAGCCCCATGGGCTGGATGACAGGGCTCCTGCCAGACCTGATACTTAAAATGTATCATTTTTGGCAGCATGTTTCCACTGCTCTGCCACAGCAGGCCTTTTAGGAATTGCTGGTCTATTCAGAACCACCACTTCTCTGCATGTGCCAAGGAAAGGGGTATCTTGCAACTTGCTTCAAGCAATTTGCCCTGCTACCTGTGGCAGTCTTCAGGTGGCTCAGCTCAAAACCACCTCTGCATTACCACGTTCCCCATGTGTGCTAGGGAAGGAAGAAGTTCTTGTCCACTTTGGTGGATCATGTCAATCCCCAATTTCTCTGCCTAGCTAAATCTGACCCAAAGCCCTTGGGAATGGGCTTGGATGGGGAAGAGAAAGGGGTGCTTAGAAATTAAGGCAATTAAATTTAAGATATGTGCATTCCACACCTGTTCCTGTGCAGTAATGGGAACCTGTATCAAAGCAAGCAGTTAACTGCAGACTGTTAAAAGAGGTGTCTTTTTGAGTTTGCAGACTGCTTAGGTACTACCTTTAGAAACAGCTTTTTACAGGTATTATTAACCTTCAGCTTTTCTAAACTTGAGAATCTTTAGGCTGGGATTTTGATGGGAAGTACTCACAAGGAGATTTCTAGCCTAAAGAGCCATAATATAGAAATGGAAGAACCAGTGTGAGGCGGCTGCCTGTAACACTGCAAAACTTACTACAGAGAGGAAATAGAAGCAGTGAAGAGTCCCTGAATTACATTGTCACTGTTACTGACTCCAGCTTTATCGTACAACAATTATAACTAAATTCAGCGAGAAGGTTATTAGTGTGTTCCTGCTGAATACACAGTTTTGCTACATAATTTTTACTACATATTACTACATCATAAGCTCTACATAATTTTTTTTTCTTTTTTCCTTTCAGTCAGAATCCTTTCCTAGTGGCTGCATTTGGAGCTTGTTCTCTTACAAGGCAATGTAACAACCAAGCCTTTCAAAAATTTGGACGTTCAATGACTGCCTCTGACATGGTTTCAGAAGTTGGAACAGCTTTTAACAAACTTTTTGAAACCTGAAGCCAAAGCAGCAGAGAGGAAGACGAGGAAGAATAATGGCTGCAACAGTAATTAAATTTACAGTAGAATTTACATAAGTAATGCACCCTTTCAAGTGCTGTAGCAGCATTGGTATGCTAGGTAGATTTTTTTATTTTTAAGAATAGAAAAATATGATTAATGTAGATATTTTTTAAGAGTTTGGAATACAAAAATGTTTTGGCTGAAATAAGCTGTAGTTGCAGATCTGTTATAATATAATAAAACTAAACTGAAAGTATTCCTGTTCTTTTTCATAGTTATTGAGCAATAACTAAAGTGTGTGGGAACTGCAAAAATGCACTTGATACTTATAATGAAAGTAAAATTCTTCCACCAGCTCAACAAAATTTCTTGGCTTACACCAAGGATGTCATGATTTTGTTCTTAGACTGTGTTTCTAGGACTAACTACTGCACTTCATTTTTCTCCATGCTGTTTTCCCTTTATTTAAATACGTCTCTTTGGAAAAGGAATGTTTCAAATGTAATTGGTAGCCTTTGCTCATTCCTAGTCTCTGAGGTGTCATTCTTTGAATTTTAGGTTCTCTTTTTTTTTCCCCTTAAAAAAAAAAAAAAAGGATCAACATGTTTTAAAAACTAGTCCCAAGCCCCCTTAGAATAAGGTCTTACTGTAGAAGTGTCAGCATGAGACATAGGAATTATGCTTAGCTGAATTTATTTACTTTATATTCCACTACTGTTCTGGATTAGTCTAGAATGTAATATGAAAAAATGTGAAATTTAGTGATTCAGAGAGGTACTAGGTGTGGTGAGAAACAAGTGATATTTAAACTGGTCACAAATGCCAGTGGTGATAAGAGACTGAGTGCTTTTAGGCCAGTTATGACTCAAATTGCTGGACTGCAGCTGGATTGCTGGGTCTGAGAACATTAGCGTATATATGCATCTACAGCTATTAATCACCAGCATAAATATTAATTGAAGGGACAAAAGGCAGAAGGCTGCATTTAATTAGGCTGCATTAGCGGCATGCAGGCAGTCAAATGCAGCTAGCTCACTAAAAGACTCTACTGGGGGCAGGGGATTGATGAAAATGACAAGAGTTGTCAAGCTTCAACTGTAGCAGCTGAGCTTTTAAAGGCTTTTGCTTCATCATCATAACAGTGGAAGCACTTAGTGTCATGGAAGAAGTGTTCATGGTTTCATTTGTATCTTGCTAGCTGGATGAATTAGATGGCAGAACTCCTCTAAAATCAGGAGCTGTGTGGGATTTGATGTAGTCTGGGTTTCTTTAAACTTCAGAAATTCAGCCTAAGCGCATTGGGATAGAAGTAATTTCAGGGGGAAAAACAAAATCAAATACATTTCTTACACTTTCAGTAAGTACCAGCTTGTGTGGCCCTATGATCAACATATAACATAACTCCAAATGTACATACTAGAGTGTAGGAACAAGCCTAATGATGGCATGTTATCACATGGTGTGTGTCCATGTCAACCACTTTTCCAGTGGCCTGTTTCTACAATGGAGTTTGATACCATACACATTAGTCAGATTGCACTTCAGCCTCTTGTATAGCTTCCTGCAGTGAATACCTGAAATCAGAAGGCTGCTCTGAATATGTCCTACCCTTATAATTAATATTGTTGGATGCACTGTGACTACTACCTCACCCCAATGCATTATGGTTTTTCCTTTTAAACTGGTTACCTATTTTTAAAATGGGTTTTTAAATAATGTTGGCTCACTTTGTTCCGTCAGGGTTCTAACTTTTTTTTTTTTAAATAAGAGCAATGGTCTACTCACAAGATGAATTCACAGTGTATTACAATTACACTGTTTTGTAAACTGTCTGCTTCCTTGGAGGGAAAGTAAACTATTGCTTTCTCCCTTTGGAATTATTTTTGAACCCTGATTCCAAAAATCAGAAAATTAAACTGTTTTAAAACAGCTGTCAAATCTGTTTAAGATTTTTTTTTTATTTGGAGCATAAATAGTATTATTTCTAACTTACGTTTGTAGGTAAAGCCAAATCAGTGAAGACTCTTTTTTTTTCTCAAAATGAAATGGCTTGATATCAGTGATCAGTATGGATTTGTTTTAACGATACACAAAGTTGTAACTTTGTAATTCCTCAATGTATACCAATTGTTACCATTTAATTTTAAAAATTCTGAAAATGTAGCAATTTCTTTCCATAGGAAATAAAAATATAGCAAATAAAACAACTGTTGTGTACTTTGTTTTCAATGATCCAGGCACAATATCCATAGAGGCTAAACTGATCCATCTTCTGGATGTCACCCTCCATACCCATTCAGTGTCATTGCTGATAGTGTTGGTACAACCAATGGCAATTTTTATTATTACAAAATTGTCCAAAGTAAGCATGTGTATACGTACATGACAAAGAGAGATGCTTGTCTCCCAGCCTACGCACACTTAAAGGAGGCAGGAAAATACCTAGGCATGATGATTGACTTTCTGTTCAAAGATGCTGTTAAAGAGCAAATCTTCAGCCTTTGAATATATTAAAGTACTGCTGCTGGAATGCACATTTTCAGAAGACAGCCTTATAGATCATCCAGTATTCTCATTTTCTCCCCATATATCTTTGCTGAATTTGAATATGAAAGAACCCTTTTGCCAGTAAAGAGAGCTCAGACACTGGAATCTGACCAGGTCTTCAGTGCCAGAAGTTAAAAAGGCTATGCCTAGCTCAGTACCCATCACCTAAACCATCCACTTAATATTTTTTTGGTCACTTTCACATTAAAAATTAAGTGCCTTAATTGGAAAAGGGACACTGTTCCTTTGTCTAATTAGAAATGCTAAGTGTCTGTAGAAATAAGCATGGCTGAAGTATAAGAGCCAATTTACTCTTCTGTTCCATTCTCATTCTTAAACTGCTCCCAAGTTTCAACTGCAGGGTCATAGCACAGGCTTGTGCAAGTCAATTAACTTCCATTCCTTTTATTATGCATCTACTTACCTTGCAGGGTTGTTTCTTTAAAAACTAGTGACTGGACAGATAAGGTATTTATGAAAGTGTTTTCTAATTCTGAACATTTCTGCATTTGTTAGGGAAGCCTGCTAATGTATTTTTGTGCAAAAATGAATTGGAAATGAATGCAGCTTGAATTCAGAACAGACTTACAGGTAAGTTGATAGCATCTTTTACTTAACATGATTATAGGTCTCATAGGGCAAACCTATAATTATCTAAGATGGAAATATATCAAGACTGAGAGAGTCAACCTTGTGCTACACCTGAGAAGTGTTATAGTTAAACCTAAGGGCAGAAGAATAATTATTCTGTTCTCTCTAAAGGGTTGTAACCTCTTCACTTCATCCCTATCACTTCTTGTTAACTTGCCGGCTGATTCAGCAAGTTGGTCTGCCAAAGTACTATTTGCTGGAATGGGGGAAGGGAGGATTTCCAGCAGTGGGATGTGTTAAGACTTGTTCCAGGCAATATTTTCATTCCACACCTAGCTTCCAATTACTAACCCGTCTTTGAACTAAGGGAACTGGGCTTCTTTATAGGCTGAAGGAACGCTGAGGGCACGAGCCCAAGCATGTACATGGTGTCTTTGTAATTCTGTGTATATATACTGTACAGTGCACCCACTTTGCACATCCTGGGTAAGTACGTAATCACTTAACAGCATAATCACTTAACACCTTGCAAGCAGTTTACAGGCCAGTGTGTGCCCTCGCCCTTTTTGAGAGGCAAGCCTTTCAGCTTGGCATGAGGAAGCTGGAAAAAAGGAACCCTTTTGGGCCAACAAGCAATAAACAGGCCAGCTTCCAGGTGAGCTTGCTAGGGAAGGTGTGCAGTGAAAGAGAAGGCAGATTAAGACACTCAGGGAAATGGTAGAGGACGTTGCAATGCCAGAGCCACTGCCACTGTGCTTCTGCTTGCACCTGTGAGGTTTCCATCCAGGCAGGATTACTCACCATCAACACTTCCATCCAGGTCCAGGTTTGACACTGGAAACTGTGACTTGCAGGTTCCTTCCAGTGACAGCCAGGTAAGGGAGTGCCTGTGGTGTGAACAGTGCCTCCTGGTGGTATCTCTCAGGAAGCAGGCAAGAGGACTACAGGAGGAGGTAACGAGGCTCTGAAGCATCCTCCACCATGAGGCATTCATTGATTCGATGCTGAAGGAGACCTCCAGGACTGTGGAAGAAGAAATACCAGTGCTAAAGAGAGGACATGGACACCCAAGAGTGTGGGAACTGGAGGCTTGTGACTTCTGGCAGCAAGCAGAGGTGTTCACTTCCACCTGCAGCAGTTCATCTGGAGAACAGATAAGAGAGCCCTGGCAACAGAGAGGGAGGAGCACGTTCCATTGCTGGAGGAAGACAGGCCAGGCCTCACCAACGTGGGAAGGATTGAGATGACTGCCACCAGGAAGAAGTGATGGTGGTGGTGGCTGGAGACTCCCTTGTGACAGAGAGAACCATCTGCTGAACTGACCTGTCTCAGGGAGTCTCCTGCTTGCCCAGAGCCTGGATCAAGATGTCATGGAGGGACTACCAATGCTCATCCAGCACTCTGACTACTACCCATTGCTTCTCATCCATGTGGGCACAAATGATACTGCCAGGGGAGACCCTGAGCATATCAAAAGTGACTACAAGGCTCTGGGTGCAAGGGTGGGGGGGTCTGGGGCTCAGGTTGTGTTCTCATTAATCCTTCCAGTCAAGGGAAAGGGCCTGGGCAGAAGCAAGAGCATCCTGCAGATCAATACCTGGCTGCGCAGGTGGTGTTGCCAGCAGGGCTTCGGCTGCTTCGACCATGGGATGTTCTTCTAAGGAGGAGGATTGCTGGGAAGAGATGGGATCCACCTGACGAAGAGGAAAGAGTGTCTTTGCAGACTGGCTCACTAACCTAGTGAGGAGGGCTTTAAACTAGGCTCACCAGGGGATGGAGACCAAAGCTCTGAGGTAAGCGGGGAAGCAAGAGACCTAAAGGAAGAACAAGCAGGAGAGGGGAACAGGCGAGGTGTTCTCATACTTCCTGAGAAATCAAGGCAATCAACTAGTTACTTCAGGTGCCTGTACACAAATGCACGGAGCCTGCATTTGAAATGAGCAGGAAGAATTGTAAGTCCTTGCATAGTCACAGAACTATGATGCGACTAGAATAATGGAGACTTGGTGGGAACTCACATGACTGGACCACTATCATGGATGAGTAACTGTTCAGGAAGGGCAGGTGGGGAGAACAGGAAGAGTTACATTTTATGTAAAAGAGCCATATGATTGCTTAGAGCTCTAGTATGAAACTGGAGATAGGCCTGTTTGAAAGTCTCTGGGTTAGGGTCAGCAGGAAGATCAATGGGGATGATGTCATGGTGGGGATCTGCTATAGACCACCAGACCAGGAGGAAGTGGTGGATGAGGCTTTCTTCAAACAGCTAGCAGAGGTTTCCTGATCACAGGCCCTGGTTCTCACGGGAACTTCAATCACCCTGACATCTGCTGAGAGGGCAATACAGCAGTGCACGGGCAATCCAGGAAGATTTTGGAGAGTATAGGGGACAACTTCCTGGTCCAAATGCTGGAGCAGCCAACTAGAAGCCATGCTCTTCTTGACCTGATGCTCACAAACAGGGAAGAATTGGTGGGGAATGTAGTTGTGGATGGAAACTTGGGCAGCAGTGCCCATGAGATGACTGAGTTCAGGATCCTGAGGAAAGGAAGGATGGAGAGCAGCAGAGTAAGGACCCTGGACTTCAGAAAAGCAGACTTCAACTCACTTACGGAACTAATGGGCAGGATCCCCTAGGAAGACAGTCTGAAGGGGAGAGGAGTCCAGGAATGCTGGCTGTACCTTAAAGAAGCTTTACTGAGAGTGCAGGAACAAACCATCCTGATGTGCAGGAAAACTAGCAAGTATGGCAGAAGACCAGCTTGGCTTAGCAGGGAACTCTTCAGTAACTAAATCACAAAAATGAATCTTAATAGAAGTGGAAACTTGGACAAATAACTAGGAAAGACTATAAGAGTATTGCTCGGGCATGCAGGGATAAAGTCAGAAATGCTGAAACACAATTGGAGTTGCAGCTAGCAAGGGATGCAAAGGGTAACAAGAAGGGTTTCTACAGGTATGTCAGTAACAAGAGGAGGATCAGGGAAAGTGCAAGTCCCTTACTGAATGGGGGAGGCAACCTTGTGACAGAGGATGCGGAAAAGGCTGTGAAGCGTTCAATGCCTTTTTTTGTCTCAATCTTTACAGGCAAGGTCAGCTCCCAGACTACTGCACCAGGCAGCAGAGCTTGGGGAGGAGGTGAACAGCCCTGTGGTGAAAGAACAGGTTAGGGACTATTTAGAAAAGCTGGATGCGTACAAATCCATGGGGCCGGATGAGATGCACTCAAGGGTGCTGAGGGATTTGGCTGATGCAATTGCAGAGCCACTGAGCATCATCTTTGAAAACTCATAGCGATCAGGAGAGGTCAAACATAGTGTCCATATTTAAGAAAGGGAAAAAGGAGGATCTAGGGAACTACAAACCAGTGAACCTCACCTCAGTCCCTGGAAAAATTATGGAACAAATCCCTCAAGAAATCTGTTTCTAAGCACTTGGAGGAGAAAAAGGTTATTAGGAACAGTCAGCATGAATTCACCAGGGGCAAGTTATGCCTGACCAATTTGATTGCCTTCTATGATGCGGTGACTGGCTCTGTGGATGTAGGGAGACTGGTGGATGTGGTGTACCTTGATTTTAGCAAGGCTTTTGATACAGTCCCTGCAACATTCTCACAGGCAAGCATAGTAGTATGGGCTGGATGAATGGACTGTAATGTGGATAGAAAACTGGCTGAAGCATTGGGCTCAGTAGTAATCAATGGATCCATGTCTAGTTGGCAACTGGTGTCAAGTGGAGTGCCCCAGGGGGTCAGTCCTGGGGCTAGTTTTGTTCAATGTCTTCATCAACAACCTGGAAGATGACAATGAGTGCACCCTCAGAAAGTTTGCGGATGACACCAAGCTGCGGGTACTAATAGATACGCTAGAGGGTCAGGTTGGAATTGAGTGACCTAGATGAATTGGAGGATTGGGCCAAAAGGAATCTCATGAGGTTCAACAAGGACAAATGCAAAGTCCTGCACTTAGAATGGAACAATCCCATGCACCAGTGCAGGCTGGGGGCTGACTGGCTTGGGCAGCAGCTCTGCAGAAAAGGACCTGGGGGTTATGATAGACAATAAACTGAATATGAGCCAGCAGTGTGTCGTTGTTGCCAAGAAGGCTAACGGCGTACTGGGCTGTATGGGTGTTGCCAGTAAGTCAAGGGAAGTGATTATTCCCCTCTATTTGGCACTGGTGAGGCCACATCTGGAGTGCTGTGTTGTTTTGGGCCCCCACTACAGAAAGGATGTGGACAAATTGGAGAGTCCAGCAGAGGGCAACAAAAAGGGTGAGGGGGCTGGGGGACATGACTTATGAGGAGAGACTGAGGAAACTGGGCTTATTTAGTCTAGAAAAGAGAAGAATCAGAGGGGATTTAGTATTAGCCTTCAACTACCTGAAGGGGGGTTTGAAAGAGGATGGAGCTAGACTGTTCTCAGTGGTGGCAGGTGACAGAACAAGGAGCAATGGTCTCAAATTCTAGCAAAGGAAGTTTAGGTTAGATATTAGGAAGAATTTTCTCACTAGGAGGGTAGTAAAGTAGTGGAACAGGTTACCCAGAGTGGTGGTGGAAGCTCCAGCCTTAGAGGTTTTCAAGACCCAGCTAGACAAAGCTTTGGCTGAGTTCTAGTTGGAGACAGTTCTACTTGACCAAGGGATTGGATTAAGTGACCTGAAGTCCCTTCCAATCCTAATTTTCTCTGATTCTATAACAAAATACCATACCCAGTTTGTTGCCTATTGTTTACATTGTAACAGATTTCAGCTATCTACCTGTTGATTGAATGCACTAATCTCTAAATGAGTGGTACTCGACCTAGGGCCCAAGGAATTGCCAGCTGGTCCAAAAATTTGACAGCAGGGGGAGCGGTGACATTAATTGCCATAGCTCCCCTGCTGTCAGATTTCCAGACCTATGGGGAGCCCTGGGGGCTAGATAATGTGGCCCAATGCACTGGCTTGCATCAACAGATAGTGTTGCTCTCTGTTCACATCCAGCCTGCAGAGCTCGGCAAGCACAATTGTTTCATACTGGATCTGACATGTGGGTCAGGGCCAGCATGCCAAATAGCACCTGCAGACATTGACTCTGCACTGGCTCAGGCCTATGGCCTGACCCTTTTTGCAGGATCCAGTCCCACCCCCACTCATCCATCCCCCAAGGCCAGAAAGGGTGAGCACCAGTGGGCATAGCATCTTTCAGACTCATCCATTTTGTAACTTCAGTTGTCCAGTCGCTAACTGCACAGTAACAATAACTGTCTTTGTACTCACTGACTCTGCTGTAGCACTTTCTGGAGTGATGGGGGAAGCAAGTGTCAAAGAGCAGCTATTAGAAGCCTTAAAAATGAAGGCAGAAAATTAGTTTCAGCACTGACCTACCCCGCTGTGTGGTTAATGCACCTTAAGTACACAGGGCTGTCAGTGCAGAGGTATTTGGCAGCTGCAATATGGACTTGCTTCTCTATTTTCAAGGCTTCTAAGAACAGCTCTGAAACTACTAGAAGCCTTGAAAATGGGAGGAACCACTCAATTTGGTGGATGCTGACAGCTTGTACTTATGCAGCACTGTTGCACTAAGTTTGGTTAAGCACACGGGGTGCCTATACAGGTGTGGAAAGGCTGTTCCAACATACTGATAGTGCATTGGAGCAGACTCGATTAATCAAGTGTGCTGGTGCATGGTAATAAGCACGATCCAGCCAGCCTCTGCCTCCCATGTATCAGCATCCCCATGCTTCAAAATGACAGCGGGGGTGATTTAACTAAAGCTTGTTTGACTAGCTTTAGTTAAAAAGCCCCTGCCACTCATTTGAAGTACAGGGTCACTGATACACAAGACCTTGCAAACGCTTCCATTAGAGTGGCTCTTTGAGCCACTTTAAAGTGCCCCACCACCATAGCATGTGTAAAAATTAGGCCTGTGTGATGCTTTGGTCACCGATTCGATTTGGCCTGATTCAGTGGCTAAATTTCCGAATCCTAATCGAATCAGGAGAGATTCTATGATCTGGACATAAACACAGCTTTATATGTTTTTTCTACATACTGCAAAGGTATCAGGCAGCTCACAAACACTGAGATGGTAGGGCAGATAGAGCATCCCATGGGAGCACAAGGGAGTCCCCAGCCTGCTTGGTGGCAGACCCAGAAGTAGACCAGAAGCACTTTAGGTCCACTTCCAGGTCTGCCACAGAGGATCCCTCCCCCAGGGTGCTTCTTGGGGTGAAAAGAAGTAATGATCACAAACTGACAGAGAGCAGATTTAGGCTAGACATCAGGAAAAACGTCTTCATGGTGAGGGTGGCCAAATCTTGGAATGGGCTTCCAAGGTAGGTGGTGCTCTCCCTTACCTTGGTGGGCCTTTAAGAAAAGGCTGGATAGAAGTCTGGCTGGGGTCATCTGACCCAAGCACTCTTTCCTGCACAGGGCAGGGAGTCAGACTCAATGATCTGTTGAGGTCCCTTCTGACCCTAGTATCTATCAATCTATGGCTGAATTGCTGATTCTCTGAATCAGAATCAAATCTTCAGATTCGGATTCAGCCAAATCAAAAAAAAAAAAAAAAAAAAAAAAAATCGGGACAGTGATCCCAATCAACAAATCTAATCACCATCCCCCGAATCAAGCCAAATCCAAATTGAATAACGACCCACTTTGCACACCCCTAGTAAAACCACCCATGGGCTTTTGTTTCAGTCTAGCAGCTGCGCATCTAAATGGAGTATGCCATAATTTGGATCCCCCAGAGCAGGCAATTTTGCTAAAATGTTCCATCCAATGATGAATCCTATTGGGAGAGGTGAAAGATCACTCCTACATAACCAGGTTCTGCAAGCACAAACAACCCCTTTGGCATTCTTAACCTGTTTTTTTCCCCCAGCCCCACCTGTTAGGGGAAGGCAAAGCCTATGTACAGTCCTGTTGACTGAGATTCTGCATAAATCTAATACTCGAGTAGCAAGGTATAAAGCAATTTCCAACCTACTTGAATGCTCAGTGTTTTTAAACCAAGCATTTTCTCTGAAATTCAACAGCTCTTGGTTTCTAAATTTCCTTGCTATTGGGATCATAGTTTTTATGTAGTCTTAAAAGACAACACTGTTCCAAAAGCTGGCTGCTCTCAGTGCCAGCTACAACTGAATTTGTTTTCAAATGCTTTTTCCCCTGAGTCTGGGTGTCAAATGCTGCTCAGTCAAAAACAAAAGTGGTTTCCTTTTTACAGGAGCAAGTGTCACATATCTCTGCCATCAATCTGAAAAGCCATTTGAGACTAGGTGGCCTCTAAGGGAAAAGATATAGGACTAATTTCAACTCCTCGTTCAAGCAGGAGGGTAACAGCGTGTCTACAGCATGCAAGATGGTGTCTGGTTTTGACACACTAGCCCTGCATATACCTAAGCCAGAGGTAGGCTTGCTGTACCAGGCAGCAGTTGTTGGCATGCATGCAGCACCCCAGTGGCATCATAACTATACTGCTTTTGCTTTGTGCATACCTCTGTATGGCACAGCATCTCTTAGCAAGAAGTTACCTTGAGCTATACATGTGCCTTCCAGTCACTCTTGATAGTTTTATCAAAAACTATTGGTCTGGTTCTAATGGAATGGCTGTGCAGTCAGCAGCAGCCATCCAAAATGTGTGGAGGTCACAAAACCCATACCCATTTAACACATGCTGAATATAGTTCAGACCAGATACTTGGGTTTAAGTTCCTGTTTTCACAGTAATTGCTGCATTATTTAGTAACATGGGTTGGTTTTGTTCAAATAATACTATCAATTTAGCTCATCATGTCACTGCAGGAAAAAAGAAAATAAAACAATGCCATTTTAATGATGAGAATTGTAGCAAGACTGGTATTGCTTCAGGTTACCACAATATTAATTACAGCAACTCTTGTAGTTTGCAGTTCTTTTCTGAAGTTTTTATTTGGAAATAATATTTACATCCGTTCCTGAAGTGACCAATGTCATACAATCAGTCCAAGCACGTCCTGTGCTAAATCATCTCTCTCTTTCAGTTCTTTGCTGTTCTCTTCTTTGATCCACAGCTTCCCACGTAGAAGTAGCCCCCCTATCCTGTAAGAATAAGTAGGTCAAACACACCATTTTAATTACACATGGTACTTTGCACCGGCCTACATTTTATTCTGATCCTTATAACATGTTAGAAGCAGTCTGAAGACATGAAACTCAACCAAAATGTTAGTTACAACATTTCAGAAAAGAGAGTTCTTTGAAGCTCGGTTAAAAAAATCTCTTCTCCCAAAAGTAAGGTTATTGATGTTAAAGAAAAGGGGTGACAAAATTTTATATAACTATTACTGTATTCTTCAAATTTATGATAACTTTGAATTTAAGACGCACCTACGTTTTCTGACTGTAAGAAAATAATATACCCTCAAGTAAAGACACGCTTACAAGGATATAAGCTCTATGGTGGACTACAAGAGCTTTTGACTTTGAGTGTTTAAAAAAAAACAAACAAACTTAAGACTTGGGCCATTTTTCAGAGTATTTCTTTTTAAAAAGTGACTTACATTTGAAAGAATGTGGTGCTTGATTGATTATTCAGTCTCTTGAATAATGGGGAGGGGTTTGGAGGAAGGGGTGCACCAATTTGCTCAGTTTATTCTGGTACTTAGTTGAAGCAATTATTGCCACTTCAGTTCTAAAGTTTTGTTAAACCCAGTTTCAAGCACAGGTGGATTGAATGCAGGAGGCTGCAATGCCTTCTTTCAACATAATGTTACACTTGATGGCCTTGGCTTAACAGAAAGGTCATCAAGTTTTCATGTTTAAAACTTTGAAAATTATCTCCTTCCTGATCATTAAGAAAAAGAAATTGCACACAAAAATTTTTCTTTTTAAAAATTTTAGAAGGATGATGGCTTAGTAAGGCTGTATTTCTATGACAGTATTTCCTTATTGCTGAGGCATTACAAAAGTCCAACTAAAAATTTCTTCCTCCTACAACCTAGCCTTTGTACTGTCGTTGGGGAAAATGCACTCGAAGACTGGCAATTTCAACTAATGAGTTCTCAAATCTAGGGAATCTGATTGCTGGTCATGAACCATTTAAGGAGAAGTGCAGGCCTGAGTTTGATACCTGAACAAGTGAAACTGCCGCAGAATAATAGAATACTGTTGACAGCAAAGAATATTTTACTCAAAACAAAAGTAATCCACTGAGTTTGCAAAAGACCAAATATTATATTTAATATACAGTTCTAAAATATATTTCTAAGATTTGTTTGTTTAAAGTTATGCAACTTAAACCTAATCTTCTTAGACTGCACAGTAGGAGGGCGACTGGATGCCTGAATTGGAACTTACCATTTTTAAATACTCAGGTGTTATAGTGAAAGTGAAAACTGTTAAGAGCATAAGAAAACAGACTTCTCTGAAAGCTTATTTAAAGTTAGGCTCAAAGAAAGAGGAAGTTCTGTGCACTCTAGAATTCATCACGTGCACTACAGGGCAGCCAGAAGCCTCCAAATCTAAGCAACGGTTGGTTGGTCTAATAAAAGATACCCAATTTACTCAAAGAACCTTGTCTACCCATGTCCTTAGACCAACACAGCTACAACCTGCACCCCTGGTTACGAGTTCTCACACTTAGTTTTAAAGAGCAAGAAAGAGAGGCCTCACTTCACTAACACTGGATGTATGTATATCTTGGCAGAAAAGCTCCAGACTGTCCCCCCTTGTGTATGTCAGTAAGAGAACTGGTACAAATAAGGTTCATGTGGCCACTTGTACCTTTTCTACAGATGAGCTTCTGCCGTTTCTACAACAGTTGGACAAAAGCAATACAATCTTCATACAGAATAAGGCACAGGAGAAAACAGCTGAGCTTAAGATGGTTAATAAGAAATTTAAATGGTCACATGGAGTTGTTTAGAACACATGTAGATCAACTTAACACAAAACGTGCCAGGGTCAGTTTTGTGTTGGGTAGATTCAAAGGTTCTGATAAGTAAATGGGGTTCAGGCTAACACTGAGGGCCAGATTTAACACAAGTCTGTAGGTGCCTGCCCCCTCAATGTGATCTAAGACTTAGAATTTCTTCATGCAAGACATAAGGAGTAAGGTCCCTCAAAAAGGTAAGAGACCCCCCCCTCCATACACACTTTGGGCACACACAGGAAACAAAGCAGAGGGAAATATGTGTTTGAAATCCTGCCCCTCCTTTCCAAGCTTATGTGCCTCCACCCGCTTGAGGCTCACGGCCCTTTCCTGAGGGTAAGCAAGCTGGGCTCATGCTATAGAACACAGTCCTGGAGGAGCAGGTGGTTGCGCCAGTGGCTACAGCACTCACTCAGGAAGTTGGCAATACAGATTTGATGCCCAAAACCCCATCCTCCCCTTTATAGAACAGAACCCTCCCCACTAGGCTATACATTAAGCTAAGTTAGGTGAATCCACCTCGACAACTACTAGCTTCTCAACTACTGAAGCTGGTTCCCTGTGTAGACAGCGATGCAAAGTGTCTTGCATGAGTAAGAAAAAGAAGGCACAGGAGGTAACAACTGTGCAGCCCAGGATCTGGATCACAGCATTTTTTCAGGACATGTTTTGTGGATTCTGTAGCCCGCTGGATTGAGATCTGGAGGGGAGCTAAGCAGAGGACAGCCTGCCTAGTTTGTTGTTCCAAAAGATCCCAGGTGCTCAAAACTGCTACCATGGAAGCCACTGTCAGCATGCCTGGAGGCAGACTTCAGCACCTCCAGGGGTACAGCAGCTACCATCAGAGCATTTTGCAGATCTGTATTTTGGTCTTGGCACCTGCATCCCTTTGAGATAAGCCATAAGAGAAACAAGGTGGGACTGGACAAATCACCCGACTTCTCATTTGTGCTGCCATAAAAATGTTTATGGCAGCACAAATGCTGAGCAAATAGATGTTGATACCCTTTGTGTGCCACAGGAAAAAAAACAGGGGTGTAACAAAAGGTGGTAACAGACACTGCTGCTTTATTGCAGTGGACATCTAATACCTTTGTGGCAGAAGAGTACAACAGCTTGCATGCCTGCCACCCCAGACAGGTGCTGAGGGGCCCTCAAGCTCCCAGAACACCTGCCTGCTTTCCCCGCTTACAGGAAGGATCCCCAGGAAATCTTGGGTGCTGCTCCACAAGCAGGGAAGTCATGGTGACCTGCCCAGCCAGACCCATTCCTCTGCAATCGTAGAGGAGTAGGTTTGGCTGAGCAGGGAAGTACTTTTCCCTGGTCAGTCAGACCCATGTCCCTGACAATTCCTGGGGAGTGGTCTGGCTGAGCAGGGAAAGTGGTGAGATCCCATTATCCCTTGTCCAGTGCCATCAAAAGCAGGAGAATGGGCAATATGTTTTTTACCCAATGAACTAGATCAGCTGTGCCATGACGTATCATGGTACAGCTGATCAGCTTCATTCAGCAACATCTGTTTCTAGCCACAAGGGATTATACTGAATGTCAAAGCTTTAAATGCTTGAACTGTGAAACAGTGGGATGGATCCTGGCTGAGGCCAGATTTTGTAACAGGGCAAAAAATAGCCATAAAGCTAAATTCACATCCTGCAAACAGGAGGAGATACCAAAATAGAGTACAAAGAGAGAGAGAGAGAGAGCAGTTTCTCTTACTGTTATCATCATATTTTGATGTACAGTTTTGCATTGTACTCTATATGCATATTATACAAATCTAAATAATTCTACTTACTACCTGTTTAGGATGCTTAAATTAGGAATATAAATCCTGGGCACACTTGCCTCTCTTTTTAAAGACAACTCTGAAAAGATAAAAACAGCAGATAAGATTCTAGCTTTCTGGAATGGTAGTCCTTTCGTAAGCATCACACAATAGTGTGCACAGCCTTGAGACTATAATGGGGTCCACACAAATCACTTTTACACCGAACCAGGATCTAATGATTTACAAACAAACATCTCAGTATGTTGTTTCAGAACTAGTGAGTGGGAAACAACTGTTTTTGTCACTTAAGAGCTGTAAGTTGACATCCCAAATTGGAACTGATATTTGTATCCTCCTGCTTATAAAGTGATGCAAGATAAAAGTATGAGCCTTGGGTCACAGGGTAGGAAGACAACAAAGAAAAGAGTGCTTTAGAGGGGAAAGAGGTGCTCAGTAGGAATCAACTAGCAATTCCCTGTACTGGGAGCGATACATAAAATAACAAAGGCTGAAGCAAAAGGTGAAAAGGGCAGTAAAGCAAGAGGAATTGAGAGTAATAGCATTAGCTAAAGTGAGCTCACATAGGGGTCTTCAAAGCATGCGGAGACAGTAAGCCAATGAAGGGATTTTTCACAAGGGGGGAAGCCATGGCTTCGATAATGGAAAAGGAAAATTAACAGTGGCATTAGGGATAGGCTGGAGGCAGAAAGGGCTGGAAAGGAGAGAGGGCAGCTAGAGAAATCAAGTGGTTAAGGATTAGACACAGGCTAGTGTGGAAGGAATAGAGCTATTAAAGAAGCAAGAGGACTTTTCACAGAGCTTTGCACAGACTTAACTTCTGAAAAAATTCTCTTCTCTCTCCAAGCCTGGAGTTAATGAAGAGCACTAAAGGTCAGTGCAGTACCAGGTCCCCTCTGCCTTTCAATTCCACTCCAATATACTGAAACAAATACCACTCCTAAGATCCAGTTTAATCCAAGGAAACACTACTTGGAGGATTTCAGACCAGGACAAGAAATGTGATTTGGCCATCGAAAATCCTCTCTAACTGCAAAAGTAGCAATAGGTTGAATGGAAATGTGTGGAGGAGGAGGGAACAGAAGGCTAGCCTTTCCATCTCCCAACAGCTTAATTTCTAACTGTGACTATCCCAGCAGTGCAAAGTGCAGGGCACAGGACTGAAAGCTGTTGACAAAGGACATGTAAAAGGGGGAAACAAATGTTGGCTTAATAGAACTACTGAAAGGTCTTGCAAAGACAGTATTGTGTCCTGTACCTTTATGTTGATTCCAAATGCAGCAAGGTCCCGACGCAGGTTGTCACAAGCCTGCAGAAGGGGCTCCCTCTCCAGCAATAACAGCTGTCTCTTTTCTTTCTCTTCCAGTTTGGCTTCCTGGGATTGCATGGTACTTTCTACCTCTGTTGCTTCAGGCATCGCACGAGCATAATTGCGCACCTTGATACGGAAATTTACTAGCTCATCAATCACACCAGAGAACATGACTGGAGTTCTGTCTTCTGAAATAACCTATAAATCAAATGCAGCATTATTAAAGGGCTTTGGAAAGGAGCTAAACAATATTTATTCACCAGCACAAATCCTAACCCAAAGCCCTGGCTACGCCCACAGTTGTGCCACTTGAGCTATTCTGATACAATTAGAGCAATATACCCTCTACTCCTCCACAGATGTGACATTTGTGAGTACAGCAGCACAAGTTGGTTATTCCTCTGTGTGAAGGGGAATAAACTATCCTGATGCAAGTCATCTTTGTACTGACATAGCTTGGGTCCATAAAATTATACTTTTGTACTGGCTCACATTTACCACAATCCAAGAAGGCTCCGAATTTAAGACACCCCCCCCCCCAATTAATTATTAACAATCCTTCAGTAAACTATTCTGGCAGCAAAAGAGCTAAATAGATTAGGCACATATCACGAACTACCAGAGGTGAGGTTTCTGCAGTTCAATCTTGCCCTAACTCACAGATACAAAAGAGACTGAACAAGGCAAATCTCCTTCTGCCACACCACCTCTAACAGGTGGGAAACCTGCCAAGATCAGCAACACCAGCAGCTAAGCCCTCTTTAAATCCCTGTTTATGTCTTAAGTTCGCTGAAATGCCTACATGACTTTAACATCCAACAACAGCCAGGGAGATGACAAACTGAGCCAGCCACTGTGCAACATGCACAATTCTGTTGTTAGTCTGTCCTCTTCCTGTTCCTCTTCCCCCTCCTCCCCTCCAACTCATAGTTCATGTACCTGTTGTGTCTAGTTGTCTCTTCCCATGTTTGCATGGAGCACACATGCTGTTCCTACTTTACTATTCCTAGGTACTATTACAACAGAAACACTAAGCAATAGTTATAGAAGTAGTCTCTAACAACCCTACTTAGTATCAAGAGAAATAGTCCATCCTTAGTGTCTGCACTCGTTTGCATGAGGACAGTGCAGTGTTCCTTGTCAGAGTTGTGATCCAGACTAAATTTAAAGAGGGGAAAGGAGGAAGAGTCCATAGCCTGTTAAATTAATAAAAAGGGCAATGGTATTTTACCATTTAGCACAAGGGAGGGACAATCGGTCCTGTTGATTCCCAAGGACATGCATGCTTTAATACCACATTCAGCACACAATGTCCCCCGTTCCATGAGAAAGCACTAGGAGATGCCAAAGTTCACATCCTCATTCGTCCATCTCCAAGCAAGCGCAGGCACTAAGGATGGAAATAGACAATGCTTTTGTACTGTCAAGCAAATGGATGTCTATATCATGTTGCAAATGCCCAACGTCTGTGGAGGTAACAAAAGGGGATACTAGTTTCTGTTGTTTTGTTGCTGCAGACATCTATTTGCTTTATGGTACAAGAATGCAGGTAATCTAGAGCTACCCGAGCTCTCCAGCTACCCTGAGCAGGTGCTCCAGGGGCTTGCAGGGCTCAGTCGTGCATGGGAATTCCTGGGGCATGAGGGATCCAGAGCCAGGAACACCTGCCTGGCTTTCCCTTCTTACAGAGGCACTTCCTGGGCAATCACCAGGGCACAATTCTGTAAGTGAAGAAAGTCAAAGTTCCCCACTTAGAGACATGTCCCAGAGGTTGGCTGGGGCACATCTCTGCAGGTGGGAAAACCTGGTTTTCCCCACTTAGAGACATGCCTTGGAGATTCCCCAGGGCATGTCTCTAAGTGGGAAGGACACTGCCTGTTGTCCTGCAGGAACAGGACTCTGCTCAATGAGGGACAATGGGCAATGTACGTTTCACCCAATGAAGTGGATCAGTTGTGGCGGGATACATCTCAGCACAGCCGATCAGCTTCATTTGGCAACTTCTGTTTATACCCTCAGTGATAATGTTTTCTATGCATCAGCAAGACGAGATTTTCCAGCAATGAGTGGGAAGCAGCTGGCATTGATGCCCAATATGGTTTTCCAGGGCAAGAACTAGGTATTCACCTTCAGCACACTTGATCACATTTATTTTGCCAGTAGCATCATATACATTTAAAGTGGAAGGTAGCACTGTATGCTCTACTAATAGCACTGACATTTCAGGAAACAAAATTATTTTTCTCTTCTTAAAGAGATGGATCTAGCAGGCTAGTAGCACAGCTAAGAATGGTTTTCTAGCAGAATGCAATCCAGGCCACCACTTCTATTCAGTCACAACACTTTTTTTGGGGGGGTAGGGAGGAGGAGGAGGGGGCAAGGACAACACAGAAAATGCTCTTCTAATCTTACTGCATAGCAACAGCCTCTGTACCACCCAAAAGCCCAGAGAATCCCACATAGCATGGTCCAAGTTAGAAATGCATCAAGGCATATATCCTAGCTAGGTTTAAAAAGGTCACAGAACTCACGGGAACATGTTCTACATGAAAATTATGCACAACTCTCCCGAAGGCAGCAGGTTATCAAAAATGAACCATGCAGCTAAACTGTAGAAGCCAAATACACAAAAAACTGCTCTTGCTGAAACAACAGTAAAAAATATCAAGATACTATATTAAGTCATAGCTAAGCAACAATTCATTGCTAATGGCTTAGAATGAATATTTCTTGTTATCAATATTTTTATTTGCATCCTAAAAAAAAAAAAAAATGTTGGCAGGACGGGTGTGCTACCCAGCCCAACAAAAGGAAGTCCCCTCACTGTTTGCAGATACTACTATATTCCAAATTTCACCCACAGAAAAATCCTCTCTCTCTTATTTTCCAAGTTGCTTTCCTTTCACATACTACTGAGATATTACCTTTGGATTTAATATCTCACTACAAAGAAGTCTGACTTGTGCAATTCATGGGCATCTTTTCCCTCCCCCTTTTCTACCTGTATACAAGTATGAATACGATGGTCTCAGTCCTTCAAGCTTATTATTGTACAAATTCCCCAAACTCTTGTTTTTTACTCCACCAGTGACACAACACAGGCCGTGTCCACAAGAGCATGAATATTTGGTTCCCTGGGAACAACTACTAGTGGCACACCTTGTCCTGCCGCTAGTTATCCCCGGGCAAACCTGTGCCACGCGCCCTCTGGTGCACGGTAAGTTACCCTAGGTGGGGTAGGAGGCTAAGGCCAGCACTGGGTTTGCCCCAGCAGCCTTACCTGGAGGCCTCTTCAAGGGCTGCAGCAACAGCAATCCTGCCACTTGGAGGCTGGCTGGCAGCCAAAGCATGACTCTGACTGGCTCAGCTTGAGTTTTGAGCAGTGCATGCTGGCCCCACATGTGCTGCTCCACGTTTTGTTTTGTTTTTCGTGGCTTTTTTTTTTTTTTTTTTGACTCCTGGATAGGAGGGGTCAACCCCCTCTCTTCCCGCACTGCTCCCTTGCAGCACAGAAAACACCTAAATATGTGGTATGTGGTGCTGCAAACGTGTCTGCAGCACCACATACTGCACAGCCACACTCATGGCCAGACATGGCCATAAGATGCAAAGGAATATTTCAACCCAGTTTGCTCTCCAATGCTCATTTGTGCAAGAGGATTAACTCTTGCACACCATGACCGTTCATTTCTCAGTGTTTCTGCATCAACTACCTTTGACCTCGATTTCCTCATTTATTTTAACATTTCTGCAAAGTATTCCATGAGCGATTACTATATTATACATAAGAGAGATATTTCATACCTGTCTTTCTCCAAGAGATATTCCGAGTGTGTTAAAAAGGTTTTCGATATAGGAGATTATGGCTGCATACACAATCGGGCTTCTAGGGGATCCAAATTCCTGTTAAAAGCCACAGAAACAAGTTGTCCAAATAAGTTTGCTACAGAAAATGCACCTCTCCAGCCTTGCCAATATTAACCAGCTCTGTGGATACATCTCACCCGCGTAGGAGCACTTTTTCAGAAACAAGTCTTTTGCCAATTTACCTTACATCACTCATGATGAGTTTGAAGCCAAACCGAAACAAGATCCTTTTCTCCAAAAACAAGAGTGGTGTGCAGAAGTGTCATATTTTAAATTCACTTCTTACCCTATACGGAAGAAGTTTTCTACAAACACGAAGAAAACAAAACAGGCGGCTCTAAGGATATCCAGGTGAATCAGCTGTATAAACCCTTTTGAACATTACTCGTCTTACTGATTTAGATACTGCAAAGACCGTTTTGAAATAGCTTACAGAATTTGACTGCCCAGGAATAGTGTTTTAAACACTGCTTTACTTACTACTTCTATATTTACCCAATGCTAATTCAAAATTAAAATGCAAGACCAGGAGAATACACTTACAGGGCAAAAACCTGGTTAGCAAAGAGTTATAGCACAAGTGGAAGCAAATATAAGATGCAGCTGGAAGTGGTTCTGGGTCAGGTTTTATTCAACATCTTCATTAATGATTGGCATAAACATAAATAGCATGAAGTTTACAAAAAAGGTATTAAATTGGAAAAGTAGCTGAAACCAACAGTCAAGAAAAACAAACACAAATGATGCACCAAAGATCAGACACATGGGAAGAAACAACAAAATGAGTGTGTTTGGGGAAAATGCAAGCCAATGGGTCTCAAAGGAAAAAGATCTGAACACTTGTATGGTACACAGGAGGCAAAGCACAGGAAGCAGCAGTGCTCAGAGAGATGCTGGGCAGCACACTTAGAGGCCACAGCAAGGAGGAATCTATGTAGGACGATAAGGCTGCCTAAACCATGGAGTCCAGTCCCCTGCATTTGCAGGCACTCATTAACTAAAGGTTTCCCCAGAATTGCCACCCTGAACCCTCAATCCCACAGAACAATGTTCTCACAACAGGTCACGGGCAGATATCAGGAAGACAAAGCTATTGCTAATGTACCACCACCACTGCAAGGAAACTAGATCAGATGTAGCTGCCTCAAATGTATCATCCAATTGTCAGAAGATCTGAGATTTTTGTTAATCCAAACAACTGTGTGAAGGATCTGAACTGCAACCTGAGATTGGCTCAGAAGAACTTTCTAAAGAAATGGAAAGGTGAGGATTAAGAATCTAAATCTGAGACTGGTATTCCTACAGGACTGACAGAAGACAAGGATTTAAAAAAAAAAAGTGAATAAAACTCATCTTTAAGTGAGCTGCTGCCATATTCCAAGTCCAGTTATCCCAGTACAGATAAACCATGAAATTGGCAATTAAGCAGCTGGGCAACAAAGCAGAGCAGTTATGTAATTTACCAAAACTGAAGGACAAAGTCAGCCAAAAGGGGTAGGACCCAGGACATGCAATTTCATGCCTATGCTCCATTTTTATCCCTGAGCTGCTACATCCAACCAACAAGATATTCCTCTGCTTCAGCATCAGCAAATCTGAAATGGGGCCTCGAATTGCCAACTAATAGTTTTGAAGTGTGGAGGGGGGTGGGGGTGTCTTGATTTGCCCATAGCAAAGGTGAGTTCTGAAATCTGAATGAGATGGATACAGTATAAACCACAATTGCCACCTCATGCACCAGAAGTCCTGGCCAAGGTTTTTTGTTTATAAAAGAAATTCGTACCAACCCATCCCCAGTATTTTAATGGTGAAGTAGGATAATATGCAACTGTATCCAACAGACATTAATATCCATGACATAGTGAAACATCTTCAGGTCTTTCCAATGTCTTATCTATGGACACAGGACAGCAGCAGTGAAAGATGCTTTGGCCATGGAGTATAAAACAGCAGCAGCCCAAAATTTTAGAGATGCAAAATGGACTAATGTGTGCCATCAAGACTGTCATTTTGCAGAGCTTTGTTTCTGCTGGTCTCTTACGTGAACAATAAACTAATCTGTCTATATTAAACAGTAGGGCTGTGGACAGCTGTCATTTTCTGATCTCTGTATCCTAATGGGTTACCTTAGTAACAGCCTTAAGCTGTCTGTTGCCATGGTGAATGAGGTCCATAATTGCAGAAACAGCCCTGGAGGTGTCGAAGTCATCTGCAAATGCAGCCTTCACATTCACTTTTGTGTTGGCTAGCCTTCGAGAAGAAAATGTAACATTTCAGATAAGATGAACAAGATACCAGCCATATATTGAATTCATCAGCAATCAGCCACAGGGAGTCATCAAATGACACTGTCATTTTGTTCTGAGCTGTTCTATGATGCAAACTGCTACACTGATCTGGAGACTGCATGCTTCAGCGTGAAAGCAGAAAGTTATGTCTGTCGAAATCTTAAACGTTACTTCCATTCATCGCAGGAGTTGACAACATGAAATTTAATGTTTGAAATTCCGCTTTTACAGATTAACTTGTATTAACTATGTTCAATTCTCCAATTACCCTTTCTCCTTTGTTTAATTTATTAATATACAGTGGTGTTTACACCCTGCCAGCCCTACAGCTTTAAATAGTGGAAGTGGAAGCTAGTTCAGAAAAAATGGGCACAAGCAACCTAGGTAAGACCACACTAAAAAAAAAAAAAATAATACAGCATGTAACAAACTGGATTAGACTGTGCAGAAAAGCTACAACAGGACATAGGAAGGGGGAAAAGGGACAACTAGAAGGTGAAAAGGAAGATGTAAACAATGTTTCTGTCCCATTTAGACTGAGCAGATGCAATTTTTTTGTTAACCTTCTTAACACTATGTAATCTGGCTCAAAGTTTAACTCCCTGTTCATACAACTAGATTCTTCAAGCTATTATGTTGTGCACACTTACCTCTCCCACAATACATCTTCTCTAATGGGCTCACACACCAGCTGTCCTTTTATATAAGTATTTGCATCATTAATAAAAGAAGAAATTGCCCAAAGGAGGTTCTTCGCATCATCCATGCTCTCGTCACTAAATTCAGTTGCTAAGAAAATAAAAATTTCATGGAGGTGTTATGATGCAGAAGATGCTGCCTAACAGGAGCTACTACAAGAAATAAAGAAAGAACCCTCATTTCTTGTAATAGTTATCTGAGAAAACAAAAATTTTGTTAAGGTTACGTATAAGCTTAACTAAAACCTTTAACCTTCAAGAATATTAAATAAGATGCAAGTCATTCAGTAATTTAAAGTAAAAAGTCTTACACTAATGAAATGCAAATAGAATAGCCCAATGGACACTTGAAAAATATTTGAAACAATGCTGAACCAATTTTAAAAAAGAAAAAAAAACAACCTTTTTATGTATTGAATCTCTACGTCTTGTAAATATCCAGCAATATTTAAGCCAGTCATATTTATAATTACCATAAAAAAAATAAGGATACACCACAAAAAAGCCATGCTGAACTGTCACATCTCCTGCTGAGTCATGCATCTTTAAAGAGGCATCTATATTAACTGTTCAGTTAAGCAGAATGGCATCTTCAGTCTTCATTATGCCAAATGTGCTCTGAAGTCTGCTATCACAGTAGGCAGGGTCCCAGTTTTAGCCTACGCGTACCAATAGCATCTCTGCAATTGGGGTCAGAGCTTACTAGTAAATATTTGGTTTAGTTGGCTCAGGCTTTAACCCTTATTTCTAAATAGCTCTGAGAACTGCCTGTCATTGACTGCACTGCACAGAAAAAACACTATACAACAGCAGTCCAGCTGTACCCATTACAGACAGCAGCTGTCAGTAGTGGCTAATTTTCTTAATAGAGGAAGCTACGTGCACCCTACCATACGGTGCTGCATCTCCAACAGAGCCAAATTTAACCCTGGAATAAGCAGGTGCTATGCATCCAAGTTAAATCCACTGTAAGCCGTGCCCATCACCAGGAGGACTGAATTTTAATTTACTCTCTCATCAAATCAGAGACACTTACACAATCTGCATGCTCAGAATCTGCATGCTCATACTGCTATGCCATAAATGCCTGTTTTCTGGACTGACTTCTATCCAAAGCGTAGCTCAGTAGGACCAATCTTTTGGCAGGTGTGCTACAAATGGGCCCCACATCCTCCCTAAGTGCCACTCCGACCCCTTTCCCCTGCCCTATCTGCTGCTCTATTTTCTGCTCCCTGCCTGATCTGCTGGTTAGCTTTTCGCTCCCTGCCTTTTCTGTTTCTCTGAGGCCTACTCCCTTCCTGATCTGCCACATGCCACACACAAGCTGTCCATGCCATTTCTGGCACTTGTGCCACAGGTTGGCTACCCCTAGCATAGTTTATAATGCATCACTAATTACATCAACAGAGTCTGACCTTACAATTTCTACAGCAGCCTCACCTCTGGCCTCAGACATACACTTGTGTTTGTACAAAACAGCCAGTTGCAATGGAACACACGCACATGCACACACACACCCTTCCTTAAATAACTACACAAGTGCAAAAGAATGGAATTAAGACAGTGGTCAAAGCTACAGGCAAGTCCTGGTCTCACTTATTCCAGCATAAATCTAGAAATCAATGCCTCTCGCTGTGAGGGAGGGGGCAGGGGCAGGCACTGCCCAGCCAAGGTGGGGCAGGCATAGGACAAAGCCACGGCTCTTGGTGGGTGGGTCCCACTGCTGCCTGCACCCTGGGAGGGCAGAGGGGCATGTGCCCCAAGGTCTGCTTGGGGTGGGTGGACTGCAGCTGTGGACTGGAGCCACAGCTGTGCAGGACTCTTCTCAGTGGGGGGTAGGCTCAGAGCAGGCGCTGGGGGGGATGCTGCAGCCACCCCAGATTTTGCCACACCTCTGCTCCCAGTTTCGCTGCCGCCAGCCACCCGGCACAGCTCTGGCTCTTCCCGGCACATGGGTGGAGGTGGGGCATTGAGCCAGGGCTGTGCCAGGTGGCTGGTGGTGGAGTGGTGGTGAAATTTGGGGTGGACGCAGCATCCTCCTAGTGCCGCTGGCACCTGCTCCAAGCCCAGCCCCCACTTAGAAGAGCCCCACGCAGCTCCAGCTCACAACTGCAGCCCCACTCCCTCTTCCCCCATGAGCCATGGCTCCATCCCACGCCCATGCCACCCCAGCTGGGCAGCACCTGCCCCTGCCCCCTCCTTCACTGCAGGGGGCATTCGTCTGCCCCCCTCCCCCCGCCCTTTCCCTCCTCCCACAACAGACTTACCAGCTGGAGGCAGCTGCATCAGAAATAGGATCGGTATCGGCTGATCTACATCCTTAAATATCGAGTATCAGCCAGCAAATTTTCTATCGGTGCACCACTACTATGAAGACACCTGTGGATTATACCGCAGACTGCAAGGCACCGTCAATGATGACACAAATTCCTTCTTAGCACCAAAGGACAATCAAAGACTGGAGCAAGTAAACTGGGCTTGTACAGTGCTTTTCTAAGTTCCAGCTCAGTTCGAGCATGTCCCTGAGACGCAGGCAATCTACTGAAAACATCTTGCCACTTATGGCCCCTAAAGAATTGTGTGTCAAGAAACAAGAGCAAAGCCTCCAGTGAGACAGTGCCTTATAACTGGGTTCCAAACAACATGGGGTTTTAGACGCAGCATCCATCACTTTAAAACTGCATCCAGCACTGGCAACAGTCCATATAACTCAAAAGATGAGGCAGCGTGCTCTACGCTAGGATTACTCAAGCCCCAACAAGTGCGGATGATGTGTGGCCCTGGGACCCATTCCTCATGGTCCCAGGGTCCAATGCCAGTACATGCAGGCCAGATGGAAGTGATGTGGGGCCTGAACCGTGCATGGAGTCAACTAAGGCCATGCAGGGCCCCAAGTTCCAATCCGTGTGTGGGGGCCAGCCAAGGCTGCATGGGACCCAATCCATGTGTGGGGGCTGCGTAGAGGAAGTGCAGGGTCTAGTCCTGGCAGGGAACTCTAACCCAGTCCACAGACCAGCCCTGCACTCCTCATCAGGCTCACGGGGCCAAAAGGTGGAGTACTACTGTTCTGTACTAAGGAAGTCTAAAAGCTCTTTCCTCAACCTCAAGGAGAAGGCACTACAGAGGCCTTAACTTGAGGTTAAGCAAAGATGCTTAGACCTTTCCAGGTCTGTCCCAAGGCATAACCTCAGACTTCAGGCCAAATGTGGTTGGAATAATGGTACAACACACCAGAGCTGGTATCTCAAGTCCAGGAATATTGGTAGAGACTCAAAAAACAGTTTTGAAAAACAACATCCATACCTAGGCAGCATCAGAGTTTGAGCTCACACCAGTTTATTCCAATCCCTTTTTTTCCTTCTCTCAAACTTTGGGAAGACAGGAGGCATCCAGATTTTGCCATGAAGGAGATATTGCTATGTGTTATATATTCACGGATAACCTATTTGTCCTTCCTGTAGCCAACATGCACATGCATTGAGCAGGAAGGGCAACGAGAGGAAGTGAATAAAAGGAAGAAAGGCACATCCAAGGGCCCTTTGGTGGTTTCTCTGACTGATCCCAAAGGGCAATCCATATCACTCCAATAGCAATTTACAAACAAGTCAACCAAACCTTATGATCAGCAATAACGAAGGCAGTTGACATATCAGTAATTTTACATGTGAGCCCAATCACCATCAATATTTCTAGTTGTCAAAAAGAGGAGTCTTGGGTACACCATATGGGCTTTGTCTGCTGTAGACAGTTCCTAGGTAACACACACCTTTGTACTGTGCCCTTGGGGTAAGAGGAAAACAGAAAAAGCCCAATTGTTTCTGTGTTAGTCCCCTTTTTGTCTCTACCATGGACAGGACACCAAAACCTGCCCCCTACCTCGCAGCCAAAAAAGGGACCTCTTATAGCAGGGATTCCCAAAACTGCCTGGACCTCCTGTAAGTAGCCATGGCCATGAGCATCTCCTGTAGCCTGCACTGCTAGTCTCTCTCCCTCCCTCCGTCCCACTTCCTCCTCTATTGAGGAGCAGTCTAGGGAAGGTATCCACTTGAGTGCTCCAAGAGCCATTCCTGGTGCCAGGCTGCTTCCCTGCCCTCTCAAGGACACCTTCACAGCCACTGACAGTCTGGGTCTGAGGAGGGTGAGTCAACAAAGCCACTCGGGATGCAGAGGCATTCTGCACGGAGGCTGAAGCAAACCAGTGTCATCCTGGGCCAGTCCTGCCTGCCACGGTGCTGCCATGGCCAAGGACTGACCTCACTGTTTCTTCCCTCAGGGCCCTCCAGGTTCTCCTGGAACACCTGACGCATTCAAACCACCTGTAAGGACCATCACTGCACGTGCTCTCTGCAGTCATGAGTCACTGCTTGTCTGGCTGTTCCCCCCCCCCCCAAATCCAGCCCTTATCACTACACTTCGCAACTCAGCCCTGTCCCGGGTCAGTCTCCCCCCTCCCCCTCTGGCTCACTGGACTGTCAGCCTGCCCAGGGCTGCAACCTGGGGAAGAGCTGTAGAGCTGCTCATCTCCATGCCCATGGCCTCTGGCCCTCTCTTCTTGCATTCCATCCCTCCCTTTAGATGCACACAGGGCTGCATTCTCTTTTCATGCTAGCTTGAAGCTGCACCAAAGTAGGTTGAGATTAGATCTCAGGAAAAATGTCTTTACTTTTAGAACAATGAGATGGTGGAACAGACTCCCTAGGTGGACTCTTAATCACTGGAGGGGTTCAAGGAGAGGTTGGACAGCCACTGATCAGGGATGATCTGGCCATAGGGGGATTTCCCCCTGCTTCTGGTCTTCGCTGTTTGCCTCATGGAGCTGGGAGGGAATTTCCATTACCTCTGCTATGTCTCATGATTTTTTTTAAACTTCCTCAGAGGCACTGAGTGTTGGCCGCAGCCAGGGCTGGGGATTGTAACCAGGGTCTGCTGGTGGTCCTACTGGGAATCAAACCTGGAGGTTCCTGGCTAGCGGTTCTTGCCCCTCCACTCAGGCTCAGACTGATACCATGTATGGAGGTCAGGAAGGAATTTGACCCCATGCCCCGATTGATACAGACTGTGGGGTTATTGCCTTCCTCTGTAGCCATGGGAATGGCCCCCTTCCTGAGATCTCTCAAGCCTATATTAACAACCTTTTTGCAGCCAAGTCCCAGAAGCTGCACGTGAGCTGTAGGGATCCCTGTGCAATGGAGATGGCAGTGGCCTGGCACCACTCCTTGCCCCCATGGGCAGCTCCCAGGACTCAGACAGAGCTGTTCACAGCTAGAAGGATCTGCCTGCTGTGGGCCATGAGTACCCAGAGGGCCTGCTGCTGCTGCCACCACCAAGGGCTGTGCACCACAGGGGTAAAGAGAATGGACGTGGGGGCCCTCTCACACAACACCACACCCCCTGCCACACCCAATACAGGAGTAAGACTTTATTTTTGAGCTATTATGCAATTGCCTCTGTATACACTATGCAAACACATACACAATTAGGACAAATTTATTTATTTTTTAAATAAAATTAAAATGTTACACTAGATATTTGATTTTTAGTATATG